>NW_022589763.1:695923-758983 GCF_004348235.1 Phoca vitulina
CTGAGATCCAGGCGGGGCTGAGGCTGGGAGTCTGAGATCCAGGTGGGCTGAGGCTGGGAGTCTGAGATCCAGGTGGGGCTGAGGCTGGGAGTCTGAGATCCAGGCAGGGTCGAGGCTGGGAGTCTGAGATCCAGGCAGGCCTGAGGCTGGGAGTCTGAGATCCAGGAGGGGCTGAGGCTGGAGTCTGAGATCCAGGAGGGGCTGGAGGCTGGGAGTCTGAGATCCAGGTGGGCTGGAGGCTGGGGGTCTGAGATCCAGGAGGAGCCGAGGCTGGGAGTCTGAGATCCAGGAGGGGCTGGAGGCTGGGAGTCTGAGATCCAGGCGGGGCTGAGGCTGGGAGTCTGAGATCCAGGAGGGGCTGAGGCTGGGAGTCTGAGATCCAGGCGGGGCTGAGGCTGGGGGTCTGAGATCCAGGAGGAGCCGAGGCTGGGAGTCTGAGATCCAGGAGGGGCTGGAGGCTGGGAGTCTGAGATCCAGACGGGGCTGAGGCTGGGAGTCTGAGATCCAGGAGGGGCTGGAGGCTGGGGGTCTGAGATCCAGGAGGGGCTGGAGGCTGGGAGTCTGAGATCCAGGGGCTGGAGGCTGGGAGTCTGAGATCCAGGTGGGGCCAAGGCTGGGAGTCTGAGATCCAGGAGGGGCTGGAGGCTGGGAGTCTGAGATCCAGGCAGGGCCAAGGCGGGTTCCTCCTGAGGCCTCTCCTGGGCGTGTAGACCTCGTGTTCTCCCTGTGTCCTCACGTGGTCATCTGTCTGCACCTGTCCATGATCCTCATGTGCTCTTATAAGGACCCTAGTCCTATGGGATCAGGGATCATCCTAATTACCTCCTTTCACCCTAACTACTTCTTTAAAGACCCCACCTCCAAATGCACTCCCATTCTGAGGTCCTAGGGGTGCAGACCTACAACCCATGAATTTGGGGGGACACAATTCCGCCCACAACAGGGGTGTCGTAGGGCTCGCCTTCCCTCACAGACTTCAAAGTACAGCCTCAGACAGAGCGCCGTGGCTCAGAGTCATGTTTTGAGCGTGGGACGGTGGGTCATCGGTCACACTGACCACTTAGGGGCTTCGCAACTGTTGGAAATAGATTGATCTGTAATTCCTTCCACAACACACAGCTCGAGCCTGTCCGCGTTTGAGATGAAAATCAGATAATAACGGGCAGATCTAGGGGTAGGGCTCCCCTAGGATCTCCATTGCTGACTAAATTAGCAGGGTCCTGTGATCACCAAATGAGTGGTCTTGGCGGGATGGGCGGCTGGTGTGATCAAACGGCGCTTCTGCCGGCATTGACAGGTGAGGCGCGGAGTTGCCCGGGCGCCTCTCCGTACCTTACATCAGCAGCTGGAGGGGCGGAGCAGAGCTGGGCTCCGCGCGCGTTCTGGGGCAGGTTACCAGGGAAACCAGAGATGTGCAGACACTCGGGGACGGGGCTCTCCGGATGCACGTGGAAGCCCATATTAATCAGCAGACGCGGGGCGCGCGGGCCACTTGTCCGGACCGATGCACGGGGATGTGCTCTCCGTGACACGCCCGCTGATGGCCTGTCACAGCTGACATCTGCCCCAATTGCCGTGGCGAGCCAGGACCCCGCCTCTCACGGGAGGGAATTGATTTTTCTTTGGAGGCCCTCCAATTTAAATCGCTTTCTGATCTTTTGGAAAACACAGTGTTTCTGACTCACGGCTCAAGGCTTTGAAATAGGACCGTTGGTGCTTCGGTCCCAGAGAGCTGTCACCTCGTAGCATCTTATTATTCCCCTTGCCCAGGCTGACTCCCCGGAGGAAGCAGCCTACTGCTTTGCTTCTCCCCGTTCCTGGGGACTCGTCCTCATGCACCAGTCCAACATCTGTCTCTGCTCCGTACATTTCCCCCCCCCCCCCGATTCTCAGTGTCCATGCATCCGTTTCGGGAGCCCTTCTCCTGCACTCTTTGTGTCCCAGACGCGTGGTGCAAAGCGTGGACACAACCAGGAGCGCGTGGCCTGTGGACCATGTCGACCTCTGTCTGCAGAAGGAGTAGAAGCAGCGAGACCATTCTTCACACACCCACCCCATGTTGTGCCCTGTGATTTCACAACCCGGGACGGTGTCTGCAAAGCACATCTACTCCCCGTCCCCCCACCCCATTCGGTGTGGTTAGCTTTGGGGAACGGGGAGCCCCTGATGTCTGGTCACAGAGGGTTGCGTGATGGTGGATTTTATGTCGACCTGACCGGGTCCGGAATGCTCAGATGTCTGGTGAAGAGTTATACCTTGGCGTGTCTGTGAGGGTGTTGCTGGATGGGATGAGCACTTGAGTGGGTGAACTCAGTAAAGCAGATGCCCCTTCCCGGCATCGGTGAGCCTTGTCTAATCAGTTGACAATCTGCATAGAACAAGAGCAGAGGAAGGGAGGATTCCGTGTCTGCCTGTCCTGGGATATCCATCTTGACCTGTCCTTGGACATCAGTGTTCCTGGTTTTCAGGTCTTTGGGTTTGGACCAGAACGGACAACCTGGGCTCTCCTGGGTCTGCAGTTGACCATTGGCAGACAGAGATAATGAGTCTCTTTCTAGATATCTGTCTCCGTACCTCATGATCTCTGTCTCTTTCTCATTGTCTTTGTCCATATCCATATCCTATGGGCTCTGTCTGTCTGCAGAACCCTAACACAGCTTGAGTCAAGTATTCGAAACTCAGCATCTTCACCACCCACATGCAAAGACCCTTGAGGTTGAGAATCTGAGAACCGGCGTCCTGTCAAGCATGTCTCATGACCACGATCACCTCTCAGCCCCAACATGGTCACATTGCCCGACTCAGGGCTGAGTGGGGGCTGAGGCTGGGGATGGGCATCCTTCACCTTGGGGCCTGCGTTGGCAGCATGCACATCAGGCAGAGGATGGGGCTTTGTCTCAGATCCTCAGATTTAGAGAACTCGCCCCTATAACCCCCATGCCCTTGCAAATTTACTTCCTGCAGGGTTTTCTCATCCCTGAGCGTGGACCCCACCACATTGGCACCCACTGGCGGAATCTGTTAGGGCAGAAGGTGCACAGAAGCCCCACCGTTAATGGAGCAGACCCGGGAGCCATGGTGGGGGTCACAGAGGTGCCCCCACAGAGAGTAGAAGGGGACAGAAGCACCAACCCTAGGACAGCATTTCCTGCTAATGATTGGGGCTGTGCCTCCAAATCATGGGGACCCAGGATGTTTTTGGAAGGAGGTTGGGGGCTATGTGCTCATTGTGCAGATGGCCCAGACCAAACACCTAGACGCCAACAAAGTATAAATAAAAGCTAGCGCATCTTGTAGCACTGTGGAAATGACATATCCATTCCCGAAGGCAGCCGTGAGGGGAAAAGCCCGGAAGGAGGAGAAAAACTCTTCCTTCCCATTTTCCTGCCTGTTGGCCAGCCCGACCTCCTCTTCAAAAAATGGCATCTCAGCCCACGTTGCCTTTGATTTTTTTCTCCGACACTTAGGACATCACTTGTCACTGTGACGTTTTCCTACAAAGAGCGGATCTGAAGACCTAAAAGGTGCAATACCTTCCTTGTCCACTAGGGCCATCCTTGGGTGAAGCGTCACAGCCCAAGGGCCATCTTGGACATTTTGGAGGATCACTTCTTCTTTTTCTTCTTGCGATGGTTCTAATTGTTTTCCTACCTCGTGGGAACTCATTGTTTCTTACTAACTCCCTTCTTCTTGAAGTCTAGTATCTACACACTATAAAACGCACAAACCATACCATTGTGGCCCCATGAGTTCTTATGGATGTGTGCTCACTTTTAAACATCTTCCTGATCAAGAGACATGATGAGCCCTTCAAAAGCCCCCTACATCCATCCTAGGCGGTGCTGCCAACCCCAAATAAGCCACGAGTCGCTATAAATTCCTTGTGCACCATCTTGGTCCTTCACGCAAAAGGGAACGGGCAGCATGAAGTGTTTTGTGCTTGGCTTCTGCCACCATCAATATGTCTGCAATGATTGATGAGAATTGTTGCTGATTTGGTTACCCGTGTGGTTGCATGTGGCTGGAGATCATTCTTCCTTGGTGTGCGATATTCCACGGCATGCACACTCTAAAATGCATCACCCACGTCACCAGGGATGGACGGGTGGGTTTCTCCCAGTTGGGATGAGGGATCGGGATTCTATGGGCATTCGGGTGCCTGTATCTCGGTGTGCAGAGGCACTTGGCACACAGCTGGGAAGGGAAGGACTGTCTCCTCACGTGGGGTAGCTCTTCCTTTTATGAGAGAAGATGTTTCTCCGGATTTTTCTCTTGCTTCTTGGGCTGCATCCTAACATGTCATACAACACTCATGGTTCTTCTGCAGGGAACGCTTGACGTGCATGAAATAGAATTGAGAGGTAGTGCGTTGCAGCACATAGCCCAGCGAGGAGGCGTGCGTGGATGGCTCTGGGTGTCTGTCTCCAGTCGGGGCTGTGGCACTGTTAGGGCGTTTCCGCTTTCCAAGGGGGAGCCCACCACGTGCGTGGGGTTTGGTTCTGCATGGAGGGCAGGCACGCAGATCGAGGCTTCGGTGGGTGAGGTGGCTCTGAGCTTCGAGGGTGCTGGTTACAAGCATGCAGCCTCTAATTACCCGGGGTTAATCTCCAGGCAGACGTGCCAGTAAGCGCTCCTGAAGACTGGTAATCTATGGAGATGTAAGCTAATTACTTAATCACTTGCATTTGTAAATCACATTATTGGAAAAGAAATTACTTCCGTGATCGAATTACAGATATTTATCTGCTAATAGCTCTGATTAACTGGTGATGCTAATCTGTCATTTTGAAAGCTAATATTAACAGCATCAATCTCACCGGAAAATAAGCAGTTTATAGGAAATAAAACTTGGGTCTATTTAAGGTGCGGGGCGTCGAGACGCTGGGTCCGGGGTGTTCCACCGTTCAGTCGCGTTGGCCCGTTAACCCTTTGTGGGTCACAAAACGCCCCTCGGGCGTGGGTGACATCAAACGGGGCCATGCTGCATTTGACCATCACAGTAAAGGGAAATAGACACCAGGGTACCATTTGTTACCGGAAAGTTCCAAAGGTTCCAGAAAAAGGACGTTCTGCCCCCCCTTCAAGAGACACCTAAACATGTACTTAGGATTCTTCTCAATAAAAACATGTCACCTGAAACTCTAAGAAAGGGAGCATTGATTCGCCCAGCGGATTCTTGGCAGATGACATTGGTTTCCACTCTCGAGAAAAAAATTCCCAACGCACTTGACTGGGCTGCATGCTGCTGAAATACAGACTTGTGCCTGATCCAGACTCATTGCTTCACGGATGCACCTGGCATACGTTTTCTTATTTATTTACTTATTTATCCCCCCAACACCCTAACTTTATTGAAGTATAATTGACAAAAAAAATCGTGCATATTTACTTGTTAGGATGAGCGCCGGGTGATGGATGGAAGGGTCGAGTCACTGCGTGTTGACTAACTTGAATTTAAATATGAGCTTTGTAAAAATCGTGCCTCTTTTGGGCTCACGGTGTGATGATCCTCTATCCGTCTACGTTGTGATCACCGCAATGAAGCTAATGAGCCCATTCGTGATCTCGCGCAGTTACCGTTTTGGAGGGGCGTCTTAAACATTTGCAAGTACACAATACAGCACTGTTGACTACAGTTACCAGCCCGTACATTACATTTCCAGAACTTGTGAATCCCGCAAAACGGAAAGTTTGATCTCTTCAACCATTTCCTCCACCCCAGCCCCTGGAAACCAACGTTCTAACTCTGTTTGTATGAGTTTGACTAACATTCTGCGTGTGAGTGACACCAGGTGGTATGTGTCTTTCTGAGACTGGATTATTTCACTCAAGCATCATGCCCTCCGGCTCATTCACGTTGTCACAAATGGCAGGATTTCCCTTTTTTTTTTTTTTCCTAGTTGAGTAATATTGCATTTTACATATATATAATATTCAGTGTACACTATAGACTATATAGACATAGAATATTTGGACATTACATATACAAACTTTATATATTATATGTAGAGAAATATATAGAAATGTTATATATATTATATAAAATATATACACCACATTTTGTTTATCCATTCTTTGGCCAATGGACACTTAGGTTGTTGATGAATGTGATTTTACAAACAATTTTTTAAAATATCAAGAGATCTGGCTAACAAATGCAAGACGCCACAGATTTCTGGAGATCACTTCACGTCCTCTGTTGGTGTATTGCCTACAATAAGTGCTACTTTACATTAAGTCTTTAACGTCGGTAAAGATGATCAAGTCACATAGCTTTCAAACCCACAACTGCATTTCCAGGAAATGACCCAAGGGCTTTCACACACGTCTTCTGGAAAGCTTACACAAGGACATTCCTGCAGAATATCTTGGACACAGCCATCCTAGCTGAAGACTTCTTTTCACGCTTGCTTAATTGACTCACAGACATGGGTCCAAGGAGACACCCACTGGCCCGACTTAATGCATGTTGCTGGCCATCTCTGGTGATTTCTGGAGAGTTCTCTGCAAAGGCCATGGTTTCCTTTCCAGCTGTCTCCTCCCCTTGGAGCCCATGCCTGAAACGGGGCGGTGGGGGGGGGGGTGATGAATAAGGAACTTCCCACCTGGCTGTGTAGCACCAGGCAACACCTGTTGGGGAGTAGGGAATATCCTTTCTTCCTCTTTAATTTTTCATCTTCTCTCTAGGATATTGGCAGAATGGGAGGACAGCCTACCCGAGTTAGCTTTATAAAAATGTGCATCTCTCAAAATCTGTTCCTGCTTCCCACGGCCTCTTGTAGAGCCAGAAGACATTGAGACAGCGTGCAAAGCCAGCAGACAAACGTGAAGAGGTTGCCGGCGTGGTTGGGTGGAAACATGTTAGAAACAGTGACACATGAGAGCTTCTAAGTCACCGAGGTATCACAGAGTGCTATAGGTTGAAGTGCGGGTGTGACCTTATTGGCAGGTGCGACCTTTACAGATGTAATCAAGTTAAGATGAGGTCGCTAGGTGGGTCCTAATCCAACAGGACAGGTGTCCGTACAAGAAGAGGAGATGGCGACACAGACACGCACAGAGGGACAACCATGTAACCAAAGGGGCAGAGACTGGGGTGATGAATCTAGATGCCCAAGAACACCGAGGATCACCAGCAGCCACCAGAAGCTGGAGAAAAGCCCAGAACAGATACTCCCCAGAAGGACTCAACCCTAGTGATGCCTTGATTTCAAACTTTTGGTCTCCGGGACTATGGGAGAATGAATTCCTGTTATTTTAAGTCCTGTGGTGTATGGAAATGACACATCTGGACACAAACTTTTCCATTGCTAATCAACAGTCTCTTACCATATGACTCAATCCGATCCATCGGGCGTTGGGAGTCTACTAAGTGGGAATAGAAAAGGAAGCACCAGCATTCTGCCTGCCACTCCCTTACCCACAGAACTGGTGAGATGCATCTACTCTCCTGCAGGGACCACCCCTGAAAAGCTCAGCGTTGGTCACCTGGTGTAGGACCAAGGGAAAGAGACCATTATAGTTTCATTGGCTCTAAGCGATTGAGCCACTCCCAAGCATGCAAAACACCAGGGTTGCCTGAAATATCATTTTTTTTTCCATCTCAACTTCTTATCAGAGGAGGTTCATGTTCTTCCAATTTCTCACTGACCTCTCTGCTCCTCCATTTGCCTTCCCCCAGCCCCGCTGTGTCCCCATTTCCCATCTCCCAGTTCCCTAACCTCTGGCAAAAAGAAGATCAAGTTCTTCATGGACTCCCTCACTGATGCTCGTTAGCACTGTTAGCACATAAGTGGTCTGTGTGTTGTAGGCTCTGTGGGAACAAGATTTTGCTGCCATTTTGTAAATTTATAAGTATCCGTTCACTGGGAAACAGGACTGCCTTGGAATCAACAATACCATAAATGGGTGTTCTAGGAGGTCCGGTTGTTGACCGCATGTAGGCTCAACTGAGCTCACTGTTGCTGCCATAAGATGTATAAAATACCGTAACATGTTTTAATACGAATGTGTGCCAAAGTAGGACATTTAGAATATGGGGATAGTTCAAAGTGTGTTAGAGGTTCTTGAAGAATGAAGTAGACTTCAAAAGAACTTGGCCATATTCTCATTTTTTTCTGTTGATAAATTTGCCGTCATAGAACTGAAGAGTTTTCTGGAAGAGAAATCACCCCGAGTGGAGAACCCCTGCTCTAGAGGAAAAACGGGATTATTGTTGACCTAAATTGTACACTGTCCCCATTCCGAATGTGGTCGCCCTTTACAATGTGATTCAGAGCTAGGTCACATCATAAAGGCAACCTGTCTTGTTGGACATTGAAGCACTTCCTTACTTGGCATGAATTCTTCGCTGTTCCATCCCTTGTCCTCCAATACTCGTTCCTAACGTGTTCCTCCTACTGACTTTGTAAACCGGAATGACAGCGGTGTGGATTTCCATGCTTTGCATCTCTCCGATAATTGGCTAATCGTTCATTTTATTCTGAAACATTCATTCAATTCAATGGCAATCTCGAAGCACATTAAACACACAAAGTTTAATAATTCTGCTTTGGCTCCCTCACCCTGTTTTTTTGCTAAAGCTACAGAGAATTGTGACATGGCTAGAATATTCTCTGCCGGGGCTGGAAGAGGATCATTTTTCTCATCACCCAAAGATGTTCTGACGTTTCCGATCCAGACAAATTAGTTTTCGCCATTTTCCCCTGATATCTGGTAAATTTGTTAACGCATTTTCTTTAATAACGTTGACTTTCCATTCTGTCTCATAACTTTCTAAATGGGTCCCAAAGCATCCTTGGTATTTCCTTAGAGAAAGTAATTTCACTTTGATTAAGTTGTAAGGTTTTATCTCTCTCCTCTTCCTGAGTACCTGATGCTCTGAAGCACATTTTTCAACCTATTTCCACAACATGCCCAAAGCGGTCACTGATAGTTTTTGATCAATGAGTGCTAACGTTTTACATTCAATCAAAAAAAAAAAAAAAAAAAATCAGCCTGAGTAAAAATTCAGAGTGTGTGTTGAATGAATCATTCATACTTCTGACTCAGATCTGAAGGGAAAATGGCAAACGTGCAGATTTGGGTTCTATCACAGTTACTTGCCAAGGACTCTGGACTTTTGTACAATGCCAGGGGTGGGGGGAGCTTCTCCCAGACCTTGGGGATCATATTCCGTGGTGGCCTCTGATCCTGCAATGCCGGTAAACCACTGTTGCACGTAGACTGGGAAGCTTCCTTGTCTGCATGACCCATACTCCTCCATAATTCATAGGGACAGCATGTGCCTGACTAGATCTAAACCCATCATCAGAGTCCCTTTCTTCTGATTCCAAGCTAGGACATGATGACCACCTGCAGGATTCTTGTAAGATGACTTCAAATCTAAGACAAGTCTGCAGAGTCAGTCCTTTGCAACCCATTTAGCTGAAAGTTCTTATTCTCAGGGGTGAGTGCAGTTTGCACTCAGGTCAGACCCAGAACTTGGAGCAGTTCATCGGCGAGCTTTCCTGATGGGTATTAATGGTACAACCGAGGGGTTACAAGAGAGGTGGACTCTATGTTGACCCAAGTGGTTCAAAAGCAGATATTTTAGGGCTGCCTCAGGAAATCAACTTCCAAAGAGGAATGCGTGCTGAGCTCCCAGTGTCCCTGGTTTCAGCTCTCTCCCCGAGAAGAGGGTGGCTGCAGAATTTCGTGCATCCTGTTCTTCCTGGTCGGCCCCACCCATCCTCATCCCATCTGGGCCGTGTCCTTTGGCTTACTCCCCCATCACTCTGGTCTCTGCCCCCATCTTCACATGATTATCATCACTGTGACTCTTCACATCATTGTCCCTTCGTGTGTGTCTGAGTCGGAATTTCTCCTTCTAAGGACACTAGTTATATTGGTTTAGGACCCATTGTAGCCTGATTACATCTGCAAAGACCCTATTTCCAAATAAGGTCCTATTCCCAAGTACTGGGGCCCAGGACTTCCGCATATCTTCTTTGGGGGACACAATACAACCCAGAAGTCTCTCTGAGGATGGAAATTCTGCACTGTCCAATATGGCAGCTACCAGCCATGTGTGACTACAGCAACTGAGGAATTGAGCATTTACTTTAATTAATTGTAATTAATTTACATTTAAAACACCACATATGGCTACTGGGCACTGGATATGTGAGCTAACTGACTAACTGAACGCTTAATTAACTGTAATAATTTACATTTAAACAGCCACATGTTCTCACTGGCTGCCATATTGGATAGCATCATTATGGGGAGTTTCCAAGTGATGTGGGTACCAGAGATGAAACTGATGGCAATCCTTCCTTTGGTCAAGGAGAAAGCATTTATTGAGCACCTACTATTTGCCAGGCTCTGCAGCACAGGCCAGCCCAGTCCCCATGGAGGTGATATTATAACTGCATAGACATACGGTATAGAACACAGGTTGGTGGTGATAAATGCCCCATAGGAATATGCAGCCAGGTGAGGATGACAGGATGCAGGGCTGGGATGGGCATGGAGCTATATTATTAGGGTGCCTGGGGCCAGCCCTCAGGGACATTACAGATGGAGAATACTTCCAGAGAAGTAGTATTGCCTAGTGGTTAGAAGTGCAGGCCCCAAAGACATCCATATCCTAATCTTCCATGTCCTGATCCCTGAAACCTGTGAATGTTACCTTTTACGACATTCTGGTCTGAATATCTATGTCCCCCCAAATAGGCTGAACCCCTAACCTCAATGCAATGGTATTAGGATGTGGGGTTTGGGGAGGTGATTACATCATGGGGGTGAAGCCCTCATTAATGGGGTTAATGTTCCTGTAAAAGAGACCCCAAGGAGCCCCCTTCCCCTTCCTCCATATGAGGATAGAGTGGCAAGACACACATCTAGGAACCAGGAGGCAGGGCCTCACCTGACACCAAATGTGCCGGCACATCGGTCTCAGACTTCCAGCCTCCAGAACCATGAAACTTTTAGTTCTCATCGTTGTTTATAAGCCCCTCCATTTGCCGTGTTGTGTTACAGCAGCCCCTGCAGACTAAGACGCATGGCAAGAGGGACTTTGCAGATGTAACTGAGTCAATGATTTTGAGCTGGGAGATCATCCTGGTTATCTGGGTGTGTCCTAAATGTCACCATAAGGGTCCTTCTAAGACCGAGTCCAAGGGGGTCAGAGTTTGAGGAGGAGGTGAGCAGCTGGAAGTGAAGTCATACCCAGAGATTAGAAGATGCTCTCTTCCCAGTGGCAAGAGCAACCAAGAGCCCAGGAACTCAGGCGGCTTCCAGAAGCTGGAGAAGAGGAAGAGACAGATTCTCCCCCAGAGCTTCCAGGAAGAACCAGCCTAGCCAACACCTTGCTTTTAGCCCCATGAGACCCATTTTGGACTTTTGCCCTCCAGAACGGTGACAGGATACTTTTGGGCCATCAGAAGCCACCAAGGTGGTGGCCATTTACTGTAGGACACCCACTCAGTGATAAACCCACAGACACAGCTCTTGGGAGCAAACGTGTGCACTGAGTCCAGGACCCCCTGTATTCAGACCTTGGCTCAGGAGCCCAAAGGATCAGGGCAAGTTTCTAAAGTGCCCTGCATCCCTTTCCCTTGACTGTACATCTGGTTATAAAGTGAGAAAAAAATCTAGACAGCATGCCAATTGTTCTTTAAGTAAAAACAAAACAAAACGAAAAACATGGCCATCCATTAAAACCCTGACTTATCTTTCCAACAGCAATAGTTAGAAGTCATGATGTGGTTGGAATAAAGAAATCCTCACAGACATCTGAGAAAAGCCTAGCTAACACTTCCCTAAAAGGGCATGCATTTACGGTACATCCACATTGACTAAATAATTAGCCTCCGTCTCGAGAACCGTAGAGAGCACAGGGTCATTATATCAGAAGCACAGAATGCTTCTCAAACGCTTTTAATCTGTATTTTGACCAAAGATCGCACCGTGCATTTTGAAATGCGTTCTTTAGACTATGTGCGAATGGAACATATTTGAAATAACACAACGGAATGGGTTCTAATGCATCTGAAAACATCTTGCCTATCCCACCTGCACAGTGGTATAGAGAACTCTGGCCCTGTCCAGGGGCAGGGAGCTGAGCGAGAAGTTTTGTTCCTTGTTTTAGCTCATCTGTAGGACTCGGGGCCCCTGGGGGCCCCCACCTTCATCAGCCACCTTCTCCATATCATGCAGATAAGCCCATCTGACCTCAGCATCTCCAGTGAATGACTCAGGAGAGAGAAACAATGGTGTGAGGTAATTTATTATCCTTAAATCTGTGGCCATCTGCCCCGTAACAGGCTCGGTGTTTTCAAACATCACAGTGATCTAAATGGACACCACCAGAATATGCAAGGACGGCCTGTCTGTGAGGTTCACAACCAATAATCTTGTTCTCTTCCGATGGACAATGGGTACCCTGTTTCTACAGAAAAACGTTGTCAGAGAGGCAGTGTGAACAGTGCCTTTTGGGGTTTTTTCTTTAAAGGAGACGTTGACCGTCAGGCTTTTGTGCCTGAGACATTTTGGTGTGTGAGGAGGTGGCATGCAGAGAAACAGCTCCGTGGCCATAAAAACACAGACCGCCATGGATACTGTGGGGTCTTCTGTTTTCAGAGCAGTGAGAGCCCTGGGTATAGACACAAGAAACCCTGAGCAATAAGAAGAAGGGCAGGATGGAGAGACCCCGACGTCCCCACACCCCGTCCATCCTCCTTGGTTGCCTTGAGCCCCTGAGTAGGCACACCAGTCATGAGACATTTGGCTGCCAGACCTGTAGGACAAGCTTATTTGTGAAGGGCAACATCATCCTTCAAAACATTTCCCTGGCTACCAGGATTCTATCTATGATATCAGAGGTCGCCCCTGATTTATCACCAATCCTAAATCAATCACTATCTGCTACGGATCTCCTTGGGGGCCCAGAGTTTGTGCAGCACTCCGGCTGGCTACACATTTAAACACACTGGCAACCTAAATTGTCAGCCTTCAGGTGCCCAGTCTCTGTGCTGGGCACTCAGGTGAACGTTGAGTGAGGTATGAGGCGTTCCTGGTGTCCTCAGGAGGAATGGTCTCAGAAGGAGGCCATCACTGGATGGTCCCCAGCAGCAGCTTCCTGATGCTGTCCTGGGGTGCAGCACGGATCCACTGACCTGGTCCACAGCTGAGGAAAGTCACCTTGAGAACTTGAAAGACAGAGCGGGATCCCCCTTATAGCTTCAAGGAGAGTATAGAGGGTTCAGTCGTGGCCCCAAAGGATACATCCACGTCCTCACCACCAGTACCTGTGAATTGACACTTATTTGGAAATAAGCTATTTGCAGGTGTGAGTAAGTGAAGGATCTGAGATGAGCTCATCCTGGATCAGGGTGGCCCTAAATCCAATGACAAGCATCCTTGTAAGAGACAGAAGAGGAGAAACACAGACACAGAGAAGCCACGTGAGGACGGAGGCAGAGATGGGAGGGACGTGGCCACAAGCTCAGGGACGCCTGGAGCCACAGAAGCTGGAATGGACAGGTAAGACCCTCCCCTGGAGCCTTGGGAGGGAGCATGGCCCTGCCCCGCCTGGATCTCAGGGGTTCTGCCCCGCCTGGACCTCAGTGGTCCTGCCCCGCGTGGATCTGACTTCGGTCTCCAGAGCTGGAAGCAGGCCAGCATCACTGCACCCCCCCAACCCCATTCACCCCCCAGAGTAAGTTGATGCAGGGTCCCAGTCCCTGGCATGTGATGTCATCAGGATGAAGAGGTTCTTGTCTGCAACAGAACTATGGTGGCCAGGGGACCGGGAGCCCTTCTGGTGACTTCTCACCAGGCTCGCAACACCTTGCCTCCCGCTGCGTGTGGATCTGTGACCTGGTGAGTCACAGGCCCTGGCAAAAGAGGGAATCCTTACGGGCACCAAAATAAGGGTTGTCTTCATCAAAGAAAACCCATCACCCAGGGTTTGGGCAGGAAGCAAGCTTGGCACGCACTCCTTGAAGAGGAATCAAAAGAGTTTTTGCCTATGTGGATGGACATAAGCCTGTGTCCACAGCACCTCAAATTACCCAAGAGAACAAAGTCCTGTGGTTTCCTGTGTTCTCTGCCCTGTTGCCCAGAACCTGTCTGAGGCCACTTGAGGAGCCATGTCTTCACTAAAGAAATGCCACCAGAGTCCAGGGAGGTGCCCACTTTCTTTCTTGTGGGCCACAAGAGCTGTGCTCATGGCAGCATGACCTTGAGTAACTTGCAACCACACAAGAGAGGCATTTCCCCACTGACAAAGCGCTAGGACACTCTCTGTCCTGCCTTGGGAGCTGCAAAATATTTTACAAGAGGTTCAGTGTGGGGAAACTAATTGTGAAATAAAATCTCCATAAAAGAATCCTCTGAGTATCCATGGGATGACCCATAAACAGGAGCGGGAAGGGCCGATACAGTAGAGCCCTAGATTCACGGGTCTCTGTTACGGGGGGAGGGGAAAAGTGGAGAAAACAATGTCATAAATACAACTCACAGTGTATAGACACGTGTGACCTCATTGAATACTTTGTCCTTGGAGAAGTGATGGAGACATGTCAACAGGGAGGGGCAGCTGGAGGGCCACAGAGAACCAATTGTGAGTGAGCCATGGTACCAACCCCAAGACATGACAAATTCCTTCTGGTCTTCTTCCTCCCCTGTTTTTCACCATCCTTAGATCCTCAGTGGGCTGATGAGGGTCCACAGAGGCAGTCCTACAACAAAAACACAACCATCTTCCCTTAAAATCCAAAGTCGACTTTGGTGTACATGACAGATTGCCTGTGTTCACTGGTTCACAGCATCACTGTCCAATTGCAATTTGAGGTTTGGAAGAATCTGGAGAAATTGAGGACCAAAGAGCCGTATGCTCTTCCCATCCATGTTTGCGGACGCTGGACAGGCTCTGCCCCTCACTCACAAAATAGATGGTCTCTCCTTTCACATCTCTCATTTTCCTTCTGAAGTTAGACCAGAATTCATGGCATTGACAAAATATTTTTTCTTTGCATGCATGCCAGGAAGGGTTCCATTTTCTAGACGCTTGTGCCAAAATGCTCTGGCACAATTTACGTGCCATCCCTTTGGATCATTACATCTCCTGTTTTCTATCCTGCACGTTTTTTTTCCCCTTAGCTGTGTACGTGTTCTGTTGTTGACGGGATCTGCCAGCCTTAATTCTGCAGCTAATTTGTAAGTTCTTTAGAGGCCAAGATCATGTCTTCTACTTCTGCGTGTTTCTTAAAGTATTTTGCTCATCCTTTTGCACTGCAGTCGGTCAAAAAAAAATTTGAAAATTGTTGGTAAGTTTGATGATTTGGAAACACATGAATGCGTGTATTCACAAAGTGTTCCAACGTTCCGTAGCCTGCTAGTATTGAGTAAGACAGAGAGATACTTTTCTTGTCCTGTTGGATCTTACAGTCTGTGGTAGGTGTCAGACACTCCACAGGTAACCACACGAACATGGATGTGACTGGCCTCCAGAGCCCAAGGTATGCAGAAGGGGCAGACGGGGGTGGCCACCAGAAAGATCAGTCTGAGTCACTTCCACACCAGGTTGTGAAAGGATCGTGCAAGATGATGTTCTGTGGTCTTCCCACTGAGTTCCTGTCTCCCTCTGACCCCACTCACCCCTCTGGTACCCCTGGCCCCGTGGGTGTCAGCAGGAGGCCGGGTCTTGGAGAACATTGGTCTGGTCTGGTCTGGCCAGCAGTGGTGGAACCACAGACCCTTCTGACCCATGGGAGGACAACCTTAGCTTTTCCAGATTCCTTAGACATCCATGTCTCTGGGACAAACAAAATTCATCTCCCTTGTAATATTAGCCAAGTTTCTGCAGATCAGGGGTCCCGAAGATGACCCTGAGTTTCCAAAATTTACTAGGAGGACTCAGAACTCAGAAATGCTGTTATACCTGGAGTTGTGGTTTATTGCAGTGAAAGTATGCACATTAAAACCAGCAGAGGAAAAATGAGCATAGACGAGGTCCGGGAGATACCAGGTGTGAGCTTCCAGGTGTCCTCTCCCAATGGAGCATTCAACTGTCCCGGAAATGATGTGCGGCAACAGCCAACAGGGGAGTTCACCTGGGCTTGGTGACCAGGGTTTTTGTTGGGGGCCAATCACATAGGCATGGCTGACCACCTGTGTGGATGACCTCAGCCTCCAGCCCCTGCACAGGTCAAGTGGATCCAACATGGCCCATTGACCCCACCAGCAATGACATTGTTGGCATGCCCAAACCCCAGCCCAGCAAAGACACACCTACTGTTGCCCTTGACGGCCTTGGAGGGCTTTGGTCTTTGGGGGGCCGTTGTGTGGTCTAAGCAGCTGGCAAACACGGTCAGAATTACATGTGGGGTTGGTCTGAATGTGGTTTGGAGAATGATCCATGCATCAACATGGGACACCAGTTAAGAAACGGGGGTGGCAGCCACCGGGGCATGAGTGATGGACAATGCGTGGGACCATTCACGTCCCCTGGGCTTCCTTCTCCACAAACAGATGAGGGACATTGTCCACAGTGAGCAAAGGGCAAAGAGCAGACTCTCCTGAGATGAGCTGCCCTCCGCCTCTCAACTTCTGCAGCTGGACCTGTGGACGGGGCCCCCATTGAGGTGGACACCTCTCCCACATTGGATTCTCTGGCTTGGCCAGAGAATTACATTCTCTGTGTTATAATAACTGCATCCCGGAGCATAGTGTGCATGCATAAAAATGTTACAGATCCATTCTGGCATCAGATCAAAATGTCGCAGATCGGTCCCCAGAATTCCAGGAGTCCTGCAAGTAGCTCTGGGTTGCATATGAGGAGCAAGAAGGATGTCTGCATGCATGGTCTTCTTGGCTGTCTGCACACTGAGCTCTACCAGGCCACCGAGTCCAAGCATCCGTCCTGGATGAGGAGAGGAGGACCAACGTGATGACGTCCCATGTGAGCAAGTTGGCACCCTTTGCTCGGAGCCTCCGGGGTCCCATGAATATATCGTTCCTGGTGGCTTTATTGAATAGTTGGGAGGCCCCAGGTGCTTGGTATCCGGCTCAACACTGTGCTGAGGCTGGAGGTCACTGCTTCCACTACGAGGGATGAGCTTGCTCCTTTGAGCAATTCTGGGGTCTCCGTCCGTGTGTGTCTCATGATGCATGAGGCTTTCCTCTCCCGGGATTTCAGATATGGCTGGTGGGGTTGTCCGCTCCTAGCCGGCCTTGCCATCCATCGTATGCACAGATGGTTTCCATCAGTAGCTGCTTTCACACCGTGGATGGGGTCCTTCCGAGCCCCTCGTTCTGTGCACCCTGGGAGACTGTGTGCATGCAACCGCATCCACCCCCAACGCCGTCCCCCAGTCTCCAGACTCCTCTCTGCCCCCGTGGGAGGCATTGCTCACACCTCGGGCCCTTGAGTGTAGTGGCGTCCACCAGCTCCCGATGCTCATCCCACGAAAGAAGCAGAAAGCAAGAATGTGAGGGCAGAACAGGCTCAGGAGCGGACCCGGGCAGGGAGGCAGGAGGGTGGGCTCCTTCTCCGCAAGGTGTGAGATCTACTGTGGGAGCCAAGTGACGGAGGGGTTCGGGCAGCTGAGCCAAGCCGGCCGGGGCCCCTCGGCTGTCCTGGGAGGCTTCCCAAGGCGGACCTGGGAGGTCTGGAGAGGGAACAATCCAGGCTCAAGTTCCACTTTGCCTCCTGGAGCCGCCAAGCCCATGGCCACTTGGCTCTCCAAGAAGATTTCACACCCTCCCTGGAACCCAACCTCGGCCGTCCTTCTGCGGATGCAGCCCCGCCACCCCCACCCCACCCCCGAGAATGTGTGTAACTGGAAGACGGGGTGTCTTTGCTCCGTGTCCTTGTTTTGGAGGGGGTTAGGGAGAGGTCGGCTGAGGATGGGTCAACGGGTCTCTCGAGATGCAGAGCTGGAGATGGGGCAGGACGTGGGCAAGAGCAGCGTGGATGTGGGTGCCGTGGAGCCAGGCTGCGGTGTTTCAAAGGAGGATGAAACCACGAAAGCCCAGTGGCATGCTTGCAGGGACAGCCTGGCGTGGGCACCTTGGATGCTGTTCTGTCCTGGAGGATCAGCAAGTGAGGAACGGCTCGTGGAAACAGGATGAAATCCAACCACCGGGTTTATGGGTGGCTGTGCGTGGGGGACCTCCTGCCACCTTGAAATCGCGCCTCACGGGCACTTAGGCAAGTCAGTATTGGCCACGGCAGGCGCACCAGAGGTTAACCGTCTGGTCTGGCACAGTCCGTTTCGATGTCCCAGAGCGGGAACAGAGACGGCGGGGCGGCAGGAAATGACCCTCAGGGTGCGGGGGTGCACGCTGTTGAATATTCACACCCACAAGATAAGCGAGGTCAGGGCCTCACGCGGAGGCAGCAAGACCCCCCAGGACTTGGGATGGGATCCCCTGGTCTGTGCCCTAGAGAGCCCTGACTCCCCCGGATGCCCCTGCACCAGCTCCCCTGAAAGGCTGGGTCTCTGTGACGTGATGCGTAGACGTGCATGATGACCTCGCCCCCCACTCTCAGGGTAGCCGGCCCCCTCTCCCCGCTGCCCTCAGACCCCATCTCCACGTAGCTTGGTCCGGCCAGTGCCTGGCCCGCCGGGGGCACAAGGGGCTGACCCTGTGCGGATTATAGGACGCAGCCCACCTGCTGCAGGGGGGGACGTCTGCCACGCGATGCTGAGGACACGGGCTCAGGGCAACAGACCGCGCGCAGGTGCAACTCATCCGCGGGCATCGCGGGACCTGTGCAGGGACCCCGCTGAGTCAGCGCTTGCAAGTTTGGGGAAAAGTACTCCCAGGGACGCCTGGCCGTGAGGACCGCCGCAGATCCAGCTCCCAGAAGGGGCCGGCCGGGCCGAGGGAAGGGGAGGCTTTGGGAAGGTGGGCTGCAGGTGCCGGGATGGACCAGGTGCAGGAGTCACCGACGTCCCCTGCGCAGGGGACAGGCAATCAGAATCGTTCGTGCGTAAAGAGAACTGTACCCTTGATTAGTCAGGGAATTAAATTAACGGGATTGGAAACCACAGAGGCTCAGTCCGTACCCCGAGACGCAGACCCTTATGTAACAGACTGTAACTGATATGCAGTGCAGTTGGGGTCCAGTTTATTACGATACTAAGGCTCACTGGGTTTATTAATATTAATAAGTTAATTTTCCGAGGGAAGGTTATCTATTAATTAATGTTAATTAATACATTAACAGTTAACATTGATTAATATATGGTATAGTCATGTACAATGCAGCTGGGGTTCAGCATACTAAGACACTGATATTGATTACTTTTATTGATATTAACTAACAGATTAATGTACATAATAGATTAATGTTTAATTGCTATTAATAAACAAACCATTAATATTGATTAATATACAATATACTAATGTACGTTGTAGTTCAGGTTCGATGTACTAATATGAGTTTGTTGTATTAACGTTAAGAATTGATATTAATGATTCATTGATTAATCATTAATTAATATGAACTACTTGATTAATATCAATAATTTATTGATTGGTTGCTAGTTGGTATCCATTGTTAAATTGATATCCATAATTTGTTGATTGATTGCCAGGTGATATTATGTAATAAATCAATGTCAATAATTTGTTGGTTGATTGCTAATTAATATTAACAGATTAACCCTTAATTAGCATACAAGCCACCATATGCAACGCAGTTGGGGCGGAAAGAGCAGACACTTGTTTGTGTCTATCAGGAGAGAAGGAGGAGAGCATGAAATAAAAGCAAGAAAGCACGATCCTACAGTTGATGGGGACCCACAAACGTCAGTACCTCGATCACAGCTTCCCGAAACGGAGAAAGTGAAGAGGCAAACATTCTGTCACATCTCAAGCTTCCGAGGCTGTGGGACGAACGCCGGGGAAGGCAGGTCCCCTAGGAGGAAATTTGGAAAACGGAGGAAACAAACAGCTTGACAAGTAGTCAGTCCGGGTTCTTGGGCGTTCCTGTGGGGGGACCTGGTGCGTTCACTGCACACCTGGGCTTGCCCCCCACCCACCGGCAGCCCCAGGATCTTCCTGACAGCTGCTGGGGGTCAGGCGCTTGTCCGTCTTCATGGCTCAGGAATGGCAAAGGGACCCCATGGATGTGTTAACGTCTCCTCTGGCCTACGGTCTAGGGTAGAACCCCATACTTCTGTGACCTTGACTGTCCCTCCCCTCCTTGCTCCCCTGCAGGGGCCTCAGGCCAGAAAACAGGAAATGAGCTGAGTCCCCACATCTGCTTTCTTGTTCCCCATCTACCCATTTGGAACCAGGGCAGAGTCAGACTCCTCCAGGCTGGGCTGGGGGTGCATGGGGGACTCCAGGCAGAATCAGACCCCTCCAGGCTGGGGGTCACGTGGGAGACCCCAGGCACAGTCAGACCCCTCTAGACTGGGCTGGGGGCACATGGGGGACCCCAGGCAGAGTCAGACTCCTCCAGGCTGGGATGTGGGGGTGCATGCGGGACCCCAGGCAGAGTCAGACCCCTCTAGGCTGGGCTGGGGGTGCATGGGGGACCCGAGGCAGAGTCAGACCCCTCCAGGCTGGGCTGGGGGTGCATGGGGGACCCCAGGCAGAGTCAGACCCCCTCCAGGCTGGAATGTGGGGGTACATGGGGATCTCAAGGCAGAGTCAGACCCCTCCAGGCTGGGATGTGGGGGTGCATGGGGGACCCCAGGCAGAGTCAGACCCCTCCAGGATAGGATGTGGGGTGCATGGGGATCCCCAGGCAGAGTCAGACCCCTCCAGGCTGGGCTGGGGGTGTATGGGGGATCCCAAGGCGGAGTCATACCCCTCCAGTCTGGTCTGGGGTTGCATGGGGGATCCAAGGCAGAGTCAGATCCCCTCCAGGCTGGGCTGGGGGTACATGGGGGATCCCAAGACAGAGTCAGACCTCTCCAGGCTGGTTTGAGGCATTACATGGGGGACCCCTGGCAGAATCAGATCTTCTCCAAGCTGGAATGTGGGGGTGCATGGGGGCCCCCCAAGGCAGAGGGGAGAGGTAGATGTTCTCTCTTTTGAGCACCTTGTATCAAGCCCTTGGGTCCCCGTGTTCCCTCATTTCCACAGTAGATTCAAAATCAGCAAAACCAGGTCCTGATTGTGAAAACTGGGCCAACCTGATCCATTTTCTTTATGTCCTTCCATGGGGCCATTTGGCATTTTCCTGTTTGTGTTTCAAATAAGCTTGCAAAACAGAATACAAAGTGCAAGGTTTCATGTTTTTGTTGGGTCCGTGAGGATTTTAGTTTCCCCATAAAGTTAATTACTGAATTGCAGCCCTATCCTCAAAATTGACATTTTTTCTTCTTTCAAATTGTTAATCTTTCTTTAAGGTACGGCATACTACTTTTTTTTCAGGATTTTTTTAATGGGGTAAAATACACACAACATAAACTTTACCACCTTAACGATTTTTAATGCACAGCTCGGTGGCATCGAGCCCATTCACACTGTTGTGCAACCATCCCCACCATCCATCTCCAGAACTTTCCATCTTTCCGAACTCAAACTCTGTCCCCACGAAACCCCACATCCCCAGCCCCTGGCGCCCACCACGCACTTTCTGTCCCTACGGATTTTCCTTTGTTTGTTTCTCTTAAAGTGAATTTATCTTCTCTTGCACAATGTGCATTTTGTAGCTCATCTTATTTCCTCTTTCTCTTTGGCTGGTTGGAAGCTCAGGGCTGAAGTTTGTAGCTCCAAGTTCATCGCTAGAGATTTCTTTTATGAGTATACGTATGTAAGTCCTACCTATCTGCTGGCCTTAGCTCTCTATTCCATTTATGGCTTCCCTAAGCATTATTTAAAATCTGTCCCCGTGAATCTGACTCCTGTAGGGACCTCGGGTGAGTGGAATTTATATGGCCTCTGTGTCTGGCTTACGTCACTCAGCATGCAATCCTCAGGGTTCACCCAGGTTGGAGTGCGTGTTGGAAAAATTGCTGTAATTCCTGGGTCACTGTCTGGAGTCAGGTGGGCAGGACCTTGCAGACCCTGCAGCCCCAGGGGTCTCTGTCCCCCCCAACCCGTGCTGGAGGAGGTGAGCCCCGTGCTCCCTCCCGGGGTGCCCGAGGGACCCGGAAGCTTTTTGGAAGCTTTTCGCTGCAAATTGGGAGACTGTGAGAATAGCTGTCTGCAACAACATGGGGAGACAGAATCTTGTGCAAAAGGTTTTGTCAAAGGATGCTTATCCCACTGTCCGTCAGAGCCCCGAAAAGTGCACAAAGTCCTCCAAATTTAGGAGTGGTGAAATCAGTAATCCATCCTTGTTACAGAGGAGGGCCCTGGGGCCGGCGAGAATCGTGCTACGGACCATGCTGTTTCCCAAAACGCGTTCTGGGAGATGCGTGTGGGACCATTCCACCGGTCGAGGAAGGAATCCTAGAAACACCCAGCTCTGCCGAGAAGCCCCAAGATCCACATCCCTTGTCCCGGCTGCGACGTCCGAGCCTTTCCCAAACCGTTGGCTCAAACAGCTGTGTGTGTGTGTGTGTGTGTGTGTGTGTGTGTGTTTTATTTTGGTAATTTCCCTGCAATGTCTACCTGCTCTGGACGGTTCCTGAAACATATTTCGGGAAACAGGGCTGTTTAAGAATAAACTGTAGCAAAACGATCACAGTGCATTTTTAGGGTCATAAATCGGTTGCAAACGCATGCATGTATTACCGACCTAGCTCCAGAAGCACCATTTGATGTGAAATCAGCCTCTGTCATGAGTTTAATCATTCTCACCCCCCCCCAAATTCAGATGCTCTGGAAGCTGTGAATGGGACCTCATTTGGGAAAAAGGCTCTTTATCAATGCAATTAAGTTCCTGATGTGCTTGGGGAAAGTGCAGTCTGAACTTGCTGGGAGCACTTGCTTGGCATGTGTGTGATAATTGAGGATTTAAAAAATTTTTTAATTTAAATTCAACTTAGTTAACATATAGTGTATTATTAGTTTCAAGGGTAGAGTTTAGTGATTCATCAGTTGCCTACAACACCCAGTGGTCATTGCATCACATGCCCTCCTTCATGCCCGTCACCCAGGTACCCCATCTGGGATTTTAATACCGTTGTTCATATCTTGCGTGTCTTTCTGATTTTTCTAACTCTGCTTAAACTATTAATTATGGAGTGTGCGGGTTGGCAGACTTGTGAATGTGTTTTTTCCTTGGTTTTGCATAGCTTCCTGCTTTATGTGTGTGAGGTTTATGGGTCCGCGTAGGGCATCAGTGTGCTGTTATTTTGTCTGCCCCGAATTCAAATGTTTATCATTCCATTTCGAGTTCTCGTTTGTCTTCGCATCCGTCTTTCCTTTAAAAAAAAAAAATCTGTTTTGTGCTGAGCACTGGGTGTTAAACACAACCGATAAATTGTTGAACACGACATCTGAGACGAATGATGTATTATACGTTGACTAATTGAATTTAAATTAAAAAAAAAAAAACAGACACGACACTGTGTGTCAGGGTGAAAAGTATAATGGTTTTAATAAAGCTGATGAGTCCAGTAATTTAAAAAAAAAAATCTGTTTTGTCTCCTATTAATGAGCCTAGTCCTGGGTTTTTCTGGTTGGTGTTCGGTTGGGATTTGCTTTTTTTTTTTCCAGTTTTGTGTCTTTATGTTATAGGAAGGGCTACTGTGGATGGCGTTGACCTGACTGGTTGTTTGGTTAGGAACCTAGTCTTGAATGGAGAGTTTAGTCCTTTTACACTGATTGTTTCAATTTTTTTTTTTCTGCAATCGTATTCTATCTGCTCTAACGTTTCTGCTTTTTTTCTCATCTCTTAATGTGACGTTTTTCTATTTTTTTCTCTAACGTTTTTCTATTTTTTTTTTCTCATTTCTTAGCATGTTTTGGTTTAATGGATTCAAACCCCCTTTAAGAGTTTGGCAGTTCATTCCATCTTCCTCTCTCCACTTTTAGTGGCTCCTCGAAGAACCGTCACATTTGTACTTAATGTGACAACTAATACAGTTCGTGTTTTCATCCTCAGCCTCTAGAACGCTGACCCGCTCTGTCCTAATTTCTACGCCCCTGCTGATGTTCGGTAGGAAATCAGGTGGGAGGTAAGAGCGTCATGGGGTGTCCACAGAAGATGAGTTTTTAACACTCACGTACCTCAAGAGGTCACCTGACCTGGTCCCTGGGCGCTGCAAGATGCAGTAATTTAAATCTCTCCAGTGAAGTGTAGTTTCCGCTGCACGCTAAAAAAAGTTAATAATGTAGCAAGTGCACTGCTCGGTATTTACTGAAATGAGGAGAAAACTCAGGTCCACACAAAAACCTGCACTTGGATGTGTATAGCAGCTTTATGCACGATTGCCAAAGCCTGTGAGGCACCGAGCTGTCCTTCAGCAGGTGGATGGATGAATAAGCTGTGAAAAGCAACGGGCTACCAAGCCACGGAAAGACGCGGAGGAAGCTTGAATGCATATTGAGAAACGAGAGAAGCCAGTTTGAAGCCAACTGTCGGATGGTCTGGGGAAAGGGGAAGTTATGGAGGCGGTGGGAAGATCCGTGGTCGCTGGGGGTGAGGGAGGGATGAGGACGGGAAGCACAGGGGGGTTTTAGGACAATGGAAATACTCAGTGTGCGACTATATGATGGTGGATCCATTTGTCGAAACCTGTGGCACGCACAAGACCCAGAGTGACCCCAGTGAGAACCAAGGGCTTTAGTGAGTAACAGGGTGTCCCGTGTAGGTTGGTCAGTTCCCACCAAGGCACCGTCTGGTGGGGATGCTGATAATGGGGAGGCCGTGCACGCATGGGGACAGGGAAGGGTGCACGGGACATCTCTCTACCTGACTCTCCATTTGTCCCTGAACCTGACACCGCTCTAAAACGTAAAGTGTGAATTTTAAAAAATGATCCATGTACATGATTTTCCAAGTCACTCAAACTTTGGTTTTAATTCGCTAATTTTATTACTTTACCTTTTTTGAATCCACGCGTAAATGCTTTTAGTAATTTTGTTAGCCAAATGGCTATGTTCTTCAAAAATAAACCATACATACATGTATATATACTAACAGACAGAAATGAATGATATATACATATACGTATATACACAATATATACATATAAACTATACCTACATATATGCACATTTAAGTATGCATACATACAGACTATGCATACATGTAAGTACATATATAATATACATGCATATAGAAATAAACTATACATGCATATATGTACATACATAATATCATATAGAAATAAACTAGACCAACATATGTGTACATAGAAACTATACATACATATTGACTAGACCAACATATGTGTACATAGAAACTATACACACATATAAACTAGACCTAGATATATGCATATAGAAACTGCACACGCATATAAACTAGACCTACATACGTGTACATAGAAACTGCACACGCATATAAACTAGACCTACATACGTGTACATAGAAACTGCACATGCATATAAACTAGACCTACATACGTGTACATAGAAACTGTACATGCATATAAACTAGAGCGATATATATATACATAGAAACTATACATGCATATTAACTAGACCATACATACATACGTGTACATAGAAACTGTACATGCATATAAACTAGACCTACATATATGTATATAGAAACTGTACATACATATTAACTAGACCAACATATATGTACATAGAAACTATACATGCATATAAACTAGACTTATATACATGTACATAGAAATTGTACATGCATATAAACTAGACCAACATATATGTACATAGAAACTATACATACATATTAACTAGACCAACATATGTGTACATTTAAACTACACATGCGTATAAACTAGATCTACATATATGTACATATAAACTATACATGCATATAAACTAGACCTACATGTACAGATAAATTATACATACACATAAACTATACATACATGTATGTACATATAAACTATGCATACATATAAACTATACCTACACATATGTGCATATATATGTACAGATATAAACTATACATGTGTATGTATGTATATATAGGTTTGTCTGTGTGTGTTTGACGGACATGATACGTGATATATGATTATATAACGATGCACAATAAACTATACACTCATACATTGATATGTGTTCCCTGATACACTGACATATATTTGCGTATTTTACATAATTGGTATATGTTACTCATATACATGATATTCAATAAAAGAGTACATAATTTAGAATTGCTTAATATAAAATTTCCCATCAATTAGCACCCTTCAGCAAACCTCCACATCCCTTGTTGGAGAGTCCCACGCAGAATAATTTTTCCTTATAAGGGAGTCTACATGGACATTTTCAGGAACCAAGCCCCCGTGATGTTGCCTCGAGGAAACACAGAGTCCTCTGAAAGATATTTTTCTCACCGACCCCTGTTGTTCAATTCAGACCTTACTGGGATGAACTCTGTAGTCACGACTACACAGAACTTTCTGCAATAATGGGAGTGTTTTCTTTTTTTAAATTTTTTTTTCTGCCACTAAATCGGGAATGTATTAAATCTGCGCCACCCAATATGGTGGCCACAGCCACCACGAGTAGCTCTCCAGTATTTGAAGTGTGACCTCTGACCATGTGCAGCTGAATTTTTAAGGTCATTTCATGGTGATTCATTTGTCATTTAATATAAACCGCCACCTGCTGCAATGGGTAACGTGCACCTGCACACTCAAAAGTTAAAGTATTAACAAGTTGCACATGGGTGTTTCTTCTTTGTGACAAGTCACAATCCCATATGTTACTTTTTCTTTTGAGGCTCACACAAAAGGGCAAGAAAGTTACTAACATTTTGCAAAGTGAGCTCAAGGCTCAGAGAGGGGAGGTGATTTGTGCAGAGCTGCGCAGCATCGGAGAACATGGTTTGGGGTTGGAATCTGGGACCTTCCAAGCAAGGTGCGTGTGAGCTTAGGATGCCTTCTGGTGGAACGTCCCTTTCAGCAAGGGAGGTCTGAGTCGCAGACAAACGGTGTCCATGTGGAACAGCGGCAGGCCCCCGTGAGTTCCTGTGGCCTAGATTAACTTCGGCGGAGAGGACACAACTGGGCATCCAGAGCCCCTCACGCAGAAAATCATTCCACAATTAAGACCAAGCACGCATGGGAATTCACGTGGCCCACCAGAATGTCCTACCAGGGAAGCAGCGGGATGACCCCCAAACCTTAGCAGGGAAGCGGAGTAAAATTGGAGACAACAATCAAGGAATTGCCGCTTCTCTCCCAAATCAAGTAGTAAGAGCAGAAGAATGTTTCACGGCACCGAGTACACACTCAAGACAACGATACGGATGTCTACAGGGCATTCCCTTTCTCCTTCCTTAATATGAAGCTGATTCGGTTTAGGGGGCCAGCTCCATCCCTGGAGAAGACACGCTTTTGTGCTCATGCCCTTCCTTTCTGTTAGGAATTGTATCTGGAGGGTGTGATGTGTGGAGCTCCAGCAGCCACTTTGTGACTGTGAGGCCATAGGATGGCATTCCCCGTGTGACTTTAGTTCTTTACGTGGACGGACTGCGTGAACGTCCCATGCCTGCGTCACTGCATGAGCACCTCCTGAGCTTTGGCAGGATGAGGATGCATGAGTCTCAGGCATCCCCAATTCCTCCTGACCACACATGCTGACATGACAATAATACATCCATGGTCGCTGGAGACGTGTTCCTCGTCCAAGTCCAGCAGATGCTTGAGAAGGGGGTCTGACTCAGTGCACGAGGCTGAGCTCTGGGCTACACCAGCGTGGCCATTTCCCACTGTGGTGTCCATGCTACACTTTGTGCACCCAGATAGGGGTGAGGTCCACACACGCTTGAAACCACTCCGAAGACTCCAACCCAAAACCTCCCAGGAAAGAAAGCATGCCTCCTGCATTCATTTCTTCCCGTGCAAGGCGCCACGAGATGGTGTGAAAATCCCAAGTGATTTTTCTCTCCAGCCAGAAGAAGAAATGCAGGTCTTCTAATTTGTGGCCCACAAATTACCTTTTCATACGGGGCTGCCAGCCCCAAAAGCATGCGCGCATTCTTTTCAGGGCCAGCGCCTCTCGTCTTCCCAATTTCTGCCGCGTGGATCCTCCTTGCAATCATTCATCGACCCCTAACCCACTTAAACAGCGCCTTGCAAACCCTTTCAAGTTCTGAAGCATCTGCTCATCGAGAGCTCCAAGGGGGCTGCGTCTCCGGCGATCCTTTCGATTGCAGCCATTTCCCCCTGCGCTGCCGACTTCCTCCTGCTCCCAGAACATGTGTTTATAATCACTTAGAGCTCACACTCTGTACCAGCGGCCCCACCATCTCTCCAACCTGAGCTCTTGTTCTAAATGCTGTCATGTCATCGACGCCGGATTTTCAATTGCATTTTTTTTTCTCCTCGAGAATTCTTGTCCGCTTTATGATCCCTCTGTCTCTCAATCTCTCTCTCTCTCTTTTTTTTCCCCTCCTTGTACATTATGCCCTTTGTTTGATGCATGTTGGAGACTCAGACCTGTTCGCAAGAATTCCATTTTACAAAGACGCAGACAGAAATAATAAAAGATGATGGTTGCTTTCTGAACGGAGAAAAAAAAAAATAAAAGTCCAGAAGGGTTTTCAAAGATTGAGACGTGTCGTTACTCAGTTTAAAAATGCAGCTCTTTTATATGGGTCTGTTTAAAACTGTAGTGTTCTCATAAGTGCATTTAAATATTTAATAAATTTGCAATTTGAACCTTTCAGACCACCTTGCTGTTCACTGGGATTATTTTGTTGTTGTTGTTCTTTTTTTTCCCCCCACCCCGTCTTGTGTATTCACTTCACTCTGACCTTTGGGAATCTGTAATTAATGAATGTGGGATCAACCGCCATCAAATATCAACTGCTCTATCACTCAGTGCAGTTGGTTCTCAGGGTGTTATATCCCTGTTTGCCCAGAATCGTGTCCTTCCAGTGAGCTCCTTGCATCGAATCAAAACGCCAGATCTCAAGGTCATTTTTCGCTGTTCTGTGCGGATTCTGTTTTCCTAGGATACACCGTGAAATAATCTCATTCAGTCTTGTGTCGCCCCCAGACCCGCACAGAACACGCAGTCCAATGCACCTTCGAATATACACCCTCTTTCTCGAGATGTGAGAAAAATCCGATCATGTGCTTATCCGAAAATGTCTTCCAGGGAGGAGGAGATTTCAAGGACGTAACTGTTGTCAGTTAAATGGGAGGAAACGTGACAGACACAAGGAGAGCAGGTGTATCCAAGGCAAGGGCGTTGGTGCTTTGGGAAGATGGTAGCAGGGAGTTGGAAAGACCCTTACCCACCGGTCGCCCTCTGGGCTGGGTTGTGTTGTGTTCTTGGGTGAATGGTATCTACCCAAAATTCATGTCCCTTTCAAACCTGTAAGTGGGGCCTTATTTGGAAATAGGGTCTTTGCAGATGTGATGAAGTGAAGGATCTGAGATGAGCTCATCCTGGACCAGGGTGACCCTAAATCCAATGACAGGTGTCCTTGTAAGAGACACAAGAGGAGACATGGACACAGAGGAGAAGCCACATGAGGACGGAGGAAGAGATGGGAGGGACGTGGCCACCAGCCCAGGGACGCCTGGAGCCCCAGAAGCTGGAAGAGGCAGGAAGGACCCTCCCCAAGAGCTTCAGGAGGGAGCATGGTCCTGCCTCGCCTGGATCTCAGACTCTGGCCTCCAGAGCTGGGAGGGGGTGAATCCCTGTTGTTCTATCCCCTCCCCCAGTCTGTGGTCATTTGTTGCCGTGGCCCCAGGACACTCACCCAAGCTGGTTCTTGCTCTGTGCCATTCGGCCATCCCTCGAAAGAGTCCCCGTTGGGGTGACACATCCACCCCATCCTAATTGTCTGTGAAAATACAAGGCTCCAGAGTGTGTTCTTCACCGGGAACAGGGGAAGCAGAGGGGGACACCTCCCTCATTAACAGATGACTACCGTGTACGTCTGGGAAGAAGCAGACAGAGGGCCAGTGCCGAGGGGCCGCGTGGAGATGGGGACCTCCCCCGGGAGTGAGCACGGAGGGAGGCCACACGGGGAAGCCCGGACAAGTGGCGCTTGGCGGAAACTCAGACTCTCGTGCTGATGAAGTGGCATTTGGAGAAGGGTCTGACCTCAGTAGTGTCAGATGGGAACCCCAGAGGGAGGAAGAACAGCACACGGGGCTTTATTTGGGTTTTTTTTTTTTTTTTGTACACATGAGTAACCAAAGCTTTTCTCCATTCCTACGACCTGTCCAGAGTCGGCAGATCCATGGAGTCAGAAAGCAGATTAGGGGTCACCAGGGTCTGGGGTGAGGGGACTGGGGAGCACCTCCTGATGTGGGTGGGGGCTTCCTCGGGATCCTAGGAATGTTCTGGAACGAAATAGAGGTGGTGGGCGTGGCACAAAAGGGTGAAAACGTGCTCAATGCCAGTGACTTGGTCACTTTAAAATGCTTAAAATGTTGAATTTCAGGTCCTGTATGTTTTAGCGCCTTTAAAATGCTTAAGATGTTGACTTTCAGGTGTCGTATATTTTAGCGCCTTTAAAATGCATAAAGTGTTGAATTTTAGGTCCTGTATATTTTAGCGCCTTTAAAATGCTTAAAGTGTTGAATTTCGGGTCCCGTCCATTTTAGCATCACAGAAGAAGACAGGAAGCAACGACGGTTTAAGAAAAACTGACCAAATCCGCTGTGCGTTCTGTGGGTCGGCTTCCGGGAGACAGAGTTTTCTGGCGTTCGAAGCACACTCTGCCCTTCTTGGTAGCCGACCTGGAATTCCGGCTTCTCCTCCTCCCTACGCAACCTGGAATACAAGCCCAAACCCGGCCACAATTGCCTCTTAGAAAGTGCGGTCGATTTAATACGTTTGGACTTCAATTTTTATTTACTTATTTTCATGCCCCAGAACGATTTATGTGGCTGTGCGTGGAAACTTTCAAAAGGACGCCGGCGTTGGCGTCCTTTGTGCTCAAGTTTTGTTATGATTTGGGGCAAGTGATCGCAGAGGGGGGTCAGCGGACTCCGTAGACCCTCTAACCTGAAACACATTTTATTTATACTCGCGTTTAACGTGTCAGGTCTGTGGTTTCCTGTAAGGACGCGCTGGCCACGTAATAACGAGATGAAATAAAGTGCAGGTCTGTAATCACGGGCTGGAATGCTGATTTTTATTTCTGCCCAATTAGGAGTCTGAGAAGTTCTTGCAGGGGTGGGGGATGGGGGGTGGTGGTCCGGCATTCATTGCTGTGCCGTTGGATGGCTCCTCGAGAAATCCGAGTTCACTAAAGGTAGAAACGAGCAACTAATTGACATCGAGCGCGTCTGGCCGGGATGACTGCAGACTTACCAGGCATTTTGCAAATTGCACGGTCTTGCCCCAGAGTTCTGCAAAACGCTCAGCCAACGCGTGGCTTCTCCTGCTCAGCGTTTTCCTTGGCGCGGGTCGCACAAAATGGCATTGGGTGGATACTCCAAGGGTGATATTTAAGCAGCCGTCCTGTCCCATCATCGGAAAGACATCAATCTGGGATCTAGCATTTCCTCTGTAGCATTTTGTCCAAAAATACTACTGTATTTAAGTATTTATGCTGAGTAACGCTTGGCGGGCTCCTGGCCGCGCGTGGAACATTGAGCATCGACCCATAAAATCTGTCTTTCTGTCTGGGTTTGAGAGGGTCCTTCTTCTTCAGGCTCCAGAGCGATTGTTATCCATGTACGATGGAAATTCGTCATATCCTGCGTGGGATTCCAGCCCCAGCCTGAAACATTGGCCAACACATGCTAGGCAATCAGTACGTCTCTAGTAAGAGTGAGTTCCTACCATAAAGGACTCCATCCTTTTCCTTTTTAAAGTACTATCTGCTTATCACAGGCACTCACCGGCTCTGGCGTCGCTTCTTCAACCTGCAGGAAAGGGAAGCGCACTAAAATCATGCACCACCTGTGTGCGGAAGCTCCCTATCCCCCAATCTGGAACATTGGTTCAGGGGGAGAAAGGGACCTGAAGCATGCTGTGCCCCCGGGGATGGAGCTCAGGACCAGGGGCAACAGCAAAATGCAGGGGGAATGCGCTCAGCCTGGTTTCTGTGCAATGATCAACGTGAATCAGGAGGGGTTGGGTGAGTGGGGTTTTGCAGGGTGAATAGGAGTTTCCCAGGCAGCCTTGGGAAGGAGAGTTCACACAGAGGGGGCAGCACTTGCAAATGCCCTAAAAGTGTGGGTGTGGGGACCTTTAATGGGAACAGCACAGGGGATGCTAAGGGCACAGATGCTGACGGTACCGGCGAGAGAGAGGATCTTGGGCAAAACGCAAGAGATTTGGTGACGTCAGGATCAAAAGGACACGTTTCCATTTCTCCTTTTTTTTTAATTGAATTTAATTTTATTATGTTATGTTAGTCACCACACAATACATCATTAGTTTTTGATGTAGTGCTCCACGATCCATTTCTCCTAACCAACCAGATGCCCCGCGAGCCAGGGCACATCTTCTTATGGTTGTTGCTGTCTTCCTTAGTCCTTGGGGGCTTGTAAATGGAAATCGGGACTGTTGGCTTATGAGCTTTGCTTTCTGCATTCGCGTACATCAGCTTCTGTCTAAATTTTAGGTGTTTTTTTTGTTTTAAATACTTGAATACAATCACGCAGTTAGATATTTTGGTTGGTTCGAGGTGACTCTTCATTCTCTACTATCACCTGCGAACACAGTGCAGATGTGGAAAACAGGACATGGATGATAAGATAACCCTGCTGTCCCCCACCTCCAGCCCAGCACGTTCCCCCACCTACCCACCCACCAAAGGGACCCCTATGGTCTGTTCTGCTGTCCTTCCTTCCCTCTGTCTCTTTTCACTATGTTGCTTTTATGTTATTTTATTGTATCAACTTACTTTCAGAGGGTTACTGTTTTGGAACACGCGGCCATGCACACTTTTGTGCATGACTCCTGATGGGCTCCCGCAGACCGCAATGACGTGCTCTATTCCGAGCGCTGTGATTCAAAAAAGTGGGGGGGAAAGAAAAGGAAGCAAGAAAGAATTCTGGCACTCGCGAATGTGGGAGGAGGTGGTGGAAATGGGCTCTCCTGCACATTAAGGGGAAGAGCTCGTGTGGGTGCCACCATTTTGGGAAACCACCTGGTCTCCTGTTGGGGGCCGGGTGGAGAGAGAGAGAGAGCATCTTTCCCAGGCCGGCAATTGTGGTCCAGGTGCGCCCCCGGGAGAGCCCCGGCCTCGCCGGTAAGTCAACCTAGCCCACTCTGGCTGGCTCACTAGGTGGTTTCAGGGACAGCATTAAGTCATTTCCTACATTCTGCGCCCTTCCTGCCAACTGGAGTGTGGCTTCACTCTTGGGCTTTCCCCCAAGAGTTTTAAATTCTTTATGGACGGCTTGTAAACGTTTTATTTAATTGCCCTAAACTAGGAGAATACCATAAATGTGAACTAGGAGGGATTTGAGGGCATTGTAGGTTCTGGGGCCGCCTGGAGGGTTTATGGGGTCCAGCCCCTTCCCACAGAGGGGTCAAGTCGTCCAAGGTGGGATCCCCAGAGGAGGCTTGGCTGCCAGGGGAGTGACTTGTGTGTCACAGGGGACGTTTTCTCTTCCAATGCACACTCTTGGTGACTTGGGGGTGTGTGTGCAGAGAATGCTCCATCCAATGATGCTGTATCCTACATTCTTTGTTCTCTTAACCCCATGTTCCTTTTTTTTAAGCTCATTGACCTCCCCCCCACCCCATCCTCGGTTTTATTGAGATATAATTGACAAATAGCATTTTATACTTTTAAGCTGTACCACATGGTGATGTCGTACATGTATACTGTAAAGGGATGACCACCATAGGTGAGTTCACACGTTCTCACATCACATACTTTTTTTTTTTTTTTTTTTTGGTGAAGGATGAATATGTGGACTATATAAGGAACTCTTACAAAATGAATTGCAAATAATAATAATAATCTAGTTAAAAAATGAGCAGAAGACATGAATAGACATTTCTCCAAAGAAGACATAGAGACGGCCAACAGACACATGACAAGATGTTCATCGTCACTCATCATCAGGGAAATTGCGAATCAAAGCCACAGTGGGATATCTCCCCGCACCTGTCGGAACGGCTCGAATCAAAAAGGCAAGAAAACACAGGTGTTGGCGAGGATGCAGAGAAAAGGGAGCTCTTGGGCACTGGTTAAACCGATGTCCACTGAGCCCGGCCAGGAATGCCTCGTTTTACAAGCGTTCAGAAATTCACTCAAATTGTGCAGAATGGGTTCCCGGTATTTTCTCCAACACGTGACCCACCTTTCTTTATGCTCTGCGGTGTTTATTTCTGACAGTGCGTTTCTGCGGTTCTTAAGCAACATGGAATTCAACGCTCTGTGGGTGTCGGCCAAGGTCACAGCCCCAGCCCGCATCCCTCGCTCCTGTCCAAGTCCCCAGCCAATGAAGGTAAAACCCACAAAACGTAAAATTCACCATTTTAACCTTTTTAAAGTGCACTGCTCAGGGGCATTTAGCATTTTTAGGGTGGCTGGAGCACCCACCATCTCTGTCTGATTCCAGAACATTTTCACGCATCCACAAAGGCAATCCCCATCTCCATTACCCGTCACCCCGCCCATGGATGGCGCCCACTAATCTGCTTTCCGTTACGATGGATTTGCCTGTTCTGTACTTTTCCCATAAATGAAATCACAGTATTTGTCCTTGTGCGTCTGCTTCTCTCACGAATATCGTGTCCTCAAGGTCCCTGCACGAGCTCCATTCCTGTCCACGGCTGAGTCCTATTCCATCCATGCATGGACCCCATTGTCCGTCGGTGGACATTTGGGTTCTTTCCATCGTTGTAAACATGTGTGTTCAAGTATGTGTTTGAACACCGGCTTTTGATTCTTCTGTGTGCAGACCCAGATGTGGAAATGCTGGGTTATAGGGTCACTCTGCGTATAACCTTTCTGGGACAGCCAACCAAAAACACTTTTAGAGAGAGGAGCTCTCGGGGGAAGGAATCTGGAGAGTTAAGCCTCACAATAGCGTTGGTGTTTGCACAATATTGTGGATGCACTAAATGCCCCCAGAACTGTACTTTAAAATGCCTCATTTTATGTTCTATAAACTTAATCTCAAGTGTTTGGTTTTTTTTTAACAGGAGGAGAATGGCACACGCTCTGGATTTCGTCATCATGTCCCAGAGCTGTCCCCCAGGAAAGGGATGGGGGCAGAGACAGGAGAGGAGGCAGGAGGGCCCCTTGGTGTGGAGGCCTCGGGATGGGGTTTGGCCGCGCGTCCCGCAACCTGGCGCTGTCCGCATGGCACTCTAAGCGAGCCCCCATCCGCCCCCGTATGGGCACGTGCAAGTGTCTGCGTCCTGCTGAGAATAGGGGTTTTCGGTTTGCAGTGTGGGCCGTGTGGCCAGCGAGCAAGGGGGTGGCGGGTTTCCTTCCCTCCTCTCTTTCTCCGTCTCTGCAAGGCACGCTGCGGGTGGAGGCAGGGCGGCAGGGGTGGGTGCTGCGAGGCAGGGGGAGCGGGGAATCCGCTATTCCTGTTTTCTTGTAATCCCTGCTCTAAGCAGATTTAATGGCCCTGTTATTGCCGAGCAAAATTAAGTCCTTATGAACCAACTTACAGACTGCCTTTGTGGGTCCCGGTTTTCAATAATAAGAAAAGGGGTTTGGGTCGTGTTGGGCCATCTGCTGCTGATTAGCACGTTGCCTGCGCGGGGCTGCCTCTCCAAGCTCGGGGTTCTGTTTTCATTAAACGGCTGATCTAGTGGGGCTGTATTTTTTCTTTTAAACGTTCAAGCCAAATGTAGACCTCCGATTGCAAATAACCTTTAAGAGGAGACCAGAGACCTGGACCTTTCAAATTCGCGTCCTGGAAGATCCTGTTCGTGTGGGCACGGTCGCTCGTGCTGTGGGACGGGGAGCAGAGGTGAGGCCGTATTTTAACGCTGACCCTGGCAGGTGCAACGGACCACTGGCAAGGAGCTGACTGGTACCAAGAATGTGCCCATGAGCGTTAGGGAGCAGGTCCCCAAAGCCAGAGGGGTGTCGGGAGAAAGACACATGTGGGTAGAAGGCACCAGCCGCCCAAACACTAGCCCTCATCTTGATGCGCGCACAAGGGCCCCCGCGTGCGCGCACAAGGCCCCCCGCGTGCGCGCACACGGCCCCCACAGGGCAGTATACACAAATATTTTTTTTGGAATCCTAAAATGCAAGGGCAAATATGAAGATGGCGCATGGGACATAGCAATGGCACCATCATCCACTGTCTTTGCATTTTTACCGATGAGCAAAATGTGGACCCAGGGGTTTCAGCTGTCAGCTGGCGTGAAGAAGGCCTCTTGCTTCGCCCGGTGGCGTGAGAGGGAGCATGATGCTTTGAGCCTGAAATTGCATCCGTCTGGCACGGCTGCATGGGCTGGGGTTCCGTTTGGTCGTGGGGGACGGGCTTCCCCCGAACGCTGGAGCCCTCCGTCGGAAACAGAACGGCAGATCTCACATCATTGCAAAGTGCCCTAAAAAGCCACGTGAATGGCCACACAGTCGGAGATACTGTTTCTCCATCGGAGAACCTGAGAATCTGACCGTTTGGCACATCATAGGGTGGAGAAGGGGTTTTGGGGGGCCTGCCCATCCCTCAGGAAGATCGGAGATGCGGGTCTGCAGGCCCAGAGGTTTGTCTGATTTGGGGAGTGGCGCCTGACCGTGGGGGGAGTGTGGGGAGAACGGGCGGGGACAGGAAGCACAGGAGGAAAATACATGTTTGCAGGCATGTTCCCGGGGGCTCCTTACGGCAGGCGTGCAGACAGGTCGTTGGAACCACCACCCTCCGGGACGAGGGGCCCAGCTGATTTCTGCCTGCGCGCCCGGATCCATCCTGGGAACCAGCCCTGGTGTATTGGATGCGCTGGTTTCCATTGAGGACAGCGTCTTTGGCCACTTTGATCAAACACATAAGTGTGCCCGGTCAGGTGCCAGGCACCTCGTCCCCTGTGGCGCCCACGTGGGATCTGAGATTTGAGGGGCGTGCCCAGGGACACAGGATTGGAGCCCAGGCAGCCTGCTCTGCAAGCTGGTATTTGCACCAGGCTTCTCTGCAGCCCCAGGCCAAGTGCACCCCTGCCTGGGGGCTGGTCTATGCCCCCCGCTGTGGGGCTGGGAAATGAAGACCCCTGGATCCTTCTAGAAAAGGGAAGCTGGTGCTTGCAGGTGGGATCCGCCAGCCAGTGCATGGCCCTCAAAAATGGGGGGGCATTTGGCCATGTCCTTCCCAGGCGTCTGTGTTCCTCCTGACTGCCCCACTGCATCCTGCCTCCTTCCCATGCTTGGTATGCTAGCTGCTTTCTAGAACGTTCCAGGATCCGTTCATCCCTGTGCACCCAGCCCCGTGCTGCCCCAGCATGGGGCCCCCCGGCCCGTGCCACCTGCCCCAGTGTGCTGTGCTTCTTCTCCATACCACCCCCCTTGACCCTCATGCCTGTGCCCGCCATCGGCCCCAGGGTGCCGAGCCGTGAGCACAAGACAGCCCAGAATAAGCAGACGCCTGCTCAGAATGTGAAATGAAGCAAACCTGTAGGAGACGCAGGGACAGGAGGAAACTCACATACACACATGAAGCAAATCTATCAGGTGAACTAGAGCTCGGTGCTCTGGAAGTCAGACAAGAGTAGGGAAGTCCTTCTGGGTATGAGTCTATCCCACGTGAGCTTAGGGATGGACTTATGGTAAGGCAAGTGTCTCTCTTGGAGAGCTGACTCTCATCTGCGTCCTGGGGGACATGGTTTGCAGACCCACCGGCAGCCCCCACCTCATAGGCCACGGGGCCCTGGGATGGGGCAACAGAGAGGGGTCTGACCTCACCCTTCGCCAGGTGTGTGGTTTGCTGACGTTTGCATTTGCCCCATGGGGGCTTTCAAATCCCTTTCAAAATCAGCTAGTGCCTTACCCCAGTGATGGAGGAACTTGGATTAAATGGTTCAGTTTTTGGGTGATGACATTGGAGGTCCCAGCAACACTGCCATGTGTTCCCAAGGAGAGAAAGGAAAGGACGTGACGGTGTTCCTCCAGGAGCTGCCCCGCCGTCCAGCTCTCATGGCTGTCCTCCCTTGGGTTCCAGGAGAGCCTGAGATCTGGCCAACCCAACAACGTGGTCGTGTCTGGGGTTCTCACCATCTATGCATGGACAGGTGGCCACACCAGGGCATGAAGCCTCCTGGTGCAGGGCCACCATGAGGTCCCGTTTATGGTGCTGGTCGGGTGCCCTGGGTTGTGCAGTCTGGGGGACAAGGAAAGGTTGCATGCAGTCGAATGGTAGTGAGCTGGCTCAAAGCGCCCTCTCATGGTGTAGAGGATGTGTATCCCCTCCCTGGAAGACACCACACGCCCAGCATCATGCCCAGGGCATGGTGCACATGCATCACCAACGTCCACCCACTGCCGCGGACTATGGACTCCACACGGAAGCTTTGTCCCGGCTGGGTGAGGTCAGGGTGGACGTTTGAGGGTGCAGCCCCTATGTCCATGACAGGAACGGGTGTAACCGCGTCATATCCTATGGAGGGCCCGAGCTCATGATGACGGCACCTTGGTTTCTGAGCAACAGAACTCCCGCGCCTCATCCCCACCTTGCCTGGATTCGAAGCCATTCCCCATGCCTCCATTAATCCCAGCCGACTGCTCTCTATCTTTCCGGGCAATAAGTGCATCCTTGTGGGCCATTATGCCCGTGGCCGGGGTCTCATCTGAGCCTCTCGTATGCTAAGTGCCTGTCCTCACGCGTGATGGAAAAGCCAGCGCGGCGCGCGGTGCCAGTTAATATATGGAAACACTATTTGTACTAAATCATACCGTTGGGAGCACTTGCAGTCGCTAAGTGGATGCAGGCATTTTAAGATGCACGGGTAGTTTCCGAGACCTGACTTGCCATGGGCACTTTTCCCCGTAGACCGCTCGAGTGCTGAATAAATAAGGCCCTTTTCCGCGGCGGCGTTTGACCGAGCGTCTGTCTCATCCTGGCGATTAACACCCTTCAGAGAGGCTGGCATAAGTATGCAGATGCCGGAGTGCGCCGGAGCTCACTCTCACCCTGACAAGCATTTACCGTGACACCTATTATATTTACCGACACGCAGAGCTGCTTTTTCATGATAATAGAAATCTGTAGGCGACGTCCCCCTTCGCTGTTGAATATTAACGGATCGGAACCGAGGCGCTTTAGGAGGCGGCCACGGGCACGGTGACTTGCTACTGTTCTCCGTTTGCCCGGGACTCCCATGGCACCCGGGTGACGAGAGTGAGCCCGCCCCTGTGGGGACATCAGGGTCCTGGGGACAGGCAAACGCGTGGGTACGGGAGGGTGGTGGTACTGAACTTGGGAACGGCGTGCTGAGTGTTTCCCTTACTCGTTTTAATCTGAAGACTCTTTACAGGTGCAAATGGAAATGCTTTAAAACACACAGCTGAGGGGGCTGCCTGGGTGGTTCCATCGTTTGAGCATCTGCCTTGGGCTCAGCTCATGATCCCGGGGTCCTGGGATCGAGCCCCATGTCGGGGAGCCTGCGTCTCCCTATCCCTCTGCTGCTCGCCCTGTTTCATGCTCTTTCTGAAATAAAATAAATAAAAGCTTTAAAACACACACACAGACAGGCTTGTGATGAGAAGCTCCCCCATATTTCTCTGACCAAACTTAGCCCTCCTCCGTGTTTATGGTTCTTTGTGGTTCCTTCTCCGTCAGTGCAGACGGTAACCAGGATTCCCCTGTCTATCCTTGGACGTTGTCAATCGTCTTCTTGCATGAAGGGATCACGCAGCACCCCCTTCTCTTCCCTCTGCTTTCCCCACAACCTACGTTGCTCCATGTTGTAATGAAACAGGAAATAGGCATCTCGGGTTCCTTTTCGGTTCCTGGCACAGAACTCCCCTTGGGATGTCTCCAAACACGGGGCTCGGAAGAGCATCTGGGGTTGTTCCTAACATAGTGCTTTCAACCACACTTGAGTTGATGTTAATGAGGTCACACATGGGGGATGGCGGCTGGCTACCTGAGGAGGCAATAGGTGTTACAGATTTGGAATTTTCAGCCCCACCCTGACCCGCTGGGAGTGGGGAGGACTGCATGGATCAATAATCCCCAATGGCCACTGATTTAATCAATCATGCTATGCAGCAAGGTCTCCATAAGAACTTGAAGCAGGGGGTCTGGAGAGCTCCCAGGCTGGGGAAGTCAAAGAGGTGCCAGAAGGATGGTGTGCCCACAGAGGTTGTGGTAGCTCCACGTGCCCCCAGCATGCATGGCTTCCATGTGGCCCTTCCTGAGTTACAAACTTTACAACAAGCAGGTGGATGTCTCTAAAGTGTGGTCCTCAGTTCTGTGCACCATTCCAGCAAATGATGGATTGAAGAGTGGGTCGTGGGAAGCCCCCGTTTGCAGCCGGTCTGTCTGGGGCTCTCGACTGGCAGCTGACCTTGGGGCGTGGGGCCATCTCACACTACGGAGCCCTCTGTCTGTGGGGTCTGCGCTAACGTGGGGCAGTTACCACCGCAACTGAGCGAACGTGTGGGACACCTGCTCAATGTCTACTAAGAAACGAAATAGTGCTTGGTATAGAAAACCCTCACGCCTGCAGTCAGACGTGGTGTGAGCCGTTGTAGAAACGCTTTATAGGACATACTGTGTTGTCCTGGGTTTGTTTTTTAAGGATTCACTTCTCTACTAGTTCACCCTGATTTCAAAATGTCCTCATTTCAAGATACAGGAAGAGCTGTGCGAATGGATGCGCCCATTGATCCGGCAAGTCTACGCCTAGGAGCTCGCCAGAAAGAACGCAGCAGAACTCTGGGTTTTGAGAGCATCTCAGAAGCCAGGGTGATAGAGAAAAATTTGGCGATTCCAACACGCGGCCGGGCGCCACGGTCCGAGCGTCAGCCCTGTACAGAATCACGTGGATCGTGGAGGCTGTGGTGAGATTCGGCACGAGGGCTCCCCCAGAAAGTGAAACGCAGACCTACCCTAGGGCCCAGCACGTCCGCTCCCAGGCGTGTACCCGAGAGCGTGAAGGACAGGTACTCACACAGAAACTTGCCCCGCTGGGTTCCTAGCGACATCACTCACCATGAAGGTTTAGATTTCAATTGTGTCTGTGTATGTGAGTGTGTGTGTGTGTCAACGTCACTGGGGGGGGGGGAGTACCCAGATACCTGGCTCCACATTATTTCTGGGTGTGCCTCTGAGCGTGCTTCCAGAAGAGACTAGCATCTGAACTGCTGGGCTGAATAAAGCAGACCCTTCTCTCTGGTGGGCCTCGTCTAATCAGTTGAAGGTGTGGCCACAACAGAAAGGTGGGGGATGTGAGAATCCTTAATCTCTCTCTCTCTCTCTCTCTCTTTCTTGTTCCTTCTCCCTTGCCCCTGAATGAGGAGCTCGGACATTGGTCTCCTCCTGCCCTCCGACTGGAGCTGACACAACTGGTCTCCTGGGTTTCTGGCTTCTAGAAGGAATGCAGTTCACGGGACTTCTCGGCCTCCAAAATCATGTGAGTCAATTCCGTATAATCTCTCTGTCTCTGTCTCTGTCTCTGTCTATCTATCTATCTGTATATATATATACATACTTGTTATGTGTATAAAGAATCCACATATTCTATTCTATTCCATGCATATACATATATATATAGTATGTGTGTGTTGTGTATATATATGCACATGTTCTGTGTATATGTGTCATGCACACATATATATGCATGTGTTATGTGTATATGTGTCATGCACACACATATATATGCATGTGTTATGTGTATAAAGAATCCACATATTCTATTCTATTCCATGCATATACATATATATGTATGCATGTGTTATGTATATATATATGCATGTGCTATGGGTACATGTGTCATGCACATATATATGCATGTGTTACATGTATGTGTGTCATGCACAGATATATACGTGTACATGTTACATGTGTATATGTCATGCACAGATATGTATGCATGTGTTATGTGCATATGTGTTATGCACACACATATGTGCACATGTTATATGTGTATGTGCCATGCACACATATATATATGCACGTGTTATGTGTATATGTGTCATGCACACATATATATGCACGTGTTATGCGTATATGTGTCATGCACACATATATATGCACATGTTCTGTGTATATGTGTCATGCACACATATGTATATGCATGTGTTATGTGTATAAAGAATCCACATATTCTATTCTATTCCATGCATATACATATATATGTATGCATGTGTTGTGTATATATATGCACGTGTTGTGTGTATATGTGTCATGCACAGATATATATGCATGTATTACATGTATGTGTGTCATGCACAGATATATGTGTGCATGTTACATGTATATGTGTCATGCAAAGATATGTATGCACGTGTTGTGTGCATATGTGTTATGCACACACATATCTGTGCACATGTTATATGTATACGTGTCATGCACACATATATATATGCACGTGTTATGTGTATAAAGAATCCACATATTCTATTGTATTCCATGCATATACATATATATGTGTGCATGTGTTATGTATATATATGCACGTGTTATGTGTATATGTGTCATGCACAGATATACATGTGCATATGTTATGTGGATAAAGAATCCACGTATTTTATTCTTTTCCATGCACAGACATATATACATATGCATGTGTTATTATGTATATAACGGATCTATTCTTTTCTATTCTCTTCTATTGGTTCTCTTTCTCTGGAAAACCCTGGCTCACACATTCACAACACCAAAAGGTGGAATGAACCCAAATGTCCATTGACGGATGAATGGATCGACACAATGGGATCCATCCACACATCCAGATACTATTCGGCCGTGGAAAGGAGCAATGTGGATGAACCTTGAAAACGTGATGCTCAGTGAGAGACGCCCACCACCAAAGGCCACGTCGTGTGCGATCCCATCCATAGAAAAAGTCTAGACCGGGCAATCCACAGACAGAAAGGGGGTCCGTGGTCACCGGGGGCTGGGGCTGGGGAGGGCGAGTGAGTGCTCATGGGGACGGGGTCTCCTTTCTGGGGGATGATGAACCATTTCTGAAAACAGCGGTGACGGTCACACAATAGGCCGCCGACTTGTGCATGGTAAATCTGTGTATTTGGCATCCACAGAAAACAAAGGTAAGAATTTGCCTGAGCACACAGACCAGGATCTATAAGATCAGAAGGTCCACACACATTCAAACTCTCCCCGGAAAGCCTGGCTTCCTTACTCCCCAGAACGGGGGTGTCATTCCTGCTCTGCCGGAAGGAGACCAAGGGTCACAGAGCATCAGTGTGGCTGCAAACTGCAGCTTCTTCCTCCTCTGGTGACTCGAGGAGCATCTGAGGCTGAATTCGGTTCAAGGGACGCTCACACTGAGAACTACAAAGCCCATGTGAGCGTTCTTCACCAGACGTGCGGGGGACAAAGCCCCTTTTCTGCCCTGGGCTGACCCCAGGGGCTCTCCTGCCCTCAGATGTGGTGGGTGTTCTCTGAGAGCCAGGATGGAAGGGGAGGTTTCAGGTGCAAGAGCTCATTCTTTCCTCCCCACACTCTTCGTTCCTCAAACAGGCATTGCAGGCGGGGCTAGGCGCGAATAAAGTAAAGGCTTTCAAACATTTGCTCTCGCTGTTGTGAGAGAAGACTGTGGACAGGGATTTCCCATTGATGTGGGGGCCGGCTTTGAAAGCCGTGCTTTGCACGTTGGTGGCGTCTTGGGTAGGGAGATGAAACGCACGGGGGGTGTTAAGGTCTCGGCTTCCAGAATGGTGTCTCCGCAGCGAAAGACATCTCGGCCCCCTCCCTTCTGGGATGACAGCTGGGAGCACTGTTGAAGGAAGAGCTCCCTGGTACCAAATGTGCAGAAACTCCTGGTCCAGGGAGGATCAGACAAGCCGTAAGGGTTTTGGGGGGGACAACCTTATCCGGGGTCTTGTCCCTGGGTTTCCCACTAGAATGCCGTGTCAGGAGGGCATGTTTATAGGTAGCATACAAGGAGACCTTGGGGTCCCCGTGGATGCTGAGACACGCAGTCCGGTTCTGTGGATCACCCATGTTGTAGTCGTGACTGCCGGGATTCGAGACCTACTGGATGTTGCTCCTTGAAAGAAAGCATCCCAGAGGAAGAACGGAATGATTCAGATCTTCCTGGAAACTGCATTCAGCTTTCTGGTTCTACTAGGTTTTATGCAAGGGGTGGAAGGGAGGATAAAGAGCTCTCATTTATATTAAGGAAATATGTCGTGCCAATGCATAATTGGATACTGGTTTCCTTTAGGAGAATGTTTTCCTGGTGGTGATCGGTTATTGTTGGTGGCTTTGGGGTTCACTCCGGGTGAGGTTCTGCAACCTAGCTTGGAACAGGAACATGGGTTCATGATGATGGCTCATGATTCACTTGCTTGTTTCCTTTGACTTCTTCCCCACCGACACTGAAAAAATTGGGATGGACTGAGCCTAAATGCCTGGCCCAGAGACATCACTGATGTCCACAACGGAGCCAGATATGCACAGCTCTGGGTTGCTCAGGATGGATGGGCCCTTCTTGGGGGACAGAAAGCCCGTCTATACCCATGGCGTTGGTGCCTCTCCGCTTGCTTGACAAACGCATATCTCACGTCTGCCAAGAACATCTTAAATAGAGAATAAATGTGTTAGTAACGAAGGATCGTCGGGCGTGTTCTCCTGACCTCCCTTTGCCTTAGCCTCAAACGTGATGCTCTTCGATGACTGTGGGATCCAACAATCCAAATCCTGGGCATATTCCCCGAAGAACTGGAAGCTCTCGGAAAGATATTTGCACACCTGTGTCCACGGCAGAAGTATTGCCAATAGCCAAGAGATGGCAGAAGGAACCCAACGTCCATCAACGGATATGTGGATAAATAACACGAGGTATATTATATACATAATATACCTATATTATATATATATATATATTTCCCCGTCCTCCTAGGAGGCAGAGGAAATGGGGAGCTAGTGTTTCACGGGGTCAGAGCTGCAGTTTGGGAAGATGGAAAAGTTCTGGAGACCGTTGATGAGGATGGTTGTCCCAACAACGTGAAGGGACTTTGTGCCACTGAACGGACGCTTAAAAATGGTTAACATGGTACATTTTATGTTGGTATTTTAAGTAGAAAAAAAAATTTAATGTCAAATGAAAGTCAAAGGATGTGGCAAGATTGTCACAGCTAGCCGCACCTGGTGGTCATGGCTGGAACACTGTACCGTCTTGCTCAGTACCCATGCTCTTTATCTATCTCCCCACCCCTCACTTTGGGTCATCTGAAAATGCATGTTTTACTCTCTGTAAGGAATTGCAGCTTGAAGCTCCCCCGTCCTGGGCGTCCTCTGCTCGAAGTGTAGCAAAATGTTTGGGAACTGTATTCGCAATTTTTTGTGAAATGGTGTTGGGGCTTTATGGGAGACCCACATGCTTCCTGACATGGTGCTCACAGAATGTCTTTGGGCTACACAAGGTTGTCCTCAGCTTCTGGGGTTTTTTAAAATGTTAATTTACTTGATATTCAAAAGTACGACTCTTAGCACTGGGTTATTTCCAGTTTAATTTGAATTTTGCCTCAAGGCATCATGGGAGACCCAGGGCTGCTCCTGGGGCACCATGGATGTGGATGAACGAGAACCACAGCACTGCACACGGGGAACATGGGAAGGGAAATGAGCGTCTTTTGCCAAGCCTTCTGGATATATAAGCCTCGGAGGAGCTGACGAGTGATAGTGGGGTTCTTGGTGGTCTTGGGGGAAGCACTTTGGGGATGGTAAGATATCCCTTTGAGCCAAAGAGCGTTTATGGGCTTATGATCTGCCCCAGTGAGTATTTGAAGCTTTCAAGAGGGTTCTGTGAGAGGCACCCATAGGGCTGGGACCCATACATCTGGGAGTGATAGGGTGGGATTCATAGGGTTGTGAGCCATAATGTTGGGATCCAGACAGCTGGGACCCATAGAGTGGGGATCTACAGAACCTAGGTTCCTAAGGCTGAAATCTCTAGGGCTGGACCCATAGCATTAGGACCCAGAGCACTGGGACCCCTAGAGTGGGGATCTACAGAGCTGGGGTTCCTAGGGCTGGAATCTCTAGGGTTGGACCCATAAGACTAAAATTCAGAGCACTGGGACTCACAGAATGGGGATCTGTAGAGCTGAGGTTCCTAGGGCTGGAATCTCTAGGGTTGGACCCTTAACATTAGGACCCAGAGGGCTGGGACACATGGTGGGGGGATCTACAGAGCTGAGGTTCCCAGGGCTGGAATCTCTAGGGTTGGACCCATTAGACTAGAATCCAGAGCACTGGGACCCATAGAGTGGAGATCTACAGAGCTGAGTTTCCTAGGGCTGGAATCCCTAGGGTTGGACCCATGGAACTGAGATCCAGAGGGCTGGGACCCTAGGACTGAGGTCCTAAGAGTCAGAATCCAGAATTGGAACATGTAGGTATAGGAGCCATAGTGTTGAGTCCATAGGGCTGAGATCACACAGGGCTCGATTCATAAAGCTAGGGTACATAGGGTCAGGATCCATGGGACTAGGGTTGCAACTCATATCTGGGATCCATAGGATTGGGATTTAAGGGGTTGGATCCATAGCATTGGGAACCATATGTTTGGGTCCAGAGGGTTGGATGATTTTGTCCACACATTCAGAATGACAGGTTTTGTTTTTTTGTTTTGGGGGGGTTCTTCTTTTTTTATTTGTTTGTTTTGTTATTTATTTATTTATGTATTTTTAAATTTTATTATGTTATGTTAGTCACCATACAATACATCATTAGTTTTTGATGTGGTGATCGACGATCCATTGTCTTCGTATAACACCCAGTGCTCCATGCAGTACGTGCCCTCCTTAATACCCATCACCAGCTAACCCATCCCCCCACCCCCTCCCCTCTAAAATCCTCAGTTTGTGTCTCAGAGTCCATAGTCTCTCATGGTTCATCTCTCCCTCTGATTTCATCCCTGCTTCATTTTTCCCTTCCTTCTCCTAATGTCCTCCATGTTATTCCTTATGTTCCACAGATAAGTGAAACCATACGATAACAATGAAATATTACTCAGCCATCAGAAAGGATGAATACCCAACTTTTACATCAACATGGATGGGATTGGAGGAGATTATGCTAAGTGAAATAAGTCAAGCACAGAATGACAGGTTTTGAAAGAGCTTCCTGCTAAAGGACATGGTTCCTCTGTTTCCCGGGTTCTACTTTTGGACGTCTTCCCATACCCTGTGACCTCATGCAGGACACCTTTCCTAAATCACCAGTGACATTTTCGTTGTCCTAGCCAAAGAACCAATGTCAAGCCTTATCTTTCTTGACTTCTCCAGTTACTCATTCAACAAATATGTATTCTTCAGATGACCTTCCTTGGACCAGGCACCAATCCAAGGACTTGGGTGCACCCATGAGCAAATTAACCGTCCTTGTCAGGCTGACTGACGTTGCAGTGCATTTATAGCAATGAGTAAGGAGATCGTATCATTTTAAAAACATTGATCCCCTTGTACGTACCAGGCATCGTCCTAAGTACTTGCAAGCCTCCAGGAATTAACCAACAATCCTTGCTGAGCTGACCTTCTAACCATTATACCAGAAAAGAATACAGAGACTCTGTTTTGAGTTTTAAAGCCATGTGGGCTATGGGGAAACGAGTGGAGGAGGGGCCAGATAAAAAATGTTGGGGAAGGAGGTGGGCGAACACTTCAAGTGGGGCCCTGAGGACGGGCTTGGCCAGGAAAGTGATGTTTGAACAAACATTTGAAGCAGGGGAAGGAGCGAGCCACAACCTGGGGTGATGGTGCACCTGAACGGCACCATCAAGTGCAAAGGCCCTACAGCAGGAGCATGTCTGGAATGTTCCAGAGTCAGCAACGATGAGGAACAGTTGGGGCTAGGTAACAGAGGAGTTGAAGGAGGGGCAATAAGGTCAGAGCAGGAGTGAGAAAGTAAAGAACCTGGTTATGGGGGCAGGACTTTGTCTTTTACTCTGAGTGAGACAGTCAGCCTCAAGAAAGTGTGGCACAGAGTAGCATCCTCTGACCAGTGTCTTAAAGGAGCATGCCGGCTGCCTCGTTGGGAGCAGAGGGTGAATGGATTGCAGGGAGAGCAGGTGGGAGTCTTCCACAATCACCTACGGGGTTCCCGACCATGCAGATGGCAGTGGAGGTAAAGACGTGATGAGTGAAGCCACACCAGGAGTCTCCTCTGGCCTGAGCATCCAGAATGATGGAGTTGCCATCAACCAAGATGAGGAGAGTGTAGGGGGTTTGGAGACGTTATTAGGAGTTTTGATTTGACATGTGACATGATATGGGAGGTGTCTGTTGGACTAGATTTCCAGACTGGATTGCAGGAGAGAGATCCAGATGAGCACATACTCAGCATTACCAGCACGTACTTGAATACAGGAGGATGGATACGGATGAGGATTCTCACCAAGGGGGCGAATGCAGACAGAGAAGAGGACACAGGACTGATCCTGGGGAATCTCCTTGGTGAAGAGGTTGGGGAGAAGATGGAATGCAATTGAGAAGACCAAGAAGGTGCTAGGAGAGGGCAGGGTCTGCTGGCCAATGGAAGAAAGTGTTTCAAGGATGAAACGACTTAGGGGTGTATGGGACCACTAAGAACATGGGGTATAGCAAAGTGAGGCCACTTGACTCTAGCAAAAGTCATTTCAAGGGAGCAATGGAAGCCAATAGCTGCAGAGCAGGTGGGTGAGTGGGTCTATGGGCATTGGGGGTCCACGGGAGGCCTCTTCTGATTGCTTCCATATTCTCAGATCAATAGAAAGGACACCAGCAGGTGGGGATGAAGATGATGGAGCCTGGAGGAGAAAGGAGAAGAAGGGCAAAAGCCCAGGGGGAAAGAAGAATTGATACAAGAAATTATAGGATGGGTCCTGGGTAGCAATCAGGACCCTTTACGGCTTAAGAAGAGGATCTTCATAGCAGGAGTGATAAAGGGGAGTGATGTCCCCATGAGGACATAGGGGAAGGGGCACCAAGCAGTGACTTTCTTTTTCCAAGAACAAGGTCCAAGAAAGGAATAGGGCCAGGGTCCAGAGACTCAGCCCACTGTCTGCACCCCATGAAGCTGGATCCCTGCATGCATACAGAGAGACCAAGTGGATTTTATTAAAGAAGATACCGTTTCCCCACAGTCCTTTCCCAGCTCCTCTACCCTCTGGGGTTGTCTTATTGTTCTTTGCTTTATACATTTTTGTTGTCTATTTCCCTGCCTTGGAACAGGAACTGTAAGAGGACAGGGGCTGGAATCTTGGCTCTGTGCCTGATGTGTGCTTCATACACAGAAGGTGCTCAATAAATGTATGTTGGATGGGTTGGTGGGTGGATAGATAGTGGATGGAAGATGGATGGATGATGGATGGATGGATGGATGGATGGATGGATGGATGGATGGTTGGATGAATGGATAAGTGGACTGATGGATGGGTGGGTGGGTGAGTGGGAAGGTAGAATGGATGGGAAGATAAGTGGATAGGTGGATGGATAGAAGGATAGGTGGATGGATGGATGGATGCATGGATGGATGGTTGGATGGATGGATGGATGGATGGATGGATGGATGGATGGATAGATGGATGGATCAGTGGGTAAGTGGGTGGATGGGTGGGTGCATGAATGGACGTATGGGTGGATGGTTGGATGGATGGATGGATGGATGAGTGGGTGGATGAGTGTGTAAATAGACAGCTGGATGGATAGAAGGATAGGATAGGTGGGTGGTGGGTGGATGGGTGGATCGATGTGTGGAGATGAACCTATTTCCGTGCCTTTCCTAGTTTCCTGGCACTGCCTGCATTCCAGGACCATGAGGAACAAAGCTTCCACCAGTCTAGAGTCTTTGGGTCGGCAGCCCCAGCTGGCTCACACACTCAGTTTGAGGCAGTAAAATCAGCCAACATTGTTCCCGGCACGGTGCTTGTCAAGAATGTGGAATAGAGCCAGTCCCATTCCCAGCATCATCCGTCTTGACCCATTTCCGTGATGGGGGGCCTCTAAGGTGAGATGGCACAAATACCCTCACATGATTGGAGGCAGAGAGGAAAAGTGTGGCTCAGGGGACAGAATCAGCTTTCCAAGCGTCCCAGAGCCTGTTCATCGATTAGGACATCAGTTCATTTGGTGATTGGGACGATTTACATTTGCAGCATGGTGTTGTACGGAACGTCCCCGCAAAACCTTCCAAACGAACCCGCCGTGTGGCATCTCCCGTTTCCCAGTTGGTGAATTCTCCCTTCCCTTTGGGTTTCTGTGAATGCATGGGGCTTTCTCATGGCCAATTACACGGACCAGCAGGCAATGATGCTGAGGAGGCGTCCCTGGAGGAGTCGGGGGCGAGGGGCCCCCGTGTCTGTCAGGGGCTTGATGAAGACAGCTTCTCTGGTTAACGAGGCAGGGAGCACAGCGTGACAACGGTGTGCTCCCAGACAGGAGGCCAGAGATCTCCTGTCTCGAAAAGTCAAGACCAAATAAATTGACCTCCGTGTTGAAATGTTTCCAGTTGATGCTCAGAGCGCATTTTCAACCGGGAAGATTTTTTTTTTTATTTTTTAAGATGTCCGAGCCAGCGGACATAAGGGGTTTCTTCCATCGAAATCCGCTAGCCTGGCTCCTCATTACCGAGGTCCCTGTCATGTCATGTGCAGAAGACCGTGGATACGGCAGAAGGGGGTCTCAGGGACTGCAGCCCCCCCATCATAAACACAGATGCTGGCTCTGTAGGTGGATGCGGAGGGGGGACGGTCCTCAGATTCCGATGCCTCCCGCCCCAACACGCTTGGGGAGCCCGGCGGAGACAGCCCGTGTGCAGGTTGTCCCAGGGGACGGTGGGGGCCAGGCGGAGGTGGGCTCCGCAGAGAGGTTTCCTGACATCGTTTTGTTACCCCCTCCGAGACGCGGGGTGCACGTGGTTTCCGAGCAGCCTTAACGTTCCTAAATGGCAGCTTGTCAGCCTCATCAGGCGCGAGCAACGGGAGTCGGAGACGCTCTCTTGAATGCTACCCCAGAGTCAATTAAAATACAGTCAGGCTGACATCTGCCGAGGACCGCGTGATCAAAGCAAAAAATGCCCATACAGCTTCTGACAAAGAAACAGTGTGTTTGGCGGCAGACTGACACAGTGTAACAGGTCAGATAATTATGAGAAAATGTATGATATATCTGTTGCAATTGCTTATCTTGTACCCATTATCACAGCCATCAAACACACCAGCGGGCTCCCTTCTGCGGGATCTGAGAGACGGCGACACCCTGGTGACGATTATACAGACGGCATCTTCGGAGCGGCTGAATTAATTTGACAGTAAATAGGTGGTAGCGCTTACCGGCTTGTTTAAATATATATTTTTTAATTGCGGCGGGACGGGTTCTCTGTTTTTTGTGTTTTTTTTTTTTTTCTTTTGCACTTCTGGGAATAGCCAGGAGAGCATGCAAGGGTCTTATTAGCCATGCGCCCCCTCCTCCCGTGTTGGGGGGCCACGTGGGTGCACATGCGCGTGCTCGCGGGCTCCGAAGTTGTAGGATGCTGTGCATGCTCATTGCACGTGCACACGGACGTTCTGCTGTTGTTTTATCTTTTGAACGGTAATTACTCAGCAGCAACACATATTTTTTTTCCCCTCTCTCTCTCTCTCTCTCCCCAACCCCAACATCCGCGGCCAAACACGTGCGTTAATTATGATGATGAAGGAATTCTCCCATCTTTGGCCTTGATGTGTTTATTAAATTAATGAAGGTTGTGACAGATGAATCTCGGTGCTCAGGGTACAGTGGGGAGAAAGCCATGGGTGTATTTTCGATGGCTGGGTATTTTCAGCCATGCTAACATCCTTAATTGGCTTAATGGATTCTCCGTTGTGCATGCCGGCTGCTTCCCCCATCTCCAAAGCAAACTAATTACGGCTTTTTACATTAAATCCTAATAGATTTCAATTTATCTCCTCTGAATTATCACAATAATTACAGTAATAAATTAGGCACACAGACGCCATTCATCAACACAGTTTGGGCTGGACATCATAGCAGCACGGAGTGGCATGAGCTGGCTAAGTGTATGATAATTGCCGGAGAGACGTGTTCGCTGGAGTGGTAACTGGGCGTGTGTGCGTGCACACCCGGGTATGTGTGTGTGTGTGTGTGTGTGTAAGCCAACCTGTGGTTCATTCCCAAAGTCTACACATATTTCCCAAAAAAGAGGGTTCAAATCAAAGGTGGGAATATATAGAAATAATGATTTTGCACAATTCCGAGTCTCCTCTTCTTTCCGCTTCCTTCCCTCCTGCCCCCAAGTGCCTTCTGCACAGGGTAACTTCGTGCCCACACAAATATGCATCACAAATGTTCCCTTTGCTGAGCGAAGTGCGCATTGAATTCCATTTATATTACAGGTGCCTTCTGTTCCATTTTAATGGCCTCCCATTATTCTCGTGGAGGAGGCAGAAGCTTGCCTTCAGCACCTTAATCAACTACCACCAACTACCAGTCCCGCAGCCCCGCGGATATCAAGTCCGGACACACTTCAATGGCCTGGACAGGCGTCCGGGCTTTATTTGTCACTCTGTGTCAAAGCAGAGTGTCATGTGTAGGCTGCATATGAAGTTCATGGTTGATTCCAAGATAAATTGTAACAGGACAGATGGTCCCAGATTTTCAGAGATTTAGACAGGCAACTTCTTCTTCTTGTTCTTTTTTTTTTTTTTATTCAGGTAACTAGACCAAACTTTCAGACTTGTTTTCAAAACTCTGGAGGTGACAGTTCAAATGTAATCATATCATTTAAGAGCTTATTTGTGCAGAAAATAGCAGAAGGGTGAAATGCAATGCAACGATCGGGTATTATTTGTCCATTTTTCCCCCCAAATGTGAGTGTTTTCATCTTTCTTAGCTTGTTAGAATGGCAACGCTTTCTTTTAAATCATATTTTTGAGGGTTTGTTTTTTTTTTCCTTTTTGCTTCTTGGGCTTCTAAGAATTTCAAAGCAATTACTTTATGTAGCCGCACACAGCTATGGAAAGCATCATAATAACCATTTGTCCTGTAAGAAATTTCCCTTAAATGCAAACAATCCACATTTGCACTCATGATTTAGTGCAGGGCTGCACAAAATTTTTACATAGGGTAAGAGAGTAAATATTTTAGGCTTTCTGGACCATGCCATGTCTGGAGCAAGTACAGAACACTACCATTATAGCACAAAAACCACCACAGACAAAACATAAAAGAATGAACATTTTTGTGTTCCAATAAAACTTTATTTACAAAAGCAGGTTGGGGGCCAGATTTGGCCCTTAGGTTCTGGTTTGCTTATTTTAATGACTCAAGTTGCTTAAGCACAGGATCTAATCTTCCTGCATATTTTAAGAGACATTTGACTATTTTAAATTTCATCCGAGATTTATTTTTAAGGACACCCAGGTCAGCTAAAATGGGACGTAGGGTCCTGTTTGCTTATGAAGTCATTATTCCATGACGAATACGCAAGTGTAATGTAAACCAGGAATTTTTCCTCAGCATCCTTCTCAACACAGCACATCCAGGAAGGTTCTGTCCACTGACAGGAGCAAAATGCAACACAAAACTTATTTGCCGCCTTGACGTGTACTGATCCGTGAAGATGTCACCCCCAAGTCTTCCAAAATATATTTTTCTTTCTAAGAAGTTATTTTTATGTGAACCACAAAGCACTCTTTGAAATGCATGATGAATCTTAGCTGTGCAGACCCAGAGAAGCTGTCAATGAGCCCCAAGCCGGCGGCCCAAGCGGCTGCCGAATGTGTGTCCTTGGTCCTAGAAACCGTTAACCGGCTGTGTCATCACGGCTTCATACAGGTCACCTGGAGATTTTACCGGGAACTCCTCCCTCTGAGACAACCAGAGCATCTGGTGATCTGATCTCTGATTTAAGATGATATTTTGTGGCATTATCAAAGAATAAAAAATATAGGATGTGTGTGTGGGGGGGTGCATATGCGTGACAGTGCCTTTCTTGCTTTGCTGGAAGGCAATCAACATTGTTTCCCTGATTTTGTCTGGTCCTGCTCCTTCTCTCTGCACAGGTGTTGGAGGTGGGAGGATGCACCTTCACTCCCTCGCCTTCCATATTCCTTCTTCCTTCCTTCCTTTCTTCCTTCCTTCCCATTTTCCTTGCTTCTTCCCTCCAGCTGTCCTTTCTTTCCTTTCCCAGCCCTCTCTTAGATATTTAGATAGACAATAAATAGATAGATACGTAATAGATAGATCAATAAATAGATAGATGGATAATAGATGGATAGATAGATAATAGATAGAAGATAATTAATAGATCAATAGAGGGACAATAGATAGATAATAGATAGATAGATAGATGATAGATAGATAGATATAGATAGATAGATGATAGATAGAAGATAGATACAATGGATGGATGGATAGATAGACATGATGGATGGATGGATAGATAAATAGATGATAGATAGATAGATAGATAGATAGATAGATAGATAGATAGATAGATAGTTAGATGTGATGGATGGATAGATGGATGGATGGATGGATGGATGGATGGATGGATGGATGCATGGATGGATGCATGGATGGATGGATGGATAGATGATAGATAGATGATAGATAGGTAGATAGATAGATAGATAGATAGATAATAGATGATAGATAGATGACAGATTAGAGAGACAGAGACAGCCAGACAGACAGGTGGAATGGGTACAGGTGAACAGAGACACCCCCAGGACGCAGGTCTTTGTAACCTGGGCTCCTTCATGGCTGCTGCTGGGTCTTCCCCAGGCTAGGCTCAGAGAAGCACAATGGCCCAGCAGAACCCGTCTATGGAGGACACTCGCCAGGAGTTTGTGGTCCACCCTGCGTTCCCCTCGCATTCCTCCTTCAGCCTCCCAGAGAGACGCCAAGCCATCCCTGGTCAGGCCCCCAGAGGGAAGTGTCCAGCCAACCCTGCCACTGGGGTCCACCTGGGAGGTCCACTCATGGGGCCAGCAGGCTCTGCCATTCGTGGGGTACACATTGAGCACCACCTGCTGCCCCAGTCCAGCACAGTGCCCCGCCAGCCCCCTGGGCGATCCTTCATAAAGACCAAGGACCCTGAAAATGTCTTACCCTGAGAAAGTCACCCCTGCCCTATCTACAGAGCTGCATAGCTTACCCCTGGGGACCACCAGACCTGTGTGTGCTCTTCTCCCCTTTCTCTTTCTTGCTGGGAGAAAGGTGGGCAAGGTGGCCGGAGCCACAGGGGCCATGCTGGACTCTGAGGTGACGCTGGAGTTGGAAGCCTCGTATGGAAGAGCCTGGGTTCTGGGAGGACTATACCAGCCCCAGTTTGGCTTCCAAAAGCCCTTCTTAGCATGAGGTACAAGCTCCTTTCCGGTTTAGGGTGCTGGCTTTTGTTTCCATCACTGAGAGCTGAACATAATGCGAAGGTAGAGCCAAACAGAAATGGGTCTGTGTTGGCTGTTTCCCTTCATGAAGAAGGAGAAGGTCCATCATTCTATGTGTCCTGGAGGGGAGGGGTGTCTATCACTCACTCACATGCCAAACAAGAAAATAAAATCACCTGAGGATGACACATACACACTCTATTAGTCGGCTCCAGCTGCCCTAACAAAGTACCATAGACTGGGTGCCTTGAAAGCACAGGAATCCATCCTCTGGCAGCTCTGGAGACCAGAAGTCTGAGATCCAGGCGGGGCAGGGCCGCCGAGATCCAGGCGGGGCAGAGCCGCCGAGATCCAGGCGGGGCAGGACCGCCGAGATCCAGACGGGGCAGGACCGCCGAGATCCAGGTGGGGCAGGGCCAAACTCCCTCCAGAGGCTCCAGGGGAGGGTCCTTCCTGCCTCTTCCAGCTTCTGGGGCTCCAGGCTTCCCTGGGCTTGTGGCCACATCCCTCCCATCTCTGCCTCCGTCCTCACATGGCTTCTTCTCTGTGTCTATGTCTCCTCTTCTGTCTCTTACAAGGACACCTGCCATTGGATTTAGGGCCACCCTGATCCAGGATGAGCTCATCTTAGATCCTTCACTTCACCCTGATCCAGGATGAGCTCATCTCAGATCCTTCACTTCACCCTGATCCAGGATGAGCTCATCTCAGATCCTTCACTTCACATCTGCAAAGACCCTATTTCTGAATAAGGTCCCCTTCTCAGCTTTGGAGGTGAGGACGTGGACATAACTTTTTGGGACCGCCGCTGAACCCAGTGCACCGTACGCGCACAGACACCCCCTTAAGGTAGAAAGCGCGGAGAAGGCAGAGAAAAGCTGTAAGAACACATGTAGAAATGTTAACAGTGGTTGTGTCTGATTCGTCAGAATTATGTCATTTAGTTAGTGCCGCCTTATCTAAATTTTCCAACTGTCCCCCAGTGGGCAAACATTGTGAGTATCCAGAGAAACGAGAAAACACAAATCCCTCGTTGTTTCCTTTTTGAGGAACAGAATAAAATGAAACAGAATCTTGGGAATTATGTAAGAAGTAACCATACAATAAGGAAGCTCTTGAAGATTCATGGTAAAGACCCAAACACTGAGGCAAATGGAGTTGGCAGGGGTGTCTTTCGGGCACCCGGGCTGAAGCTCGGTGTGAAAGTCCCAATGGAGACGTCATGGGGTCCAAGACCTTCCTCCTGTGTCGGGGCACATCCCAGCTCATGGGCCCTTCCCGAGGCCACGTCCCCGAATAGGTTTGCGGCAGCAGAAGCAGACTGAGACCCTCACCGGGCCAGTCAGGGAGGCCTCCCCTCTGCATTGCCACTTGGCGTCACCGCTCCGGGCAGAATAGAAGGGACTTGTCATGTTGGGGTCACCTTGGATGAAAACGAACAGAGACAGGCAGCCGGGGCGTGAGGGAGGGAGGCGTGACATGCAAACATTTGTGCCAACTGTCAGAAATTCACGGGGCGGGGGGGAGATGTAAGTCAGCGTGGAGACGTAACTGGCAGCCACGGGGCTTGAGGCCACCCCCACGCAGCTGTGTTCTGTCCGGGCTCCCGGGTGGTGGCCCCCGTGCCCTCATCCCTCCGTGGGGAAGTAGAAATCTCAGGTCCTCTGGAGCGGGCGGTGTGTTCCCGCACATGGTGTCAGTTTCCACGGAACAAAGGACGCGATCCATCTCTCCTGATGGAAGCCAACAGTTGGTCAGAGGCCCAGAATGAGCGTGAGGAGACAATTGGCCCAGAGAGGGCTCGGGGATCCAGGCGGCCTCGAGTGCGGAATGAGCCTGTCAGCCGGCGTCTGCCGTAATTGCTTCCCAGGGCAGGGCCTCCCGGCCAGCCGCCCAGACCCGCTCAGCACTGCTAGAGGCCGTGGCCGAGGAGAGCGGTCTCACTGTGCCATGTGTCACTGGGGCCGGTGCTGGGCTGGGCGGGGAGGGGGCCCAGGGGAGGTAGACGAGGGCGCACTGTTTTGTTGGAGGAAGTAAAGGAGACGAAGTCGGGGTGGAAACCAAATTACACCAGCTTCATTCTCTGATGGAACCAGAGGGTTATATGGCAACTGAAGGGTTTGCCCTTCGAGAAAGAGAGACAGCCAGAGGGACGTATGTGTGTTATATATATGTATGTGTGCATGTATATAACATGCATTCTATGTGTGCAAGGAGAGGTGGAGAGAGGTGTGTGTGCCTGTTACATATATGTATGCATATGTATATATAACATACGCATTCTATGTGTGCAAGGAGAGGTGGAGAGAGGTGTGCATGCATGTTACATGTGTGTATGCGTGCATATATAACATGCATTCTATGTGTGCAAGGAGAGGTGGAGAGAGGTGTGCATGCATGTTACACATATGTATGCATGCGTATATATAACATAAGCATACTATGTGTGCAAGGAGACGTGGAGAGAGGTGTGCATGCATGTTACATGTATGTGTGTGCATATATATAACATACACATTCTATGTGTGCAAGGAGAGGTGGAGAGAGGTATGCATGCATGTTACATGTATGTATGCATATATATAACATAAGCATTGTATGTGTACAAGGAGAGGTGGAGAGAGGTGTGCGTGCCTGTTACATATATGTGCAGTATATGGTACACATGTGTAACACGTATATACAGCATATGCATTCAATATGTGTGCATGGAGAGTGAGAGACAGTGAGATATATGTTATATGTACACATATAGTCTTTATTGTGTGTGTAGAGAGCCTTATGGTTTTATAAATGTATACACATAACACGTTTGTATGTGTATGTTTATATAGAGAGAGGTATGTATGCACACATGATATATATACAGAGACAGTGTTATATATCACATACAACAACACATATAATATATATTACACGTGTGTCACGTATATACTTTGATATGACACACACACAACACAGGTGCACTGTGTGTATATAAACTAGGATATGTTATATACGTATATAAGGAAAATGATTCTATCTGTAGAACTCTTACATGTATGTCGTATGTATATAACATACAGGTGTAACATGATGTCATATATATGTTGGTACATAAAGGAATATTTTAGGTATTTTATATACACACATATGCATTTATGTATTTCGCATATGTGTATGTTTGTACATAAGATATAAATCTACATACAATACGTATTGTATCTGCATTTATACTATGTATCCACCTTTATATTTATACTATGTATCCACCTTTATATTTATACTATGTATCCACCTTCATAAGTGCATATATAAATGTATATACACTTCCTATTTATATATATGAATATACACTGTCGTATATTTGTTATACAAATTATGCATTCATAACACAAGCAGGTTGTGGAGAAGACAGAGATGGAAAAGGGGCAGGGAAGCCCCTTCAGACACAGCCCTCCCCCCCATAAGCAATATTATTATTTCACCTAATCTGTTCTCATGTGCAGACCCAGGACCAGCCCCACCCCGGCTGGTGTTTTGTGCAAACAGCCCTGACTTCCGCTAAGTCAGAGCTGGGCTCAGGTCCCTGTGGGGGGACCACGGGGCTCTGCAATTAGGAGAAGAGCTGTCCCCTCCCACCTTGCTCCCTGATGCTCACCTGTGCGGTGTGGGGACGCGGGACCCCTCGGAGCCCTGCGCCTCTGCCTGAGGCTGGGCAGAGAACAGACAGGCCAACGGTTCCCGTGCAAGATGCCAGGGAGCCCACTCCCTGCTCCCCAGCGGGGCCTCAGGAAACCCCAAGTGCCCCACATGGGGCCGTGCTCAGGTCTCCTGAGGAAGTGGCTGGAAGGCAGATGCCTGGCTGCTGGCTAGACAGCAAGGCGAGGGTCACGGCGACCACATGGGTAGACGCTGTGGGCCAGGAAGGACGGCAGGGGGCATCTGTTTGCAAGCAGGTGAGCTGCCAGGAGCAGAGGGCCCCAGTGGTCCCTGACTCTCAGGAAGAGGGGCGGGACGGAACGACCTCGGTTCTAATGCCAGCTCCCGAAGCACCCCAACTCTGTTTCCTCCCCCAGAGACCCTGCGTCCTGGCTCCACGTCACCAGCAAGGTGTTTGCAGGTGAGGCGAGCGTTGGACCCCTCCCCGTGCACCTGGCAGGAAGAGAGACGTTTTACCCTCCACAAGAAAAGAGAGCCTGCATGGCCCCAAGGTTGAGCAGACAGGGGGAGCACAGGGGAGCCCCCGGGAGCCCCCCCAGGGTGTTCTGCATGCCATCTCCCGTGAGCGGATGGACGCTTCTCAGACTGTGATAAATCCCACGCCCTCCATGAGCCCAGAAACCTGCCAAGGATGGTGGTAAGCATTAGGACGCTTAACTGACTTCATAAAATGCACATCTACCTGGCCCGGAAAAGGGCAGTTGAAATACAGCGCATTTCAGAGTTTATGAAATCAGCCACCGCTGTTCCCGTGCTCGCCAGGGCCCCGGGGGTCTTGTCCAATGCAGCTCCCGACGCCCCAGGCGTGAGTGGGGCCAAGAGTCTGCATCGCGCCAGGCTCCCCAGACATGCCCAAGCCCCTCACACAGGAGCAGGTCGGACCCACAGGAGGGGCTGAGCCCATGGGGGCGACAGTGACCCCGCAGTGGGATCCGAGGAGCTTTCTAGAACCGCTCTTGCTTCTTCCCTGCCCTGCATCTTGCTGCGGGTCCCGCACGTGCTGGATCATCCTCGCCTGGCCTTGTGTGTTTTCCTCCTGAGATTCTTCTCGGCCTGGAAGGCTGCTTTACCCTCTATTGTAACCTGATTTTTCATCCCTTATGTTACCAGGAGGGGCTTCACCATGCTGGGGACAAGACGTCACATCACTCACAGGGCACTGGGATTGCAATCGGGGTCTTTCTGACCCCAAACACCACAAGACCACAGCCGCGTACCCGCCCCCACCAGCCTCCATGGATGGATGTCCAGAAAAGCCAGGACACGAAGAAGGGAAGGGCTTCCGTCTCCAAAAGTGGTGATCACCACCCAAGGCGAGACATGCATTTCAGAATATTAATCACAAACAAACAGATATTGCTGTCGGACTAAAACCCATTGGAAATCTAAGACTGCCGTTTGGGTCCATAGTGAGGGTTTTGCTCTTCTGCAATTTTATCCTAATCAAATGTTAGCAGGGCAGACTCACCAAAGAGTCTTATAAACCTATGATAAGTATATGTATTAGAAATAATAATCCTGAGATCAGAAATGTAAAGTTTCACACAGATGAACGGGGAACACCAAAAAGGCAGGAAGTGCATCAATTTGGTAGGCTCTGGCTGAAATGCAAAATTACACACAATTTGAACAACAGGTGTATATACAATTTCCAAGGATTCTGGATTTAAAAACCAGTGAATCGTGGACCAGGGAGACTGCTGCATCCACACCTGGCCCAGGGGAGCATCATGGACCAGGGCCCTGCACCCCTGAGCCAGGTGTGGGTGGACCAGGCTCCCTGGTCCATGATGCTTCCCCGGGCCAGGTGTGGATACAACAGGGGCCCTGGTCCGTGATGCTCCCCTGGGCCAGGTGTGGACGCAGCATGCTCCCTGGTCCGTGATGCTCGCCGGTCCGTGATGCTCCCCTGGGCCGGGTGTGGACGCAGCATGCTCCCTGGTCCGTGATGCTCCCCTGGGCCGGGTGTGGACGCAGCATGCTCCCTGGTCCGTGATGTTCCCCTGGGCCGGGTGTGGACGCAGCATGCTCCCTGGTCCATGATGTTCTCCTGGGCCGGGTGGGGACGCAGCATGCTCCCTGGTCCGTGATGCTCCCCTGGACCAGGTGTGGGTAGAGCATGGGTAGAACACAGCGTCTAAAGAGAGCACACACACTGTTTATCCAAACACTCCAGGAAAAAAAGCCTCAGATGAGTAATATGAACCCAGCAAAATTAAATGTGTCCGTCCAATTAACTGCAGTATGGCTAATTGCATGGGCCCCAATTAGTAGGCTGTAAAAAATATCAATAGTCCATTTCTCCTTATAGGAATTAAATTACATGTTTGTCCCCACAAATGATATACATGGATTGTATCCATTAATTTTTTTTTCCGTTTTATATAGCAGAAGGTGTTAGAAATGAGGGTTAAAGAAAAAAAAAACACCTCCCAGCCTTAGGCCTGGCTTAAAATTAAGTGAGGTCTATTCATTATAACTAATTTCTCCTTAAATTACATGCGTGCAATTGCACATTATCGTTTAGCACAAACTGAAACCTCCACTGTGGTTTAAGGCATGTCTGTTGGGGTCATGCCTACTCGACAGAAGGGTGGCGTTCCCCAGTTTTGCCCGTGTACCCTTGCAAGTGGGGACATGCCTTCATGCCTGTCTCCTTGCTCGTGAATTTGGAGGAAAGCAGCACCTACCTGCAAAGACGGTGGGGATCTACCCACCGATCCCCCCCAAAATATTCAGAACGTGCTCCCTGCAGGTGCCGGGTGCCCCATTGTGACCCAGAGCCTGTGATGACCTGGTGTTGCCGTAGCTGGCTAGGTATGTTCCCTGTGTCTGGTGGGACCAATGGTACTTGGGTGAATTAGGTGCTGGTCAATCAGGGAGACACAGACAGCGTCCCTTGAACCTGATCTGGTTCAGCCTAACTTCGGGAGTCTAACTTCAAAGGTTTGAGAAAAATATGGTATATCATTTATACGTATGTAAAGATGATTGAGAGTAAGTCCTGCGGCACAGGGATTAGCCTTCTATCTCCCCACCCCTAAACAGTCCCGAGCGCATCCAGGGGTTTCCGTGCAGGAGGGAACCCCAGAACACCGCTGTGATTCTTTGGGAACAGCAAGCAATTAGGACCGGGAGGCAGAGAGTGACACCCATGGTTCTGCCCCTCACTCCCAGGTGTGTCCGGGACATGCACACCCTTGCCCCCTGCCCCCATCACAACCTATAGAAGGAGAGTAACCAGCCGGGTGTGCAGGTGTGGTCAGGATTCACTGGGCTCACATGAGAGTGCTGAGGCCGTCAGCTCAGGGGACCTCGTACCTGTCGCACCTGTGAGCGGTCATGCACATACGGCCACTTCCTTCTGTACCTTGGCAGGTCACCTGCTTCTCAACCTTCTCACCGGGCTACCCGGACCAGGTACTCAGGGCATACTTGCAAATAGATAGATGGAGGCAGAATATGTGTAGATTAGGTGTCGATAGGGAAACTCACAGGTGATCCAGGTATGAGTGTAAGTACAGCTATTTGTAGATAAGGTAGACACAGATAAGGATACAGAGATGTACATGATCTACAGAGCTGATAATGGCATATCAATTTGGATCTAGAAACATAGGTAATGATGAAAGGAAGAGATTGGTGATATAGATACATATAGAGAGAGATGAGGTACATAGAGAGATGGAGATAGATGGATCCAGACGATATATAGAGACAATATACAGATACAGATGATAAATGGATACAGACGATATATAGATACAGATGATATACTGATATGGATGATATACGGACAGAGATGATATATGGATAGAGATGATATATGGATAGAGATGATATATGGATAGAGATGATATATGGATACAGATGATATACTGATATGGATGATATATGGATAGAGATGATATATGG
>NW_022589763.1:758993-759101 GCF_004348235.1 Phoca vitulina
GATATATGGATAGAGATGATATATGGATAGAGATGATATACTGATATAGATGATATATGGATAGAGATGATATATGGATAGAGATGATATATGGATAGAGATGATATA
>NW_022589763.1:764101-777570 GCF_004348235.1 Phoca vitulina
GTGTGCATGCTGGTGTGTGCAAGGGCATGGTGGTACATGCATGTGCACGGTGGTGTGTGCATGCTATTTTCCTCTCCATAATGGAGAGTAGGGTAGAGGTTAGATCAGAAACTTCAATTAAGCCTTTAAAAAGACCATCTGCCGAACGTGACTGGGGTTCCATGTAAACAAAATGCCTGCGCTGGTTACAAACAAATGATCTTATCTATTGTATTGTGTTACAAATTAAAATTAGATTAAGCCACCTACATGGTACCTTGGCTGCATCTTCCATTTCTGGCAGAGGCTGAGCCTTTCTCCGTGCATATTCACCCCGCCTGATGAGCCCTCATTATCTCTGCAGAAGCATTACTTACTGTGCACAGCATAATCAAAGCCTGGGGGTACGTATTAATTATCCTTTTGAATAGTGATGAAATTTTAAAAAGAGGTCCTTTAGGCTTCACACCATCAGCAGATGAAACAAAGACGCGCACAGCTTGTGCGCGGAGACTCACATGTGTTTTTACATCTGTTCAGGATATTTCAATTTGAAGCTCAACAAGCAGAGACTGTGATTAAAGAAGAGGATGGGGAGAGAAAGAGAGGGAGAGAAGGAGAGGGAGAGACAGAGAGAGAAGAAAGTCCAGCAAGAACCACCAGGCCCCGCCCTAGCTCCACAACTAGCAAAGAAAATGAGCTTCCTTCTTGGAAAATGTACGGTTGCCTTCTTTACGTGTCTCTAACCGTGATTCCAACACGGGAACCCATGTCTGCAACACGTAGGGGTGTTAAGACCAACAGTCCACCTGTTAGCTCCAGACTCCGCTTTAGTTCCCGAACGTGTGTGTGTGTGTGTGTGTGTGTGTGTGTGTAGCCTCCAGTGGTTTCCAGGGTTGGTGGGGGGTGAGCCACCAGATTTGCACACGCTTTGAAATCTAGTTTGAATTAGAATGTTGCCATGGGGGTTGGGCCTAGAAGGAAGCGCTCCATGCATTTGGTGTGGTCCGGGGGGTCCGAGGGAGGAACCTGTGGAAGTCGAGAGGGTATTTCAGAGTACTCTCCCCTGCAGGGAAGGTTATCAGTGATGCCACCGGAACCGGACTCTGTGAAGACAAAACTTGTGAGCTTTGGGTTGAAAAAAACCTCCTCCTGCTTGCATACATGGTCTGGCATGAAACCCTGGGCGCTCACAAATGCCAGTTGGCTTTGAATTCCCTGCTTAGAGTGGCACAGAGGGTGTCATGAAATGCCCACACCGGGAATGTTCCTTTGACTGGTCTTTGGGAAATCGAAATGTAATCGAAAGCCTTTTGAGGTACACAGCAGCTGTGTCACCGAAAAGTGTTTGAAATGGCATTGAACTCTATGTGCCTTCCGTCTGTACACGCTGATAAACAGAATCCCGAAATGTAGTAAATATTCCATGTCATTTTATAAATCTCTGTACCTATTTTTCTGGACAATTAGAAATGCAATGGAACCTCCAACAACAGGGGAGCCATCAATTAAAATAGTGTGAAGAGCATCAAATGGTGTCAAACGAATTCAATGGAAATAATATCGTGTGACTGACGCACATAAATCTTATAGATTTTGCAAAATTAGGTACTCCCGTGAACAGAATTGTCAAGTTCAGAAATGGGAAGTGACCTCCACCTACCCACCTCTATTCTGTGCTGGCTATCAAGTGGCATTTTTGCACACTTTGTGTGGAATCCCATTGGGATGTCCTCATGGGGGAATGTGGTAGGGACATGGCCCCATGGCCATGGATCTGTGAAGGCAGAGGCAGAGATGGGAGCCACAAGCCCAGGGATGCCTAGAACCCCCCCAAAACTGGAAAAGGCAGGAAGGACCCTCCCCTGGAAGCTGTGGAGGGAACATGACCCTGCCCCACCTGGATCTCAGCAGCCCTGCCCCACCTGGATCTCAGTGGTCCTGCCCCACCTGGATCTCAGCAGCCCTGCAACACCTGGATCTCAGCAGCCCTGCCCCGCCTGGATCTCAGTGGTCCTGCCCCACCTGGATCTCAGTGGTCCTGCCCCACCTGGATCTCAGTGGTCCTGCCCCACCTGGATCTCAGTGGTCCTGCAACACCTGGATCTCAGTAGCCCTGCCCCGTCTGGATCTCAGGCTTCTGGTCTCCAGAGCTGGGGAAGGATGGAGTCCTGTAGTTCTATGACACCCAGTTGTGGTCACGTATTATAACTCAGGAGCTTCATATGGTGTCCTAACAGACTGGGTGGAGTGGAGAGGTGGGTAAGTCAACTCTAGATGGTTTGACCCCTGAAAACTTGCAGCACAGTGAATGTTTCATCCACCCAAGCATACACGTTGACTTGAACTTCCTGCATTAGCTCCTAGCTCCTGCAAAAGGCACATGGGCAGGTATCCCACCTGAAAAATATCCAACTACAGCAGGAGAACCATGTGACGGACCAAAGCTACAGTATGAGACTGTGACCTGTCATCCAAGCAGAATGAGAACAGCACAGAGTGCATGTGACTTTGGAGATCCCAGCAATGTGCTCTCGGGACCCCAACCGGAACTTGTGGTTGGAGAATCGTGAGTCTTTCAAATCTGGGACAAAAGTCTGCTTCGCACAGAGACATTCAAATTCTAATCCATCCCTTTGGAGACGAGGAAAACAGGAAGAGAGGGGCATGGGGTTTCAGTAAGGAAGAATGGATTAATAAGCAGCCTAGAGGTTTTAAAAATAGACCCAAGTTATAAGGTTTGCATTGTTAAGACCCATGGTTCTAACCAGCTTATTTTAGTCTATAATCCAGTAGATTGCACCAAAAGTAGAGAACATAATGCAATATCTGATTCCTCTTTTGAATATACACATGTTTATGTATCTTTGCATATGTTCCTGATTCCATGTATTTCTGTTTGCTGGTTCACAGTGCCAGTGAGGATGGCTTTATTGTCTTTTTCAAGCATCAGTACATCAGTACATACGGCATGTCTTTTTTTTTTTCTTTCTCCCCCAATTATCTAGACCCTGTCCACTGAATGATGTGAATATTCAAAGCCACGTTGTGTTTATTTGTCATGATTTCTGCCTTCCCCACTCAGTGGCAGCCTCCACCGGAGCTGGGGCCACCAATGAGTGCTTACAGGTGTATCCCTGCATATGGTGGTTGGCCAGTGAATAAACGGGCAGAGGTATCATCGTTGTGAATGGTGGGGGGCAGTTTTCAGAGATGGGCACACATCTGTTTTCTGCAGCAACATTCATCTGAGATGCTTCAAGGTGTCCTGTGAGTAAGGAGTCAAGGATTGCTGGTAGGATGGTCCCAGAGAAAGATGGAACAGGACAAAAACAAGCAGATCATGATAGGGGCAAAGGATAAGTTTGGTCAATCTCTACTCCTTGGGAACAAAACAGTCCTGGGATATTGGAATTAGATGTGAATTATTCTAGGGTAAGAATTTCAGATGCAGGAGGGATTGATCAATCAATTTGTAATGCTTCCCAATTTCTACCACATCAAGTGCACAGAGGTCACCGTCTATCAGGGTGACCACATGAATGAACACAACCAGGAGCACAGAGTGGACACAACTTTCCAGGGTGGACCCACACTGATTTAATGAACTGGACACAGGCTCCCAGGTGGGTCCCAGAACTGACCCCAACCAAATGGACCCAATGGACACAGCTTCTCAGTGTGGTCCCACAACACACTCCAACCAAGTAGATCCAATAGGAACATTTCCTCATGGTGGTCCCAACAGCTGAGTTCAACCAAGTGGATCCAATGGATGCCTCCTTAGGATGGCCCCAGAACTGACCTCAAGCAAATGGACCCAACGGACTCAGCTTCCCAGTGTGGTCCCACAGCAAACCCTAACTGAGTAGATCCAGTGGGAACATTTTCTCATCGTGGCCCCATAGCTGACTTCAATCAAGTGGACCCAATGGACACAGCTTCCCAGCGTGGTCCGAGAGCAAACCCCAACCAAGTAGATCCAATGGGAACATCTCTTCACGGTCATCCCACATCTGTGTCCAACCAAGTGGATCCCCGGTGGATGTCTTAGGATGGTCCCAATACGTAATGATGGTTAAGATTTGCTGCCATTGGCTGTTAGGAGAATTTGCAAAAAGGGATCCCCACAGTGGAGAAGAGCGGAGATGTGGCTTGCAAACCCATCCGTCAGCTGATGCAGGGACACAATGGGCCCTTTAGTGCCTCCATGGTCCCCCGCCATGGGCCTCTACTCATACAGTGCTCTTACTGAATCACCCAGGACACAGAATTCCACACAACCGTACCCTCTTCGGTTATGCAACATGGCGGCCCCCATGGGAATGCAGGTGTCCGGTGCCCAGTTTCTGGCATTTGAAACGTCATTGAAATTCATTCTGATGATCTCTTACAATGACCAGATTTATCTGGTTTTTTTTTTTTTTTTTTCCTCCATCCTGCCTTGATTTTCCTTTTCTTAATTTCGCCTTTTGCTCTGAGGCTGAAATTTTCTGTCTACTTTCAGCCTACAGCGAATTTTAACAGCTGAGTTAGAAGCCCCTAAAAATAGGGTTCCCCAGCCAAAGTGCTGACACCACGTTCTCTCTTCAGGAATGAAGGTGGCAGAGCTGTAATTAAAAGGACATGGGCTGTTCTGTCTTTGACTTCCCTAAATAGCTATCAGGTTAACTTAAAATAAAGTCTCTCCGCGTTATGGAAGGCTGCAGGACACAGAAAGCATGTTCTTCCCTGCCACAAAAAAAGAACGGATTATCCAATTCACATGATAGGTGAAGAAAAGTGAGCTTTTCTATGGCTTTCGAAACCACGCTCATAAAATATTCTTTGAACGTGCTCGACGACTGGTCAACAGATGGGGAGGGACGTGCCTCCAAGAACCCGGTGCACAAATGGCCGAGCTCCTTGGCTCCATTCTCGGCAAAGACGCCGGGGTCTTGAAAGAGGCTCGCGCCACCGCCGTTTGACGGGAACTGTAGCTGTGAATACTTAGGTTGCATATTAGGTCATAAAATAAAAAAATCGACGTCTTTCCCTCCTCTATCTCTTTTGGAAGCATCTTGCCTTTTTTTTTTTAATCCCCTCTCTGGATCCGATCTCCCATTTATTTTTTCGGCTTGTGAGCAAGAGAGCATCTGGAATGATTTTTCATTTTCATGTTTCCTTAATAACATTTTCTCAGATTTCGTTGGATGCCTTTCATAAAAGCCCTCGTGCTTTATAACTTAGCTTTTATGAGTTCCTTTCACCATTGTTCCCGGTCGGCTCGGAGTTTTTTCTGTTTCTTTCCTTCTTTCTTCCTTTCTTTCTTTTTTTTTCTTCCTTTCTTTCTCTCTCTTTCTTTCTTTCTTTCTTTCCTTCCTTCTTTCTTTCATTCATTCATTCTTTCTTCCTCTTTCTTTCTTCCTTTCCTTCGTTCTTTCTTTTCTTTCTTTCATTCTTTCTTCCTCTCTTTCCTTCCTTCCTTCCTTCTTTCATTCATTCATTCTTTCTTCCTCTTTCTTTTTTCTTTCTTTCCTTCTTTCTTTCTTTCTTTCCTTCCTTCCTTTCTTTCTTTCCTTTTTTCCTTTCTTTCTTTCTTTCCTTCCTTCCTTCCTTCTTTCCTCTCCTTCTTTCTTTCCTTCTTTCTTTCATTCATTCTTTCTTCTTCTTTCTTTCTTTCTTTCTTTCTTTCTTTCTTTCTTTCTTCTTTCTTTCTTTCTTCCTTCCTCTCTTTCTCTCTTTCCTTCCTCTCTTTCTCTCTTTCCTTCCTTTCCTTTCCTTTTCCTTCCTTCATTTTTTCTTTCTTTTTTTCTTTCTTTTTCTTTCTTTCTTTCTTCCTTCTTTTTTTTTCTGTGTTAATCTTATATCTCTCTTTGCTCCTTATTTCCAATACACTGTTAGGGGGGAAAAAAGACATTTCCCGGAGCTGATGATACAAGGTGTGTTTGGGTTTTGTTTTTCTTTTTTTCCTCCATGCAGGTATATTATTTGTGGGAAGTTCTCTAGGGATGCTTTTCTTCTGAATAGGAAGGCTGGGTAAACCCTGGACGGGGGTTGTTGGGAGAGAGGATAGGGCGCCTGATAGGAATTATGTCCTTAGCCCTGGAGGAAGCAGGAGGAGTCCATGGACTATTCTAAATCAACGAGACTGGTTTTTGAGATAGTTGCCTGCATCGTGGTCACCGTTGCCGTTGTAAAAGCGATATGATGCGTATCTGCCTGAACTTTGAGCAGATTCTTCTGTGCCTGCGTGGTTTGCCAGGTTTCAAAGCTGATTCCTCCGAGACCTCCTTCCCGGGGAGTCCTGTCACCCCTCAAGCTGGGGGAGCAGTCCTGCAGCTCTGACCCCCTCCCGGTGCAAACCGGCGCTACAGGACGTGGTTCACAACGACCCCTGGCTACTGCCACCTGAGCCTGGGGGTCTCGTGTCCACATGACGACAGATACGATGGGTTTGGGGTAGAGAATCTCAGAAACTCCAGGAAACCTGGCAGGTCTGGAAATCTGGGGACCAGGAGGCTTCTGTTCTTGTAATGTCAGTAATGAGAGCCCGGTTGGGTCCTTGCTGCCAGAGCCCGGCTGGGGGACGCTGGGGGACACTGGGGGACGCTGGGGGACGCGGCTGCATGGTCGCGTGGCTCTGCGGGCTGGTCAGACATGGCATGTATGTTCATCTCATGCCCTCTGCTGGGGAAATCGGGCTTCTCTCTCCAGCCTCCGAATCCCTGTGTCCTGGAGCCTGGGAGAGGGTGGTTGCAAAGGACCCAGGCTCATTCCCCAGGGTCAGCCAGAGCAATGGGAAAACCCCGGTGCACACGTGCCCAGAATCCCACCTTCGGACAGGACCGCCTGCAAATGCAAACTTAAAGTACGGGCTTGTTGGTTGCAGCCCCGTGAAATGACCAGGAAAGGCAGCAGAATATAAGGGTCCATGCAGGGATGGACAGGGTGCTCAGAGCTAAGTCCTATGTCCAGGAAAACCTGCACCTCCTGGGCGCCAGGGCCCACAGTAGGGACCCCAGTTGCCCCAACCATTAATAACACGCGAAAGGGATCAGAGTGATTTTCCAGTGTTGCAGCTACGGACAGGGTAACTCAACACACGTCGACGACCTTGCCATTCTAGCGGTGATGGTGTCCCCGCACCGACCTCACGGTGTCAGTGGGGCTGGTTCCTTCTGGAAAATGCAGGCAAGAATTGGCCTCCTTCCCTTTTGCAGCCTCTGGAGGTGCGGCATTCCCTGGACGCACGGTCAGAGCACATGCCCCTGTCCCCACAGCTTCACTGATGTGGAGCCTCCCGCCTCCCCCTGATGGCAGTGGGCCACCGGGGCCCCAGGACCATCCCCAAACCAGGATGCTCAATGTCACCTTTTTATAAAGTCCCTTGTGCCATATAAGGGAACCCTCACAAGTTCTGGGGATCGGGACCCTCATGTCTCTGGGGACATTATTCCCTCCACCACATGGGGATCGGGACCTGCATGTCTCTGGGGACATTATTCCATGCATCATGTGGGGATCGGGACCCTCATGTCTCTGGGGACATTACTCCCTCCACCATGTGGGGCTCAGGGCATGGACGTCTTTGGGGACATTATTTTGCCCACCACTCGGGGATCCAGATGTCGACATCTTTGGGGAACATTCCAGTGCCCACCACATGCACCTGTGATTGGAGAACCATCAACAGCAGGAATGCACCAGACGTGTTGTCAGGTTGACCGCAGGGCACTTTTCTGCCCCCCAGGAGTCACCCTCAGGGGCGTGGAGACAGCAGACAATAAGGTAGACACCCCCTTGGCGACCCCAAGAAGCAAGTGATCGGTGTGTGGTTGACATGGGAAGAATGTGAGCAGGATCCCAATGGGCTGAGCCACCGCAGAGCCCCACATACTCCTGGCTCCGGTTCCCAACATGAGTTTCCAGAAGGTCCCCCGTTTTCACTTGGTTCCCCTCACCAGTTCTCCAGCCAGTCCTCCGAGAACACACCACACCGACACAAGACGCGGGCCATTCTGTGCGTCAGCATACGCTGAGCCGCACGTGCATAGGGACCCATGAGGGGAAAGTGCCCGACGCAGTGGCAGGCGCCACCCAGAGAGGAGCCACCCCTGGTCCTGAAGGAACCACGCTCCTCTCTGAGGACAGACAAGATACAGAACACACCCCCAGATCTCGAAGTTCAGAAAAGGCGAGGCAAGGCATTTGGGGATGCCGAGCTGCGGGGCAGAGGTGTCCTTCCTGCCCGGCAGGTCCCCCTGGTTCTGTCGGAACAGAGGAACGGTTGAACTGTGGGAAGCCCACTCTGACCAGAGGATGCAATCCGTGGCATGTGGGGTCAGCCTTCCAAGACAGGGGACTGTGGACAGAAAAGCCCTTGTCTGTGATCTGCATCATGTTTACGAGCTCCCACTGAATTAATGCTCTGGGTTTGGGGATCAGCAGGGGAAGGGCTATGGTTTAATTCTCTTTTATTTTGTGCATTTGTAATTAAAACTCTGGAGTTAACCAATGGACAGAGGAAAGAAACCTAATGTATCCCCTGCTTGGAATGAGGCTGGGTTTCCTCCTCCAAGATGTACTGACCTTAAGCAATATGCACCCTTGACCGATGGCCCCAGGGAACCCCATCTCCCCTGCAGACATGGGGGCAGCCCAGCACCCCACACACATGGCGAGCACACGCCACACAAGGTTTGGAATGGAGCCCCGACACGCAAGGCCCCTGGTTTCCACTGAGCCATGACATCCATCCATGAGGAGTGTTTGACCCCTGGAAGAAATGGGAGGAAAAACACGGTTCCCATATCACATTATATATCACATGCGGGTCTCCACGTTTTAAAAGGTAATGAAAATATCAGCAGTATGGTACAGGCCACCTGCTCACAGGAGCACCCACCCCACTAAAATCTACAAAACGTGTGTGTGTGCACTCCAAACGATTGCACAAAATCACGCCGATGTGGGAAATGCCCAGGCTCCAGATGGTGGCAGACACAGGGTCCTTTGTTGCTGGGGGCATCAAAGGGGTTTTGGAGATTTACTCATGGATCATGGTGGACACATGATTCACACTGGTTCAGGGTGGGTTGTGTGCACTGTGGTCCTGTCATTTGAGGATTTACTTAAACCTATGGGAAGTGAGTGTATGGATAGATGTATAGATAGATGGATGAATGGATGGATAGATAGATGATAGATAGATGATAGATAGATAGATAAATAGATGATAGAATGGAAAGATAGACAGATAGATGATAGATAGATAGATAGATGATAGGATGGAAAGATAGATAGATGATAGATAGATGATAGATGATAGATATGATGGATAGATGAATAGATGGATGGATAAATGATGGATGGATAAATAGATAGATTAGATGGATGGATGGATGGATGGATGGATGGATGGATGGAAAGATAGGTAGGTAGATAGATAGATAGATAGATAGATAGATAGATAGATAGATGATAGATAGATATGATGGATGGATGAATAGATGGATGGATAAATGATGGATGGATAGATAGATGATGGATAGATAGATAGATATATAGATAAGATGGATGGATAGATAGATAGATTAGATGGATGGATGGATGGATGATGGATGGAAAGATAGGTAGGTAGATAGATAGATAGATAGATAGATAGAATGGATGGAAAGATAGATAGATGATAGATAGATAGATAGATGATAGATGATAGATAGATAAATAGATAAGGTGGATGGATAGATGATGGATGGATAGATAGATAGAAAGATAGAATGGATGGAAAGATAGATGATAGATAGATAGATAGATAGATAGATAGATAGATAGATAGATATGATGGATGGATGGATAGATGGATGGATGGATAAATGGATGGATGGATAGATGATAGATAGATAGATAGATAGATAGATAGATAGATAGATAAGATGGATGGACAGATAGATGATAGATAGATAGATAGATAGATAGATAGATAGATAGATAGATAGATTAGATGGATGGATAGATGATGGATGGATAGATAGATATGATGAATGGATCTATAGATAGATGGATGGATGATAGATGAGAAATGACAGCCATAGCTGTAGATACATGCATTCATACAGACATATGATGTGTGTATCACGTATATTATAAAGCTTAATGTGTGTATACATATACACATATACATGTGCATATACATATATGTGCATATAATAAGGTTTATAATGTTTAAGCTTAATATATACGTGCAGAGACATATGCATATACGTGTAATAAAGTTTAGTTTACAATGTCCACGTACACGGTATTAGTCACAACTCTGCAGACAAACAGAACCGACAGGATACATCATGTACGGGGCGTGACTTTTTTTCTTTACAAGGAATTGGCTCACAGGGTGAAGGAGGCTGAGACTCCTATGTGCTGTCATCTGAATCCAAAGGCCTGAGGCCCCGGGACAGATGGCGTAAATCCCAGTCCAAACCAGGAGCAGAGTGATGTGCCAACTAAAGCAGTCCCACACAGAGAACAAATTCTCCCTCCACCACCTTTCTGAGCTATTCGGGCCTTCAACTGATTAGACGAGGCCCACCCACATTGGGCTAGGCCATCTGCTTTACACAGTCTACCAATTCAAATGCTCATCTCATCCAGAAACACCCTCCCGGGCACAGCCAGAATCCTGTTTATCTAAATATCTGGGCACCTAACGGCCCTGTTGACTTGATACACAAGACTAACCAAGCCAGATATGCATGTGTCTATGCATTAAACTTTATAATATGTGTGTATATCTTTTTAATGTATAATATATTCCCACAGAAGGTACATGTACATAATATATGCGTATAGATGTCATTAAACACAAACTTCAACAACAAAAAACTTTCATTTTTTGTAAGTTTCAGATTTATAGATAAATCACACAGTTAGTTTGGAGTCCCCACGGACCCGCGCCCAGTTTCCCGCACCGTAAACGTGGTGCCTTCCCGGGCGCCGTGGTGACAGCCACGAGCCGGCGGGTGCGTTACGATTGCGCCGTTGTCAGACAAGGGGTGAGTTCAGGCTGGTGTGGGACGCGGGTCTCCAGAGCAGACTGCACATGGGAGAGAGGTCCGCAGAGACAGGCGGGGACGGCAGGGCTGGAGGGGAAGTCAGACATGGAGGGTGGGTTCGTCACTGGGATCCTGTGCATCCTTGGGGCGCCCAGCATCTCATCCCTCTGTGTAGGAGGAAATGTGGCCACCAGCACACGCAGGCACGCACGTGCACGCACACGCGCACACACACAACTAGTTCTGAGCCTTCAAAATCAACAGCGTTTGGCACGAAAATAATGTTTTACCTGGAAGCACTCAGCGGCCCTGCTGCCTCTTGGAATCCGGGAGTCCTTTTGAAGGTAAGAGCAACAATTACCTGCGTTTCATAAATGTGGAATTACCCACTAATGCTCCTGGTTATTAACTGGGATACGGCTTCTAAATGTGTTAGTCATTGCGATCCCGTGCTGGAGGAATTCGTCTGTAGGAGGTGGGAACAGCGCTTTGATGTCTGTGCCCGGCAGAACCACATGTGGTGAGGCTCCCCTTCTGTTTGCTGTTGGAAAGGGCTTGGAACCACCTAACATTGCTGTGGTCCCTGCTCTTCTTAGGGTGCTGGCTCCGTGGACTGAGTCTGGGAGGGAAGATCCTCCCTGATGACGTGGGGACAGAGCCCCAGGAAGCAGTCCAAGTCCAACAGGGAGGTGGGTAGGATCTTCTTCCTTCAAGCGCATGGGACGTGAAAACCGTGGGATTCCACGAGACACAGGGCCCGTGGGCTACGTGGCTTCAGGAGAAGAACGCAGGATGCCTGGGTTCTGTTCACAGGTGTGAAAGGGATCTGGCCTCTATGGGCGACAGAATGGTGGCCCCAAAGATGTCCACATCCTGATCTCCACATGTGGAAGGAATAATGTCCCCAAAGATGTCCACATCCCAATCCCCACATAGTGGACAGAATAATGTCCCCCAAAGACACCTACATCCTGATCCCATATTGTGGATGGAATAATGTCCCCAAAGACGTCCATGTCCTGATCCCTGGGTGGTGGACAGAATAATGTCCCCCAAAGACGTCCATGTCCCAATCCAGACATGGTGGACAGAATAATGTCCCCAAAGATGTCCACTTCCCGATCCCCATCCAGACATGGTGGACAGAATAATGTCCCCAAAGATGTCCACTTCCCGATCCCCACATTGTGGAAAGAATAATGTCCCCAAAGATGTTCATGTCCTGATCCACACATGGTGTACTGAATAATGTCCCCAAAGGCATCAACATCCTGATCCCCACATGGTGGATGGAATAACGTCCCTACAGATCTCCGTGTGCCAATCCCTGCAGAGGGCAGATGAGCAAGCCTCACAGGGACACCCAGCACAGAAGGGAGATGCCATGTTGGACCACCAGCATGCAAAGGGGCATCTGAACCTTAGGGTCTTGTGGAGAACCTGTGGGCGGAGCAGATGCAAATATTTGGATGAATTTCATACACTTCACATGGATGGCCCTTGTCACCCCGTCTTACTACACAGAAGGGTGATCTCTGTCCTGGAAACTTCTACCCACTGCTGAGCCCTGGGCTCACATCCCTCACCCCATCCTTACCCCGTGGAAATCCTGAGCTCCAGAGAAGCCCCCCCTCACTCCTCACTCAGTGCACTACTGTGTAATTTAGCAAAACCGGAAACCCAGTAACATCAGAGACCCTCCTGTGTCTGTGTGGCTCACACAGCTTGGAACACGGGTCTCCCGTGGGATTTGTGGCTGAAAGCCCGAGGGGGTTCTCTCTGGGCATCTCTGCTTCCAAATCAGGCCCCCCACCAGACTCCCAACGACATCCACCACCTTCACGGCTGGCTGATGCCCCTGGTTTCCTCTTGTTCAAGACATCTGAAGGCGTCAGACGGACCCCCCCATGTGCCACCCAGTGGATGCAGGTGTAGGTGTAGATGCAGGTGTGGATGCAGGTGTAGGTGTAGATGCAGGTGTAGATGCAGGTGTAGGTGTAGATGTATGTGTGGATGCAGCTGCAGTTGTGGATGCAGGTGTAGCTGTGGATGGAGGTGTGGATGCAGGTGTAGGTGTAGATGCAGGTGTGGATGCAGGTGTGGACGCAGGTGTAGGTGTAGATGCAGGTGTGGACGCAGGTGTAGGTGTGGATGCAGGTGTGGACGCAGGTGTAGGTGTGGGTGTTGGTGTGGATGCAGGTGTAGGTGTAGATGCAGGTGCGGACGCAGGTGTAGGTGTAGAAGCAGGTGTGGACGCAGGTGTAGGTGTGGATGCAGGTGTAGGTGTAGATGCAGGTGCGGACGCAGGTGTAGGTGTGGAAGCAGGTGTGGATGCAGGTGTAGGTGTGGATGCAGGTGTAGGTGTAGATGTATGTGTGGATGCAGCTGTAGTTGTGGATGCAGGTGTAGCTGTGGATGGAGGTGTGGATGCAGGTGTAGGTGTAGATGCAGGTGTGG
>NW_022589763.1:782570-855062 GCF_004348235.1 Phoca vitulina
TGTAGGTGTGGATGCAGGTGTGGATGCAGGTGTAGGTGTGGGTGTCGTGCAGGTGTAAGTGTGGATGCAGGTGTAGATGTAAGTGTGGATGCAGGTGTGAGGGTGGACTTAGGTGTGGATGCAGGTGCAGGTATCAGTGTTAGTGTAGGTTAGTGTAATTGTAGACGCAGGTGTACAAGTGGAGAAACAGATGGAGGTGCATAAGGACCCACCATAATCTCATACTTCCTTTAAGCAAAGGCGCCCGTGACATCAGCGACGTGGACCCCTAGCCCGGCGCTGGGAAGCTGGACGTCCGGGACCACGGATGGCATAGGTCCCAGCCCAAGAGCAGGAGGACACTGATGTCCCAGCTCCAAAACGTCGAGCGGAGAGAGTGAATAATTCCCCGTTCTCCTGAATGTGTCAACGGATCGGGCGAGGCCCACCCCCACCACGGAGAACCGTGTGCAGAGATGCCCATGGGAAACCACGCACACACGCCCAGAACAATATCTGACCGCACGTCTGGCGCCACCAGGCCCCGCGACGGGGACTCATGCAGTGAACCCGTGGACGCCCCCTCACCGGACTTTACCGTCTGCGCACTCATTCCCATCAGCTCTGAAATCACGCTCCTCTTTTGACCCCTCCTTCCTTCCGAGCGCCTTCCCCAGCAGCGAGCACCCCATTTCTTGGTTCCTCCTTCAAGCACAGAGGGCGTCCCTGCCAGGAGCTCTCGTGAGGTCAGCGGCAGGGGCCGCCCCGTCCTGCCTCACCCCCTGATGCACACAGGTACCTCCTATCAAAGCCGCTAATGACACCAGGTGACCATTCCTTGAGGACCTACCAGCAACGTGCACACGGCACCGCTCCTCCTCCTGACTCATGTGCCTTCCCAGCTTCCCGTTGCTTCCCCCCATCTCTCTCTGCCTACACCTGCCCGACCTTCTGGAACATTCTTTTCCAGGTATCTAGCTCACATGGCGGCTCACACTTCCTCCCCGTTTAACACACAAACAGCTCACGGCATCGTCCTGTGCCTTTTTCCCATACCACGTGGGTCCTTTTCAATGCACCCCCAAATCCGCTTACTTCTTACATTTTCCCCCAACCTCTGCAACAATGGTACACGTCTCACGAGAAGGAGCATCTCTGTTCTGTTCCCGCAAAACCGCCTGACCCATAATGGGGACACAACGCGCATTGTCGAACGCACGGCCGGCACTTTCCACGCTCCCAGGCGCCCTCTTCCCAGCTCTTGGGAGGTAGCGACCCGTCTCTCTGTCTCTCTCTCTCTCTCCCATTTTTTGTGCAGTACGTCCGAGCGCTTTTCAGCATCACGCCATAAACATTCTTTCCCCTTTGTTTTTTTGGCGTAGGTTGATATATTAGCCCATTCTGATGCCTTGCCTCTTTCAACCTATTAAATTGCATTTGCTCCTAATGGGAGACAGAGCGTGCCGGGCACGGCGGCCCCTTCTGGGGTCCTATGGGCATCTGTGTGCGGAACTGGGGCCTGATGAGGTGCTAATCGGATACAGTGCAAGCAGACGAACCCTGGACATTTTTGTGTCACGTCCGTATGATCTACGGCCCTAATCTACGGGAGTTTCATGGGGCGCCCCGGAGGAATGCATGTCGGCCCTGTGTCCCCTCCCCTCCCTGCCCTTTACCCCCGCCCTGGGCCGGAGCCTTTGAACGTCTGTGGCTGATTTCCTGAATGTCGTGCATGTCGGGATGGGCCACGCTCCCTGCCGCCTGGCTCTCTGTGCCTCGTCTTAACGCCATGTCGCTGCTTCCTGGCGGTCCTTCCTTCTCCCCCGGGCTCTGGATTCGAAGAGGAGCTACAGAAACTTTCCGGAAACTAGGGGTGTTGTTCCTACACGTGCACGCACCAGGACCCCTTCCCGGGGAGGGGACTGGGGAAGCCGTTCTCGGCAGGATGGAGGCCCTACCTGCTTTGTCCGCATTACGCCAGAAATCAGCTTGGAACGGTGTTACCTAAAAGAACTGAATTCACGCCTCTGTGTGTTTCTGATAGGATGGACCCATGTCGCGTTCGTTGGCGAGCTCATGTGGGATTTCTTTGCCGTGGCTCGGAAGGACGTGCACGTGTGGGTGGAGAAGGCAGAGTCCCGCAACGGTTTGGAACGGCCCCAGTGAAAAAAATCACTTTAATCCCCGAAACCCGTCAGATATCATTAAATATTAGGCTTCTCAACATTGAAATGGGTGTATGCCTATCAAAACCAAACGTCCTTCTGCAACAATTGCCTTCTGGTAATTTTTTTTTATTTGTTATGGGGCGGCCATAAGAAATGACCCCAAACTACAAGCTTAAAACCACAAGAATTTATGCTTTCCAGCTCTGGAGACCAGAAGTCTGAGATCCAGGCCGGGCAGAACCATGCTCCCTCCCGAGGCTCCATGGGAGGGTCCTCCCTGCCTCTTCCAGCTTCTGGGGCTCCAGGCATTTGTGGCCATGTCCCTCCCATCTCTGGCTCCATCCTCACGTGGCTTCTCCTCTGTGTCCGTGTCTCCTCTTGTATCTCTTACAAGGACACCTGCCATTGGATTTAGGGCCACCCTGATCCAGGATGAGCTCATCTCAGATCCTTCACTTCATCCCATCTGCAAAGACCCAATTCCCAAATAAGGCCCCATTCCCAAGTTCCCAGTGGGCATGCATTTTGGAGAGATGCCGTTGATTGAGATGCCCAAAAAGTCCTATGACGTTCCTCTGCCACCAAATTGTGTCTTCAGCTTGCTCCAACGTTCCCCCGCATGCCAGGATTTCCTGACTCACTTGGTGGAAGAATCAGGATTCAGGACGCAAGAGGCTATTGATCCGTCATTGACAAGTGACCCCCGGGGTTCCAGGAAATGCCTCTAATAGAATTAACCGTCACTCGCGTCTGCCATGGTGCCTTTTCCGTTATCCCGGCAGACCTGGTCAGAGGCTCCGTGATGCTCGCCGGAGATGCATCACGAGGGCAGTTTGCATTTCCTACACCCAAGCGCTGCAGGGTTGGGCTGTGGGTGGCTTCCGGGAGCAGGGCTGGGGTCCCGCTTTGTCCCCGTGAAGGTCAGGAATGCCTTGGCTGTCAGGGAGCAAGAGAAACGTGTTTGTAAACCCCCAGGTGTCGACGGGCACCTACAAAGGTTTTCGGCGACCATCTGTCTCCGCGATGCTGCCTGTTTGGGACACAGCGTCCTTCCGCGGACCCGAACTAAAGTCTTGCAGCTCCCTCTGAGCTGTTGTCTGTGACCTTTCCGTGTGCGGCACAGCAGAGTCTGCAGGAGAGACTAAAACCCGACTCGCCCCGAGGAGGGTATTTTGCAGCACCTGTCTTTCGAAAAGGACAAAATGCAACCCTCTATTCCGGGGGCACAGAAGGTGTTTTCATCTCTGGGTGGTTCTGGGAGATTCTGCGGTTGAGGTCCATATCGCGGGTTATGCTCCCAGTATCACCGGCACGCGGGCGGGCTGACCGCAGAGTTCAAACTTTAACATTCAGACTGGTCATCTCAGGAAGCGGGATCTGTGTATTTGTATGTCTGACCTTCCTATTTATGATTTCTTTGCTTGTTTGTTTTTTTTTGGGGGGGAGGGTGGGTTTCTTTTTTGTAGATTTTAGTTTGGTTTTGGGATTTCCAACTGGTTTCCAATGCCCTCATTCGTGGACAGGCTTCACACATTTGTGAAGATCCTAAGAAGAGATACACACCCAGCTGCAGATCAGATTTTGCAAAAGTTTTCCGTGCACCCCAAATCGGAGCCAGCCGTATAGTTTCGAAGATTCCCATGGCCAAGCTTTGCTGGGCCTCACGTCGAGCAAGATGACAAATCGGCTGAGCTCAGGGATGCACAGCTGAGTTAATCCACGGTTCCGTATTTAGCTGAGACTTACACCACATGCCTTAAAACCCGTTCAAGCAAATCTTCCTAAGTCAGCGGGGGAATCGGTACCGTCACGGAGCAGATAAAATGCGGTGAGACGTGTTACTCAAGCCAGTACCGGTGCTGAGTCGCTCTGCTCTGCGGCTTTTAAATCAGGGCCTGCAGACGCACGTCCCTCAGAGAGTGCCCTGGCGAACATCAGCAGTGGGGACCTTGCCCCTGGTCTCGATGGTCCGGAGAGCCACCAAACTGCTCAGGACCAGGAGGCCAGCTTGTAGGATGCCCTGTCTTTGCAGAAACGCCTGGATCCTTGAGCCCCGGTGTCCCCGGAGACCTTCACTTAGGTTGGGCCTTCTGCAAACGGGGAGCTGGTAGGATGGTGCAGGCAGGGGACCCGGGTGAGCAGACACGTCATTACGATGGCAATGATTTTCACCTCGGGAGGCCCTCGGGGGTGGGGGGGTATGGGATTGTACCAGGAAGGAGAACTTGAAAACCGTCTCTTCCCACATCAAAAGCATCTTCGTGCAATGTGAACTCCTGGGGGAAAGCGTGGGGGCCCACCGCCCATCTCCCCTGACCCCATTGAGAACGACGATGGTTTCCACCAAAGCACCAAACACAATTGGTAAGGATCCATCAGCCAGGCAGAGTGCTATTCATGGGTTCTGCGTGGACACGTGTTTGGGGGGCCACCATTCAACCCCCAACAGTGGCCTTGCTCTTATGACATGAATGTGGCCCCCACCTGATTCTTGAAAGGGCCCCCAGCCCTTGAGGACCGGAGGGAGCCAGGGCTCAGACCCAGGGAGGGAATAGGTGTTTCATGTGACCAAGGGGGGACCGCCGGGCTCCACCCATAGACCCCTGCCCACTGCCCGTCCACATGTCCTTGGGACAGTGCGGGGCACCCATTGCCTTCCTGGAGGAAGAAGCAATACAGACCCAGGGCATCCCGAACCGGATGTCTCCTGGAAACCCACGTTATTCCATGAGCCCCTGACAACTGGGGCGTTCGAGAGACGTGAGTTACAGTGATGAACAGGTGTGGAGGAGATTTTTATTAAAAGCACAGGAACTTCCCCCGATTTTAAGTACCATAAACATATTCGACACACAGGAAATTAGTCCTCGGGGAGTAATTCAGGTCCGGGACAGCCCAGATAATTGAGTTAGTAATCATTGAAATGCACTATCATGGCGCTGGGTTGCAGTCCTCGCCGAGGTCGGGGGAGGGGGGGCTGCACCTGCTAGGATGACTATTTATAGCCTAGCGCCATCTCTATAATAAAAGATTCATCCCGGAGAAAACAGATGAAGACAGAGGGACAGGTGAACAATGTGACGTTCCCTAAAAGGATGACGGGGGAGGGAACGCAATGAAGTTGTTTTAAAAAAAAATTTTTTTGAGGCAGAAAACGGGAAACCTCGTGTTTATTCCGACAGATGCGGAGGGCGGGAAACGATCCAGTGTTTGGGGATTGGGCAAAGCAGTGTGTTCTCTGGCCTGATGGGCCGCCGTGGGCCGGGGAGATGGGGTTCCTGGAAGACGGTCTTTCTTTGTGTCCACGGGGGGGACATCCGCAATCAAGCACGAGGGGACCTTCTTCCTCATGAGCAAAATTTCGATGCGGCCATAAACTGTCCATGCATACGAACCCTCTTGCTACGTGCTTAGTCTCAACTGCTCGTAAAACAGGATGCTGATTAAATGATGGTGAGTCTGTCCACAAAGCCCTCTGCTGGGTCTGAGGCCACCTGGGAAACCCATTGCCTCTGGCCAGACCACAATCGGGGAGCGACTTCCCCTTCAACTGATTAGACCAGGCCCATCCGCACTCTGGGAATGACTTTCCTTTCAACTGATTAGACCAGGCCCACCCACACTCTGGGAGTGATTTCCCCTTCAACTGATTAGACCAGGCCCACACAGCAGATTAAGAGGCCAGTCTGCTTCACCAGCTGCACTGATTCAAATGCCAATCACATCCAGAAATGGCCCCACGGACACATCCAGAAATAATCCTGAGCCAAATATCTGGGCATCCCACGGCCAGGCAAATGGACACATTAACCATCACATTCAGCAGCCATGAACTGGAAAAAAGGGCATGAAATCGTGAGACTGTTCCCTCCTTGCAGTATTTTACAATGATTCTGGTTCTTTCATGGGACGGGTTCTGTTTTACCTGTGTTTGCATTTGTAAGAAAACTTAGCCACCGTTCTCCAAAAGCATGTGGATGTCGCTCTAAACTTTGAAGTGCTTTAAAAGTCTGACACAGATTGTGGGCATCTTTGGGGCCATTGTTCTGTCCACCACGTGGGGATCAGGACGTGGATACCTGTGGGGACGTTATTCTCTCCACCAGGAGGGGGTAGGAACATGGACATCTTTGGGACCATTGTCTGTCCACCATGTGGGGATCGGAATGTGGACATGTTTGGGGATTTTATTACATCCACCATGCAGGGATTGGGATGTGGGCATCTCTGGGGACATTATTCTGTCCACCACGTGCGGATCAGGATGTAGTCATCTTTGGGGACATTGTTCTATCCACCACCTGGGGATCAGGATGTGGTCATCTTTGGGGACATTGTTCCATCTACCACTTGGGGATCATGACGTGGATGCTTTGGGGCCATTATTCCCTGTGCACCACCCACAGATTAGGACATACACATCTTTGAGGATGTAATTCAGTCTACCGCATGGTGCCACAATCTACATTACAGGGATCCACGTAGCAACGGGGATACCTATGGCAGGTGGAATTCACATTCAGGTGACAATCATGATCAGTTAAGAAAAGCAAACCTGGATTTTACTGGAAATGGGGATGGTTGTGTTCTAAACAAAAATCACTTCTGGACTGAATGTCACAGCCACGGCCACACAAAGAGAACCATGTCCCCTCACACACAAGTGCTCATGGCTCAGACACGCTCAAACCAAACTAGACTGTCTCCCCATCAGCGATGTTGGCATTTGGGTTCAACACTTGTGGGGGGGGGTGTTGTGTGTTGTAGGATGTTGAGTGGCATCTCTAGGCTCCAGCTGCCACATGCCAGAAGGATGTTCCTACCTTCAGTGAGGACTACGAAAACTGTCTGCCAACATTGTGCAATGTTCCCTAGAGGCAGAGTCATCCCTAGTCTCGAACCACTATCTAGGTAGGTAGATAGATAGATAGGTAGATAGATAGATAGATAGATAGATAGATAGATAGATAGATAGATAGAGGGACAGACAGATATGATGGATGGATGGGTGGATGGATGGGTCAATTGAGAGATGAATGGCTGGTGGATGGATAGATAAATAGATAGATAGACAGATATGATGGTTGGATGGGCGGATGGATGGGTCAATTGATAGGTGAATGGATGGTGGATGGATGGATAGATAGATAGATAGATAGATAGATAGATAGATAGATATGAGGATGGATGTATAGATATGATGGATGGATGGATGGATGGATGGATGGATGGATGGATGAATGGATGGATAGATGATAGATGGATAGATATGATGGATGGATAGATGGATGGATGGATAGATGGATGGGTGGGTAGATCAATGGATGGATGGATGGGTCAATCGATAGATGGGTGGATGATGGATAGATGGATGGATGGGTCAATCAATAGATGGATGGATGGGTGGATAGATAGATGGGTGAATAGGTAGATAGATGGATAAATAGATATGATGGATGGATGGATGGATATATAGATAGATGATAGATAGATATGATGGATGGATGGATAGATGATAAATAGATGGATAGATATGGATGGTGGATGGATGGATGAATGGATGGATGGTGGATGGATCGATGGATGGTGGGTGGATGGATGGATAGATAGATAGATAGATAGCAGATAGATAGACAGTAGATAGATAGACAGACCATCTCTCATGCTAGGTTAGGGTGTCTCAGCCTCAGTACTGCTAACATCTGAGGCTAGATCCCCTCTCCGATATAGGGCATCCTGCGCACTGGAGGATGTGGAACAGCGTCTGTGGTCTCCGCCCACCACACCCAAGTAGGATCCTCCCCTCACCAGCCATGACAGCCAAGAATATGTCCAGGTTTTGCCAAGTGTCCCTGGAGGTCTGATCACCCCCAGCTGAGAACCCCTCTTCCAGAGCCTTCTCTGGTGTGGGAGCAGACAGCTCAACCCACCCCGCTATCTCCCTGGTCCTGCAAAAATGTTCATCCAGCAGTCATATTCTGAAACCCTGAATGTCCTACAGCCTGCAAAACCCTGGGGCGAGGAACCGCAGGTTTCTCTCCTCACTCCTGGGTCCAAAATGAGGTTTCCGCACGGAGAAAACACGACCACGTGGCTGGTCTCTCCACCACAGTGGGACAGACTCCACCTCTGCCTCCCGGTCACCATCTGGGAAATAATTCTTGTCCCCCCAACACGATCCCTACACCCGGGGGCCGGGGGACAGCGAATTCCCCAATCTTGTCCCCCCCAACACAATCCCTACACCCGGGGGCCAGGGGACAATGAATTCCCCACTTAACAGACAGCCCATCTACCGCGATTTGTGTGCACATCAAGTCTGACCAAAGCCTCGCGAAAGAAAGCTTCCTTTTTACTCATATTCTCCAAACTTTCCTTTTTTTTTTTTTTTTTTGTTTTTTAGCTCACCATAGAACACTTCCTTTATTTATTTTCTCCCCCAACAATAATCTATTTAGCGCATGCCGTCCTTGGCTTCTCACCTTGGTGGTCAAGTTGTGAATTATGAAGCTTGGCCATCCGCCGTGGGCAGGTCCGGGCTGGTCCTGCTCTGGGTGCTGAGACTGGCAAAGTGGGGGCTTGTGCAGGCGACCGGGGCAGGGCGGGGGCCCCTCAAAGGGTTTCTGTGGCTTTGAGGAAGAGGGAGGGAGGACACACCCCGGCCGGCTGTACACGAGTAGGTTCTCTTTCTAACCCCCTGGAGGGGGCCGCCGGCCGGGCAGATGGTGAGTATAGGTGTTTGCTCAGCACGGACGCTGAATTGAGCCAGGCCCCCCCCCCAACAGAGCCTTGTTCTTTCCCGGGTGCAAGGCTTGGAGCTCCGGGGGCTGGGACACGAGTGTCCTGCCCCCTTGACATGCTCCCTGCCTGCAAATCTTCCCCATCACAGCGGCCGAATGCATGCACACCAAGAATCAATTCATGGGACGCGTGCACCCGCCGCTCCCACCCACCCGTTGACACCTTTTCAATCCATCCAGGGGAGCCTCTCCCGCAGGCTAGCCTGACAGCATCCTGCATGCACTCTGTGTTCCCCGTCTCTGTTCCCTCCCACTGTTCCCAGCGCACCAGGGCTGCCCATCCTGCAAACCCAGGGTGAGCCCTGCATGCACTTTACCCGTGGGACAGGACCAGAGAGGGTGCACGGGTGCACAGCACAGACTCTCCCACGCCCGCCCGCGCACTGGCTTCTTCCCTGCTGCCATCCCGCGTGAAGGGTGCTCGGCCCACAGAACCGCCGGGCCGCCGCCCCTTGAACCATGATGGACGATTTCAGACGGAACAAATGGGAGCCAGTCTGCGAGGCCATCGGAAGGCGTGACGAGCGTCCTCATAGGGATGAGGTTCGTCCGTTCAAAACTCCGATCTCTGCACCGACCCCCAATGCCTCCCACTCAGGAAGGCTGCACCGCTGCCCACATCTTTCTTGGCATATTTTAGACACATTTTATTTTTTTAGAGATTTTATTTATTTGACACGGAGAGAGAGAGAGAGCACAAGCAGGTGGACAGGGAGCAGAAGAGGGAGAAGCAGGCTTCCCGCAGAGCAGGGAGCCCGAAACGGGACTCCATCCCAGGACCCCAGGATTATAACCTAAGCTGAAGGCAGACGCTTCACGGACGGACCCACCCAGGTGCCCCCGCATGTCGTTTAAACTAGATTATCAAACTTAACACATTTAAACCGAAACCAACCACTAACATTCCCCGGGAAATTTTCCTTCCCAGATATATGTCTCCATCCTTTAAATATATATATTGAAATTGTTTCATGGAAAGACTTTTTTAAAACAGTTCTAAAAAATAAATAAAACTTAAAGATTACAAAAGTCATTTAGCAGGCACGGAGCTTCAGTGTGGGATGACGAAGTGTCCACGCTCCCACGGGGTAGATGCTGATGGTGTTTGCAGAATTACGTGAATATGGTTGATGATACATACCACACACTTTGCAGATGCTAAATTTTACGCTCTATGTATTTTACCACCGTTTAAAAGAAAGAAAGAAGGTTGAATGCCCTCACTTGGTTCTTTTCTTTTTCATTGGCTTTCCGGGTAATATCGCTCCCTATAGAACAAACCACCCCTACATTAATGCTGCCCTCGGGACGCAATAAAATCTTACTTACGAATAATACAAACCACCCCTCTTCCTGTGCGAACTTGGGCCTTTTGAAGCGCTTCGGCAGGAGCGCTCAGCTCGGGCGCTGTCTGGGTGGAAAAGCCGGACGCACGTTCACCGGGCTGGAGGTGTCCTGCTTACTCTGGTTCCTATTTCCACAAAGCCCTATTATCTGGAGAAAAAGGGTCCCCGTGTCGGCAGCGGGATCCCCGTGACCCAAGCACCTGCCTGCTCCCGGGTCCTGCCGCGGCCCCGCACGCCCAGGTCCCCGCGTTGTCTCGCGCCCACCCAGGCGCTGGGTCTGCATGTGCTGAGGACACGGGCAAGTGGCCCAAATCACAGGACAGAGAGAGGAGCATGGTCAAAATCGCTCACACATCACTCTCCCCGAAAGGCGTCCACGGGGACCTCAGAACCATCACCACCTGCGTCCTCACTGAACCCGGTTTGGGCGTTCACGAAATTATAGAACCACAAATCCCACCTCCGGAGTCCGACCCTTGATGAGTGTCGCCCGCATCGGGTAAGTCGCGCTGGGCCCCGAATTTCAGAATGGGGGCCACAGCGGGTCCCACTTCGCCCTGACCATGTGGGTAAACAGCGCGTCATCCAGCACTGGGTGTTTTCCAACAAAAAAATGGGGAGGTTTGGGATGATGGCAGCTTGCAGACGCGGGGGGTGTTGGGTTTTTACGTGATTTTTGAGAATGGGTTTGGGGAGACTTCACCCCATTGCAAATTCTCCGTTTCTTGGAAAGTTCCGTTGGGCTGGGGCATCGCAGTTCTGGGTTGAGTGCGTCTCCACAGTTTCTGATTGTGCGTTGGCTTCCGCGGGCAGAAGAGGATGTCACAGACGGCCCCCCACCCCCGAGCGGCAGGGACAGGAACCCACGCTCTGATGAAGCCTCTTAGCTGTTCCTGTCGCCTCCGAGCCGACTGCCGTCCCCCCCAAAGGGACCCCATTTCAATCACACTTGCAAAACGATGCGTGCAACATGCGTGCCTCGGGCCAGGAGGACCCTCGGCCGTGGGAAATTGTGCTTCCTGATTGCAGCTCCCGCTGGTGGTGGACTCGGGTCCCGTGCACACAGGGGTTGTCCAGGGGGAGCTGAGCTGCCCACCCACCGGCTGCTGGGAGCATGGGGAGCCTGCCCATCCTGCAGAAGGGCTTGGGGGGCAGTGGGGAGGGGTCACAGAGGGCACAGGCAGCGGAAGGCGGTGTGGGTCCATCTGCACAGAGTCAGGCGGCTGCCGAGCTCCGGGGCCGTCTGCACGATAGAGGGGGTGGTGAGTGGGGTGCTGCCACCCCCTAATTGCATCTTGCTTCCCACAAGCTGGGCGCAAAGCCTGCTTGACCCACGAGCCAGAGCCAACCCTGGCGAGTGACCCCGAAACACGCAGGGCATCATCCAGCTCCGTCCTGTCACTTTTCCTCCAGATACAGCCCCTCCCTCCCGCCCACTATTCCTATTTTGGGACGTGGCTGGTCCAGCCCGGGGTCCCCACGTTGTTTGCCACCAGGAAAGGGACGCCCTGAAGGGGACTCTGCCACGTGGAAGAGACGTGAGTGAGTGTGGGATGGATACCAATCACGTGGTGCTCTGTCTGTGGTCTTTTGTTCAGGCCACTGAGTCCGGGGGTCTGAGCTGTGTGGCGAGGGAGGGGCCCTCCGCGGCTCGCAGTGTTTCCTGCATGTGTCACCGGAATCAGGGAACTCTCCGAGAAGCCGTGGACACCTGCTGCCCCCCAGTGGCGTGCGGGGAGCGTGGCGCAGGTGGCCGGGCTGCAAGGAACCAGCTCTGATCCGTGTCCTGCTGCTGGAGTCAATGGTGAAGCTCACGGGAAAAACCAAAAGCATTGCCACCGGGTTCCGGGAGCACCCGAGACCCCCCGCACGCTGCGTGTTCCCTCATGCTCGCTGTGCGTCCGCACCTCCTGCAAAGCGCCGTGGACTGTTTTCCGCATCTTGTACGTGTTCACGGTGCAGCGTTCCTGCCCCAGATCAACAGGAAAGGGCTCCTGCCCGTCCGTCCGGCCAGCCCTCCAGGATAAACAGGCCTGGCGACCGGGAATGGAATTCTCCTAACTGCTCATGCTGAAGACGGGCTCCTTGTCCGCACGGAGAGAAGCTGTGTACGAGCCGGCGTGCCCGTTTGCAAGGAGGCGATGTGGGTTTTCCAGCCCGTTGCCGGGTGCTCCTAAATACTGGCCCCCGTCTCAGGCATCACACATCTGGCCACGTTGACCTGCAGCCTTGACAGCTTGCATGGAACAGGTCGCCAGCCCGCCTGCTCAGACGGCCACGGGGTAAACACGCCCCGGGTGGGATGCCTCCGTGTATGTGTGCGTGGATGTCACAGGACTGACGGGATCGCAGCACAAACCGAACCCCCGTTCCCGGCCAGGAAGCGTGCACGCAGGTGCAGGCCCTTCTCCTGAGGGCACCTCTGAGGTCCTGCAGCGAGGAGGTGAATCGTAGGTACCTCGTAGTCTGTGTGCACCACCCTGTTGCACACGCTGGCGGGAAACGCGCCAACGTGGAGCTGTAGGTTCCTTTGCTTCTGCAACCGGACTCGGGATGACCTCGGGCTGGTGGCAGCCGCCTGCCCCAGGTGCAGATACTGTGCACCTTGTTTCCAGATTTGGGTACCTGCCAAAAACGCCTTGCTTCTCCGGGGTTCATGACGAATGGGCGCCTTCCGTCTCTCCTTCCTGCTTACACGGGATCCTGCTCTTGGAGACGGACGTTCCTCAAGGCCCGTGAGGCCGTACTGAGCAAGGCTTACGGAGGCTGGTTGCGGAATTATGGATAACGCCTTGACGCATGCAACTTTCTTTGCTGGCCGTTTTCCACAAAAGTGTGTTTTTCAAAGACAGCCGGATTTTAAAGGGAGAGAAGCAAGCTGGGGTGATACTTATGAGCTCTAGCAAAAAATAAAACAAAAATCAGTCTCTGCCATTAGAAGGTATTTTTTTCCTCTATTCGGGGGACCAGTTGATAAATTTTTTTTTCTATGCACAGGGGAACGGAGACACAGATCTAGTTCCTACTGTGCAGTCACCAAAAGTGCCTGAGCACCTTCCTCCGTATCTTCTGCCCACTTCCAGGCTCGGAAGCACCACGCCCCTGCGCCAGCGAGCCAAATCTCTACCTGCAAAGCCTCTGGCCATGTGCTATGCCATCTCTGGAGAAATTACCTTCCCCTGACTTTGCAAAAGGACATTTTTTGCGGATACAGCTACCTGACTGTGGAAATAGTAGCATAAAATATATGTAACCTTATGCATCTAGGGACAAATGAAGAGCAGGATACAACGTATCCATCCTTACAACCTTCGGTAGAAACAAACAGTACGACAAAATGTATCGGATCTATACACGAGATAGGAATAAATGCTAAAATTAAATATATGTCGTTCTATGCAGTTAGGTAGAAAATGAAGACCAGAACGGAAGGTGTCTTAATCTTATGCATTGAGGTAGAAGTAAATAGGATTAAAAATATTTCATCCTATGCACTTAGGTAGAAAGGGCTAAGGAAACAATGACTGTACTCGCAGGCACCCTTGGGGTCAGGGGTCCAGGAGGAGGGCTGGTGCAGAGCCCCACATCTGGGACCAGGATGGAGAGACAACTCCTCCCCTCCCAGGAGTGAGGGCTGGGAGTGGGGAGAGGGGTCAGGAAACGGGAGAATAAATTAGAAAGAGGTGAGGACGCAGGGCCTGATTCAGGAACGCCCAGCGCAGTCCCCACCTGATGGAGATTCATGTGCCCAGCTGTGGTCCCCAGATCCTGGGCGGTGGGGGTGGGAATCGGGGTCTCACGAAGGTATGGTGTCACATGGGCCGTGTTCAAATTCCACCGGACACCAACGAGCATATGTTGGGATAGCAGATGTTCTCTGCTCCCTTCCCCCTGTGCCATGCACTGGGACACAGGACGTCCCCCAGGTGTGGAGCCTGCCGGTGCTGGGACGCGCTTGCTCAGTTTCACGGGGACACGTCTGTCCCTGGGGAGGGCGAGCACGTCCATGAGGATGACAATGCCCAGAATGAGCTGTTGCCGCCATCTTTCAAAAGCTGAGGGTTGCAGGTAGAATTGAAGAATCGATATTAATGTGTATATAATGATAATATAGTTATTAATCAATGCCTAACATGCATTACGGTATTGATAGTGAAGGAGTCCGGAATGAGCCACTGTGGTGTATAAATTATTTTGTGCTGAAAGCATCTGAGTTTCTGAAATTCCTCACCAACCTGAAAGCAGGGCCTCCCCCAGCAATGCAAGTGCCATAAACCCACTCCCTGGGGAAGCTCTAATCTATTCTGGGAGATGAGGTGTCAGCACCACATGCAGACGACACTGTTATACAAATATCATATCTCCTACTTATTATCCGAAGGACCCATTCATCTTTTGAAGTAGCTGTTTGACCTTTCTCTCCCCCTTTTAAGGAGTCATTTGTTCTCCTAGATGCCCTCTGCCCCTCCTCATTCCATATTAACATGGTACATAAACCCAAAATTCTAACTGCCTCCTCAAGTCAGATTTTCCTGTGAACTCCTGTGCATATGTGTGTAACTAAATCTGTTTTATTCTCTTACTAATCTGGCTTTTGTCAGCTTAATTTGCATGCCCCAAGGACGGAACCTAAGAGGGTATAGGAAAAGTTTTTCCTCCCTGGCAATATTAATGGAGGGAAAGATAATAGAGTGGCTGCATCCAACCTCGCCACCCCCTGTTCATCTTTGCTCGTGTTTTTTCCCTCTTCCTCCCCGAACGTCTGCCTCCCCAGACACAAATGAAAGCCAGGGTTTGAGCCTGGGGTAGGGACCACGGTGACTGGGTCCCCCACTCCTTGCATACATGGAGGAAGGGGTCCCTGGGATGCTGGTGCCGGGCCACCGTGCAGGAGGGGCATCCCAGAAGTGAGAATCCGGGTGGCCCCATTGGGATCATTGGAAAGCCAAGCTCGCCTCCTCCCGGATCCTTGGCATTTCTCTCCAAAGGGACGTGTGAGTGTGCGGATGCCTGCAAGCTTGCACTGGTGGTGTCAGGGAGTATGGGTATCCGTAAGTCGGTGAAATCTGATGGCCTGCCTGGAGGAAGGTGGTGTGGACACTGGGGGCACAGGGAATGGACATGGATGGATCTTGGCCATCGTCCTGAACACTGGCACCTGGGGCTGCTCCTGGGCAGGTGCAGACCTCATGCCCACAGGAGGCCGTCCCCGTGATGGGAGCGTGCAGCCCACATTGACCGCCATGGACTATGGCATCGACAGGAAGGCCCCAGAGCAGGAGGTGTGAGCACAAACTATCACTCGGCACTCCCCTCCCATCACCAGGGAGCGCAGGCAAATCCCTAATCTTAACGGCATACCCACCACATGACTTTGGCCATTGGTCGGGTGTCTCTGTCGCTCGGCATCGGGACAGAGAAAACCCTTCCGTGCCAGGATGAGCTATCCGTCTGCATGAACCGATCGATTTCCCCTGAGGTGTGTACTTCAGGTCTGTGTGAGTCAGGCTAACGTGAGTTGACCTTCAGGGATTGCTTGGCTTTGGCAATTGGGGTGAAATCAGACTTCTGAGTCTGTAAGGTTTGAGGGCGTAGTCCCACTATGGGGGTGAATCCGGATTTGGAAACCCACCCTTCAGTTCAGTATCACAACCGGTAATTAGCATCACAATAGCAGAAATAGACAAAAATAACTGAACAACTGGTCTGAATCGTTTTTAAGGAAAATGTCAGTATGAGGATGTGCTCTTCTGAGACTGGCTTGTGTCATGTCCCATCATGGGGTTCAGGTGTACGCACACAGTCGACAACCGCAGGGTCTCCTCCTTGGAGAAAGCTGGAGAGTCTTCTACTGGAGGCGGGCACCACAACTCCTTGAAGCTTGCTCCTGGCAGTCAGGGAACACGTGGATGGTCCAACCTCCTCACGACTATGAAAAAATGCTGCCGTGAACGTGGGTGTGGAAATGACTTGTAGACTCTGCTTTCCATTTTTCTTTCAGATAAATACCCGGACGTGGGCTCCCTGGGTCATACAGCAATTGCATTTTTTGACTTATTTTATTTAATTTATTTAGTTTATTTATTTTATTTATTTTCTGCACCCTCTTGCCATCACGTGCTACTTTTTATATAAATATATCGTAGCCATTAATGGGGGTGAAGTGGGATCTCACTGTGGGTTTGGTGTGCATTTCCCTGACGATGAAGGATGACGAGCATCTTTTCAGGCACCCGTTGGCCATGTCAGAAATGTCAGAAACCACATTATCAGGACAATTGGTCACATTTCAAGAAGGCCTGCGGCATTCCATCAACGTTGAATTTCACAATTTGGAAATTTTGATTGATTATGTCATTGGAAAACCTCAATCTTAGTATAAAGAGCTGTTAATGTGTTAGCTGGAAAGGCACTTTCCCCTTCAAAGACTCGGGGGAAAAAAATACCTTTGATAGCTGTTTCTCGACTTTTTTTTTTTTTTTTTTTTTTTTTTTGCCCTTTCCTTCCTGCTTTATTGAGATATGATTAACAGGTGACTCTGTGAGTTTAGGATGTATAAAGTGATAAGCTGGTGCATTTGTATGGTGCAAAAGGCAGACGACGGTGAGGTTGCCCAACACATTCATCACCTCCCATAATTACCTGCTTCTTTTTTTAAATTTTGTGCTGACAACGTTTCAGATCTAGTGTCTTGGCAACTTTGAGGCTCACAACCCAGCTTTGCTGACTATGGGCCCCATGCCTGGACTCGTTCATCTTATCACTGGAAGCACATGGCTCTGACCCACATCTCCACATTTCTGCATCTCCAGCACCTAGAGACCGCGTGTCCACTCTCTGCTTCTGTGAGTTTGACTATTTTGGATTCCACGTAAAAGTGAGCTCTTGCCGAATTGGACTTACTTCACTTAGCATAATCTCCTCCAGTCCCATCCATGTTGATGTAAAAGTTGGGTATTCATCCTTTCTGATGGCTGAGTAATATTCCATTGTATACATGGGACCACATCTTCTTTATCCATTCATCTGTTGAAGGGCATCTCGGCTCCTTCCACAGTTTGGCTATTGTGGACATTGCTGCTATAAACATCGGGGTGCTGGTGCCCCTTTGGATCCCTACATTTGTATCTTTGGGGTAAATACCCAGTAGTGCAATTGCTGGGTCATAGGGTAGCTCTATTTTCAACTTTTTGAGGAACCTCCATACTGTTTTCCAGAGTGGCTGCACCAGCTTGCATTCCCACCAACAGTGTAGGAGGGTTCCCCTTTCTCCGCATCCTTGCAAACATCTGTCATTTCCTGACTTGTTAATTTTAGCCATTCTGACTGGTGTGAGGTGATATCTCATTGTGGTTTTGACTGGTATTTCCCTGATGCCAAATGACGTGGAGCATCTTTTCACGTGTTGGCTACTGATTTGTATGTCTTTTTTGAAAAAAAAAAGTCTATGCATGTCTTCTGCCCATTTTTCAATGGGCTTATTTGTATTTTTAGTGTTCAGTTGTATAAGTTCTTCATGTATTTTGGCTACTAATCCCGGATCAGATATATGGTTTGCAAATATTTTCCCCTTTCTGTAAATAAACTTTTTTTTATTATTATCCCCCCTCAAGGAGGTTTTTTTGACATTTTTCCAAATCACCCCCACCCTGTGTATAGTATATGTTTATATAATATATATAGAACTGTGGCATATAGTTAAAAAGGGTAAAATGCTTTCTTTTCTCAGTGATTTCCCCCTTTGAGGGCTGAAAGGCATTACACACACACACACTATAATATGACAAAATACACACCAATTCGTAAATTTGAGTAATGTGTGTGAGTTCTTATATTATTCTTGCAACTTTTCTGACTGTTAAACATTATCTCAAAATAAAAGGTATTTTTTAAGCACATCACTTTATCTTTCAGACCTTGTCTCTAACTGTAGACTGAGGATCCCCCCAAAGTTGACTTTTTCAACAATCCTAAATCACCTCTAATGATATGGAGTGAGGGGGGTGGGTGGGTGGTCCACAATCATCTTTTAACTTTTTTTAAGTTTTATTTGTTTAAGTAATATATATATGCCCAACGTGGGGCTCGACCTCATGACCCCAAGATCAAGAGTCGGATGCTCTCCAGACTGAGCCAGTGAGGTACCCCACAATGACATTTTAAAATGAGCATGGTGATGTGCAGAGTAGCATCATCCCTGATCTGAGCCCGAGGGTCTCTGCACAGGGACATTCCACTCTTTTATTTTTTTTTTTTTTTTTAAGATTTTATTTATTTATTTGAGAGAGAGAATGAGATATAGAGAGAGAGCATGAGAGGGGGGAGGGTCAGAGAGAGAAGCAGACTCCCTGCTGAGCAGGGAGCCCGACGTGGGACTCGATCCCGGGACTCCAGGATCATGACCTGAGCCGAAGGCAGTCGCTTAACCAACTGAGCCACCCAGGCGCCCTGGGGACATTCCACTCTTGCTTGTTCCCCTGGGGCATCAGAAATCAGAAACACCCTTCCCACCTTGACATCCATGAGGGACCCCAGGGCTGTGCCCTGACCTGTCCTAAAACTGGGTCTTCCCAGGGCTGCACCCGGGCAGTCGATCTTCCGAGCAGAAGCTGAGGATGCTGCGTTTACTCTCACGGAGATTTTTCCTGTGGTTGTTTGCACGTGGCTCGGTGTCTGCAGGGATTGCTTATTTTGAGCTGCAGGTACTTGAAACCAGCAGGTGCAAGACAGACTTTCTCTCTGATCTTACCTGCCTCCCGTTTCCCCCAAAAGGGAACCAATTGTCATCAATGTCCTCGTGGGGCGTCCTCAGCCAGGAAGATGGACGCTGGTCAAAGCAGAGGACATGGACGTGGACCCCACAGCCAGACAGACTCAGTCACAAACCGTCACACCTCCCGTCTGTTCTTCCAAGGAGACAGGTCATGGTCCCTAAAATCCCCTGTTCTCCCCAAAAAAAACCCCACATGCCCTCCCCTTCCCCTATTAAGAGGCTGTTTACATTTTCAAAACTTTTTTTTTTTTTAGGGATCCCATTTTCCCCTGTTTTGTAATAGTGACCACGCATATAAGTGTTCACCTTTAGCGCAACTGTCCTCTATATATATCGGATATATATATATATATTATTTTTGATGTTATCCGGTCATTTTGTTAGGGGCAGAATTATCTTTCTTTTTATTTGGGGAACAATTTGGCATAATTTTAGCACAACTGTCCCATATATTTTTTTAATGTTATCTGATCATTTTGTTATTGGCAGAATTATCTTTTTTTTTAATTGGGGGACTATTTGGCATAGTTCTAGTATAATTGTCATATATATTTTAGTGTTATCCGATCATTCTGTTATTGGCAGAATTATCTTTTTTTTTAATTGGGGGACTATTTGGCATAGTTTTACTATAATTGTCATATATATTTCAGTGTTATCCGATCATTTTGTTATTGGCAGAATTATCTTTTTTTTATTTTTTTTTTTATTTTTTTATTTTTTTTTTAAGATTTTATTTATTTATTTGACAGAGAGAGAGAGAGAGAGAGAACAAGTAGGCAGAGAGGCAGGCAGAGGGAGAGGGAGAAGCAGGCTTCCTGCGGAGCAGGGAGCCCGATGCGGGGCTCAATCCCAGGACCCCAGGATCATGACCTGAGCCGAAGGCAGCGGCTTAACCAACTGAGCCACCCAGGCGCCCCTATCTTTTTTTTAATTGGGTGACAATTTCACATAGTTTTAGCGCAACTGTCCTATATATATATGGGATAAATATACATATATATATATTTTTTAATGTTATCTGATCATTTTGTTATGGGCAGAATTATCTTTTTTTTTATTTGGGGGACAATTGGCATAATTTTAGCGCAATTGTCCCATATATTTTTTTAATGTTATCCGATCACTTTGTTATTGGCAGAATTAGCTTTTTTTGTATTTGGGGGACGATTTGGCATGGTTTTAGCATAACTGTGCCATATATTTCTTAATGCTACCAGATCATTTTGTTATGGAAGGACTTGTGTTTCTTTATTCGGGGGATGGTTCACCATAGTTTTGGTACCCCTGTCTCATGTACCCTGGAGAGAAATGAGCCTTTTTGGTTTGGGATCCTATGTCCCCTCTGTTCCCCTCCAGGCTTCAGGCTGGTGCTCACTGAAGCCCCGCCAGGCGGGAAGTCAGGCCGTCCCTCCCCCTCCCCTGGAGCCAAGGGTCACGCGACCCTGCTTTCCTGCAGACGAAAGAAAACAGCATTCCACAGAAAGGTTTGTGCTGGTGGCTTTTCAAAAGAAACCCCTGAATACGTTTCCCCCGACCCATGCAGAATTCACATATTTTGCACCCTACTGGCTGGCTTCCCTCTTGTCCCCCTTCCTGTGCCTTTGTGCCCCGTGGGGACCTGGAGCTGGTGTTGAGATTATTTTGAGCTGAAGATGTTTGAGTGTCGATCAGAGACAGAAAGAAGCCTTCTTTCTTCTTCCCTCACCCGACACAAACCCGCAACTCCTGGGAAGCAGAGCTCCATAAATTCCTCTTCTGGCCTGCTCTCTGCCCCAGAAGGCAGAAAGCAGTAAAACCCACCCAAACCCCTTGTCCAGGGCAGTTTTGGCCCTGCAGGAGATACAAAGACCACTCATATCTGTCTAGACCAACATCATTGCACTTTCTTATCTGCTGTTTGTTCTCAGAAAACTCGTTGATTGTTCCAAAAAGCCATTTGTGCTCCTGTAATGGCTTTTTCTCCCCACCCCCAGACTGTCCCCACCTGTTAGGAGGGTATAGATGCCCCTGATTCTAACCATCCCTTCAGCTACTCATGACGGGGACCCCAACACCGCACTCCCAAAATGTGGATTATTTTAAACTAAAGGTCACTGAGAACCAGCAGAAGCAGGAGACGCTCTAGGAACGGGGCACCTGTTTCTGTAAAGAAAATTCATATTTATAAGTGAAATGTCCCCTTGTAGAGATGTCTCCCTGTCCCACAGCTGGAAGAGGACCCCCTCATAACAACTCTTATCAATGGAGGAGGTGCTGACTTATATCCGCATAACAAAAACCACGAAACACCCTTGTTCACCATACTATCCTGGTCACTTTCCCATAACTTGCTTCCGTAGAACAGGAACCCAAAATCCCTTTGCCTTTGTTTAGCCTGGAAAAGTAAATAAGCCCCTTCTAACCACCCCTCGGAGTTACTCATCTCTCGGTACTCTCGTGTGTAAGTGTGATGCGATGTTAATAAACTTCTGCTTGTGTTTCTCTTGTTGATCTCTCTGTAGCCAATGTCATTTTCAGGACCCTACCCAGAGAAGCCAGAATGGGAAGAGAATTTTTTTTCACCCCCTATACTCATCACTGACTCCTGTGTGTATGCACACCAAATGCATAAATCAAGTCTTTTTATTTTTCCTCTTGGAAATGCATGTTCTCGGTTTAATTGACAGCCCTCAGGCACAGAACTTAAAAGTGTGTGGGACATGTTTTTCCTATGGTGCAGTTCAAACCTCACTATAGAACTATCATTGCATGTAGAGATTCCTCTTGAGAACCACTTGGAACATCGACTGCTCCTGGAGACTAGATTTTGGAGCATTGTCGCAAACACTTCCTCTGCTCCATGCACCCACCTGTCTTGGGGTGTGACTAACATGTTAAGAATGTCCCTGAGGCAGAAGGATGCTCTGTGATGGGGCTTTATTGGAATCAGAACCGCTCATGAGAGCCTATAAACATTAGCAGTGGGGAGCCTGGATTCGGTGTGGGCAGTGTGGCTTACGTGGCCCATCTTTGTCACTTCTTCCCTCACCACGGACCAGTGGCTGCCAAGCCTGGGTAGGGCTCTGCCTGTTGACCCGAAAGATTTCTCCATATGGCTTGGGGTGGTGCTGGCCTCACACTGTCATAAGGTGTGGGTGCTCTTCTTCTATTTCCCTTTGAAAGTCAGGGTCCCACCTCAAGGGGGCAGGCTGGGTCGGGGCTCAGACAGGGGCTCTTGTTTTCCTGCATGTGAGGGATAAGAGACGGGTGGGGGGGAGACCCTGGGGACACCATTGTCATTTAGAGCATCCTGCACAGCTGCTGACTTGATTTCCTGGGGCGATCATAACAAAGGACCCTAAATTGGGGGGCTTGTAACAACATTCTCCCCCAGCTCTGGAGACCAGACCCCTGAGATCCAGGCGGGGCAGGACCACTGAGATCCAGGTGGGGCGGGACCACTGAGATAAGTATGTCTGTTAATTTTTTTTTTTTAATTTCGGACTCTTTCCAATTTATGTTGCCAAATAGCTTCCCAGAATTTGGGTGTGATTTACCCCGCTGCGTCCCAGCTCTCCTCGTGGAACAGCCCTCGCTGCAGCTGTGGGCTCTCTGTATGTTTGCATAATTGTATTTTGCATAACAGAGAATGCGTCAAAAGTCCGTTGTGGGGGGGAGATGCTATCTGATAGACCGTTCTGCCCGAGGAATCAGGCATTTAGGAAAAATCCATTTTCACTTTACGCCACACCCAGGAAGGAAATCACAGATACATTCAAGATGTAAATGCTTGATTGAAGCATAGCTACGTAAGCAACTGCGAGAAAGCACTGAATGTTTCGGAAAGCTCTAGACAAACTCGTTCTTTCTAGATTTGCGCCCCGTGGAAGAGAAAACCAAGGTGGAAAACTGAGCCCCACGTGCGTGCATTGACAACGAGTATTCCTGCAAGGCCAAGGATCGGCATAAATAGAGTTACTTCGCCCAAATCGGATAATCATATTATACAAATGCCGTCATTTCAAACATCTGCACAACCCGTATATTAAACAAATACATATATGTAGATATACATACATATCTATCTATAGCTAATAAATACTTGAAAAATAAATATGAACCGCCTCGCAAACGTAATATACACTACTTATCGAGGCGACTCTTTGTATTGATTGATTGATTGATGATTGATTGATATAAGCTCTACACCCAACATGGGGCTCAAACTCACGACCCCGACATCAAGAATCAAGTGCTCCCCCCCATAGAGCCAGCCTGGCACCCCTCGAAGCTACTGTTGATCAAAGACACGTTGCAAACCTTTGTAGGGTCAAACAATTACAGGATGGGGTGGTAAGAAATCCCCAAGTATGTCCCAAGGAAAAGGGGGTTTCCTTCATTTTCATAGCTGTCACAGAAAACAGGATCTTGTGGGTAAAATAAAGCTGAACCAGCTCTGAAACACTGGAGGTCTTCAGAGGCCGATTTGTACTTTGTCGAGAAGAGGACTAAGGTGCATAATGTCGATAAGAACTGTTGGATCTGGCTTCTGGATGTGCCCCGCACCGGGGAAGCTCTGAGCCTCCTCCATAAAGACACAGCGATCAATCCAGGGACATCTGTAGTGTGGGCATCCCTCTTTGCACCTGTCAGGGAGCTCTTGCATCCACAGAGCATCCTCCGGGATGCAGGGCTGGCCATGTGACCCATGCCGGCCAATCACAGCGGCCCAGGCCCTGCGGCACGGGTGGGTCCAGGGGCCGGCCAGGAGCAGTCGGGGACAACTGGTAGCTGGATGCTGGGACATCCTCTCTGTCCTGGTAACACAGGCAGTGAGGGCCAGGGAGAAGGTTCACAAAGGGCATGTCGATCCTTTGCTGAGAAAATACACATTTTTGCAGAAGGACAGAAAAGGGAATCTACAAAAAACAGGAAGGTGAGCTGTGTATAGATGCAGAGACTGATGGATGCACTGAATGAGTTTCTAGTCAAAGCCAAATGGAGTCTCTCAGGGACGTGAAGAGATGATGCGTGAACTCAGATAAAAGAAAAAAGGGACCCAGAGATTTTTGAAGAAGAAAAAGAAAAAAGGGATGCAAAGATTTTTGAAGAAGAAAAAGAAAAAAAGGGGATGGCATTTGTCCTACTGCATATCAGTATATAAAGCTCAAGTGAGGGGCACGTGGCTGGCTCAGTCCGAGGAGAGTGCAACTCTTGATCTCAGGGTTGTGAGTTCGAGCCCCACGTTGGGCGTAGAGATTACTTTAAAAAAAAAAGATAAATTGACTTTAAAAAAAAGAGTGATTTTAAGCATGAAGGGTTGGGGGCAAGAATCGACCGAAGACACATAATGTCCGTATGTAAGTGGGGACTCTGTTCATGGCAGAAACGGCATCACCACACATCGGGGTGGCGGGGAAGGATGGATATTTTGGTAGATGGTGGACAAGCGGCTATCCATCAAGAAAAAATACAAGTTAGGCTAAATCTTCGTGATGAGCATGATTTTGGCCCCTAGGACCGTCTTGCCCGGCGCCACACCCATGTATATGTCGTGATGTTCATCAAGCAAATTGTGGATGTAATTAAGGCGCCTACTTACCTGCATGCAAGATCCGGAGATGAATTTACCCGATGTAGTCCATCACATGAGCCCTTCAAAGTGCAGGGGGGACAAAAGGGGGAGGGGGAGAGACAGTCAAAGCATGAGAAGGGGGTGAATTCTGCGAGCATCCCGAATGAGCTCGGGAGTGGATTCTGGGAAGAAACGTAGCCCCACGGACACCTTGATTCCGGGTGTGCAAACAGATCGTGAGCTGAAAACCCAGCTCGGCAGCATGCAACCTGTGCCCAGAAACGTGAACCACGAAACGGATGTCGTGTGAGGCTGCTAAGTTTGTGCTCCTTTGTTACACGTCATAGCTAACTAAGGCAATCTCTAACCCACCACTGAGAGACACAACGGTCTAGGCAGATTAAGCACATCCAGACAAATGGGGAATTACTATAACTTCCAGCAAGGGGGTGGGGGGAGAGAATAGGAAGGAGTCCTTATGGCTTATGGGATAGGGAACCTTTGCTTCAACAAGACACAAGAAGTGTATTCTGCAAAGGGAAGGAATCCACGTTGGAATCATTGTCTCCCCAGATTTGGGGAATTGAGATCCTCAAGAACCCTGTGGAGAGGGTGAGTGAGTTCATAAAAAATATCCTCTTAGACGTGAACAGGGGGAGGGAGGGAGGTCAGTGTAGGTTGTCGGTCAACGCCATTCGGGTTTTATGTTTGAAGGAATCCAGAGAGGTGTGTGACCGACCAGAATTCCTCAGCCGCGGGCGATCACGCGGCCACCTCCGCAAGAGACATGCAATCTTCCGAGCCTCTGTTTATGACCCTTTCCCTCCAAAGGGTTTCCAATGCAAAGGCGTGCACGCAAACGATGCCGACCTTAAAAAGTCCTCAACGTTTGCTAAGACGCGTTTCCCAAATCCCTTATTTCCTGCGTGGCAGGCGGTGACCACCCAGATGTGAACTCCGGGCGGGGAGCCAAAGGAAAGTTGAAAATTCCCTCTTTACGGACTCCTGGATCTCGCCAGCCGTGGAGTGCCAGACACCGAGCGGAGAAAGACCGGGCTGCTCGGCAAATCACAGAATAGGAACTCGCCGGCTCGCTTGTTAGAAAATTTAACAGTTTGCAAGAGTGTGCGCGCCACAGTCTGGGGTTTTTCGAACGTGAATGTGGAAGCGTGCGTGTTGAACTGGATTTTGGTTCTAAGAACTTCGTAAAGAAAGTGATTTTGACTAAAGACTTGGAGGGTCTCAGGCCATGAGGCTCAGCACCTCTTAAATTCATGTTTTCTTGGTAGGCGTACGGAGATACAATGCGTAGCCGTTAGATACTCATCTTAGGGGATTTTTTTTTTTAATTGAAGAAACTGTGAGAATGTAGAAAGCAGCGAGATGCGAATGAAACATAGACATTTTTACGATGTCTTTTTCCAAAATAACCAGAGGCACCTCGTGATGCCTGGCAAATGTCTGGACCTTTTTTTTTTTTTTCCCCTGTTAGAATCCTAATTGCTTCTCCTGTGTAACTTAAGCGCCCATCGAAAGCATCTACCAGTCCTGATCTCGAGGGTAATAGGATACACCGATCCCTGCTTCCAAGCGTGGACGGAGACTTTCATTAAAATGAGGGCCGGTTTGTCCGGAGGGATTTCTGAGCATACGTTTTTATGGCTGAATTCTGAACACACAGAAATGCTGAACAAGTATAATTCTGGCAAGGCGTGCATCTTCTGAAACTGCTTTCTGTGGATTGTGGGCTTAAGCTAATGAACGGGTTTAATGGGGGTAATGGGAGTCGTACTTCTCACGGTCGGAGAAAGATTTGTGCAGATGGAAAGATGGAGGTGTTGCACTGGGGTTGGGGTATTATCAGTGTGTGAGTCACCCCGGGGGCGACTGAAGCAAAGCAACATAAACCAGGTGGCCCAAGACCACAGAAATGTATCCGGCCACCCCCAGCTTTGGAGAGCAGAGTCTGAGATCCAGGCGGGGCAGATCTAACAGGGGCAGGACCGTGCTCCTTATGGAGACTCCTTTCTGCCTCTTCCAGCTTCTGGGGCTCCAGGCGTCCCTGGGCTGGTGGCCACGTCCCTCCTGTCTCTGCCTCCATCCTCATGTGGCTTCTCCTCTGTGTCTGTGTCTCCTCTTGTGTCTCTTACAAGGACATCTGTCATTGGATTTAGGGCCACCGTCATCCAGGATAAGCTCATCTCAGATCCTTTCCTTATATTTGCAAAGACCCCATTTGCAAATAAGGTCCCATTCTCAGAGATGAGTACACATGAATTGGGGGGACACCATCCAACCCACGACACGCTCCCATTAAGTAAGAACCCTATAAATAACCGCTCGGCAGATAAGTGGTGAACTTCTTCCAAAATCTGATGACAACAGTTAATTCATGTGTCTTTGTCAAACTCCGATCTCTCACCACTAGGGTTTTTAAGAAGTATTTTTGGGGTCCCTAACTGATGGACATACAAGTGAAGGGTATGTGCCTTCCCCATAGAAAAGCGGATGTAGGGGGTGCTTCACGGTTTCCTCCTGTGACTGTAGGGATTCGTGTCCTTGGGGTTGGCAGTGACCACTGGCCAGCCGGCGTCATCTTTGGGGCAGCTGACATTGGGGACCTTTGCTGGTTTCCCGGCTGTGAGCTGGTAGAGTCCGCAGTCCCGCCTTTCTCCTGTCTTTCCGTGTGGTGCGGTGGACAGAAATGGGGGCACAAGGAGCCAGAAGCAGCCTCCCCAGGAAACGCAGAAGCACAGTGGATAGTGGGCAGTGTTTCCTCATCCCCCGGGGGGCGCGGGCACAGAACCCAGCCGAAGGACAGGGGCCAGAGGTCCACCGATGCCCTGTGCGTGATGCAGCAAACGACCGTGCGTCAGCACCAGGTGAGCCCTGAGGCTGCAAGCAGGACGGGAGGGCGGCCACGGGGACAAGGGCTCCCATAGTACAGGGGCCACAGCTAGAACCAGGAGGAAACACAGCCATGTCCGTGGAAGCCAGTGTGGACAGGTGCAGAAGACCCAGATTCCTGCCCACCAGGCCGGGATGCTCCAAAACCCCAGCCAGCCAGCTTTGTCACGTCCTCCCAGAGGACCCACAGGATGTGCCCAAAGGAGCTCAAAAAAGCAAACAAACAAAACAAAACAAAAACCACCCCGCACCTAGTCAGCACGGGATATGATAATTCTGTCATCTTGTATTTGTGTCCTCAAGCGAAACAGGTGCAGTGAAGATGCTCTATGTGCACGGACCGCTTTGTCCATTCATCCATCCGCGGGTACTTACATTGCTTCCTTGTCTCGGGTGCTGTGAATCGGGGGGTCCGTGAGCACGGGGGTGCAGGTGTCTTTTCGATTTAGGGATTTTGTGTCCTTCGGATAGACACCCAGCACAGGCATCATGGGACGGTGCACTGTATTTTCTCATTATTTCACAAGACAACATCACCTTGCAGGCTCTGTCCATTATTGTCACCAAAGTGTGGACAATACGCCCCAGGCTGCCGGAGTGCCCTCATAGCCCCCAGAGCGTGAGGATCCCCCCCCATCTTTACGACATCATGCTTGAGGAGAAGAGAAAGACTAGTTTTTTGTGCTCTTTCTGAGGCTTTGCGGTGATTCCACCTTCTGCCGGGAGGATCTGTGTCGACAGTTCTAAAGTCAGTAAGAAAATCCGGAGCTTTGTGTGTCTCGCAAATTTTGGCAGATGAGCCACGACTCCGGATGGTTTTGCTTGCGTGCTGAGCTCCAACAGAGACTGTGTTGCAGGAAAACGTCCCACATTGTATTGTGCGCCCATTCCGGAGCGTGCGTGATACATAGTAACATGCACAGGATACAAAACGCACAATATGTAAGACCATCGGGACGATGTGCAGTAAGTGCTCCATGGAATGGTTTCCACGTCCCTCGTAACATCAACCAGTCGGGTTTATGAGTAACTCCGCGGCATCCCTGGGACATAGAGGAAATATTCTCTTTTCTAAGCCCGAATGTGTTGGTCTGAACACAGATTTTCACCAGTAAATTCTACCACGACCCTGTGTGGACATCTTGCATTTCGTCCCTACGGCCGCTCAAGGAGGGGCTGTGGGTTTTCACACCAGAGGCAAAGGCTCAGAGAGGTTCAGACACTGCCTGAGGTCACACAGCACAGCCCAGGGGCTGGACAGCAAACCACAGGGCTGCTCACATTCCTTGAAGGTCTGGCCATTCTCAAGGCGGGTGGACAGAGGGGCAGCCCTGTCCGCAGAGTAGTCTCTCCTTCCGCCTTCAATTTGCCCGTGGAAACGTCCCCTCTTCCTTTTCAAGTGCTCCGGGGGGGACACAGGGTGCTCAGTTGCAGCTGCGGTGGGAGGCCATCCTCAGCTTTCAACCTGTCATCCCTGCCGTGGATCACAATAACCACCGTGTGGGGGGCGGGGACAGCTCAGGGAGGGGGTGGGCCCCCAGAGATGGGAACGGGATGCAGACCAAGGGGACAGATAGCATCTGTGACTCATGACCGTTCTCGAGAACATCCGCCCGTTTGGGCTACAGGTTCTCAGGCCTCACGCGAGACCCAGTGTCAGGCCCGCCCCACACATGTCAAAGTAGAGGTGCGGAGAGCCGCGGGGGTAAACAAGAATGCATGACATGTGCAAACTCGAGGGCTTGGGGTGCAGGTGGGGGTTCCCCGTTCCGAACGCATGTCTTTGGGACCCAGTGATGGTTTATAAATTCTGGGTTTGGGGAGGCGTTCTATGGGATGGAGGGGTCCGCACTGAAGGAGGGGGAGCCCAGGGTCTGTCCCTGGGACCCCCAGCAGCAGAGCTAGTCTGATGAGTTAGTAGGGTGGCATGTGGATGAAGCTGCAACACTCCCAATGAAGGTCCCAACTCCCGAACCCTGGATCTCTCCATGACGCCAGGCTCCGTGAGCCCCGTGCATACCTCCTGGTGGAAAAGGGCCATGTCCCCCCAAAACCAGAGCCCACCAAAGGGCAGGACACAGGGTCCCCTGGGGCGGCGTGCACCTGCTGGGCTAAGTCCAGGGCCCAGAGGGATGTCAGCACTAAGAGAGTTAATATTAGGGCCTCAGCACCAGTCCTGAGTGGGGCCTCATGAGCGCCCCTCAACCGCGGACTCACCTTTGTCCATCGAACTGTGTGTAGACATGTCCCAGGGGTACCAGCTGAACTTCCTGAAACCAGAGCTAGGACAGCAGAAACTGATGCCCCCGAAGGACCCTTCCTCAGCTACCCGGGCCTCTGTTGCAGCCACTGTCTGAGCCACCTATTTGGGGTAACTTGTTACTGTAGCCACAGGGAACCCATGCAGAGCATTGACAAAGACGGGGATAGCACTCTACAGATTATCTCCCCCTACATCTGGTCACCTCCAATATCTGGTCAGCTGGATATCTGCTCACCTGAATGTCTGATTGGGTTCTTCATCTTCCACCACCCTCAATATCTGCTCACCTGGATTCCTGGTCACCTGCATACCTGGTCTGGGTATCTGCCTACCTGGATATTTGCTCACCTGGATATCTGGTCATGTCAATATGTGGTTATCTGGATACCTGGTCGCCTGGATATCTGAATGGGTTCCTCATTGCCCGCCACCTCCAGGTAACACCTGATCACCCTGCTCTGCCTTCAGCAGGAGTCCTGAGAGATCAGTTTAGCCAGCATCCCCCTGATCCCTGATGCTCCTCCTGATAATTTTCCATCCACGAACCCACCTGCCCCTTGACTGTGAACCCCACTTGCCCACGCAGTATTCAGAGCTGAGCTGGGTCTCTACCAAGGTCTCCTAGCCTCTGTTGCATCATCCCTGAACGAAATCTGCTTTTACCACTTTAACTACTGTCCCATTCTCTCTCTCTCTCCTCTTTTTTTTAACACGTAACACTGAAACCACGCAACTCACCGTACGGGGGTGCTTAGCACCATGCACATCTGTGAACGGGCAGAATTGGGTCCGAGAACTGGACCCGGGCTTTACTGTCACATAAAGGGGTTGGTGGGGAGCAGAGCTGAGCTGGGGTCTTCCTCCAGCGCCTGGAGGCTCTCGATATCGACCAAGCAGTGAGTGCTTGACCACGCATCTTGGCGAGGACGTGACTGTGTACGTGTACATGTACGTGCAGACCCAGCACTCACGTGCAGAAAGCCCATACTCTCTTCTGCACTCACGTTCCTTTGAAAGGGGGGCCCTCCCAACCCGGAAGCCAGGCTTGTCCTCCACGCGGACGCCACCACCCACACCCCCTTGCCCAGCGTCGCACGGTTCATAATGACTTGCGTAAAGCTCATTTTCCCTAATAGAATAAGCGCCATGAGTGCTGGATTCACACCTGCTTAACAGTCCTGTTTGCACCCAGCTCCACCCGCACGCCGGAGTGACGCTTGAACGCGGGAAGCCGTGAGCCCCCGAATGCCAGGCCAACGTGCGCTAGAGCATCGCGAGCCCATGAAACACAGGCAGCCGTAAAACCTGCTTTCCGTGTCATAAACACAGGCTGCTCAGCATCACTGGAAAATGCACGGTCCCCCGCCTCTGGTCCGTGTGTCCACGTACCTCCCTTCCCACGTGAGCAGGTGCTAAATCCATGTGAGCAGGTGCTAAATGTGGCGTCCCGGGAAGCCATCCCGGTGAGGACGAACACAATGCTTTTAACGAATAAGCAAGTGACGCGCCTGCCTCTCGAAGACTGTCCTGCAAGTGACAGAGACACATCTCTCGGGTTTCTTGCTTTGGCTGGTGCAGGTATTGGGAGCGTCTCTCCAGTGCAAAATGGTGATAATTACAGGAACGGGAAACAGAGGGTGCGTGTGGGTGGACAACCACGGGTTCCCTGGCACCTCACCTCTGGGTCGCCCTCATGGTGCAGGGTTTATGTTTCTTAACTTCACCTCTTCCTTTGATTAAATGGGAGCTGTTATGGGTTGAATTGCATCCTCCTAAATCCATATGTTGACACCGTAACCCAGGACCTCAGAATGAGGCTTTATTTGGAGATTGGGTCTTTAAAGAGGTAATTAAGGTAAAATGAGGTCAGTAGGGTGGGCCCTGATCCCATAGAACTGGGGTCCTTATAAGAAAAGGGGATGAGAACAGAGATACGCCCAGAGGGACGACCACGTGATGATAGAGGGAGAACCCGGGGTCTACAAGCCCAGGAGAGAATCCTCAGGGGGAACCAGCCTCGGCCCCTCCTGGATCTCACACATGCAGCCTCAGACCCGCCTGGATCTCAGACTCCCAGCCCCCAGACTGAGAGATGAATACCTATTGTTTAAGTCTCCCCATATGGGGTATTTCTTATGGTGGCCGTAATACATGAGGGGAAGGCCTCACTGCACCTGGCTCCAAACTGCAAACGCACCTCCATCCTAAAGAACAGAGAAAACTAGCAATTGCCTTGGACAACATGAATGGGTTGTATGGTTTGAGGTTATGAAAACGGCGAGATTCTGTCTTTGCAATCTCTTAGCGGGTTGCCTGTGAGACAGGTTATGTTCTGGTTTCCTGCACGTTCAGTGATAAAACTCGTTTCTTTCCGTTCTACCTTCGTGGAGGGGCTTTCTGGGCAGGGGGAGGTTTTTTGAGGTTCTATTTCCCCAACACACACACACACACACATACACACACACACACACACGGACTCCAAACTTATTTATTGCAGCAGGCAGGGGAGAGGGAGAGGGTACACCCGGTGCCAGCCCGAAGAACCACGATCTCAAGAATCTAAGAACATCCCGTACTTGAAGCCCAAGGGGATAAAACTGGTAGTGTTCTCCGCTGTCTACACAAACACCAACAACCTACTTAACTCTTAGTAAAACTCGTAAGCCAACTTTCTTTTGTCTCTTTTATTTCCATCCACAAAATAAAATGTGAGCTGCACTCAAGGGCAAGATGCTTAGAGTGACCGTGCACAGCACTGTAACGTTCGCTGTCTCTGGAGTAAATGCCATGAGTGTGGACGCCAAGAAAACGGAGTCTCCTGAAGAAAACGCCCACCACCACCACCACCCCTCTGTGCTTGAAAAGTGGGTGTTTTTCTGTCTCAGAGCAAAACCTGGGTGGCTGGTTGGCATCCGCCAAGCAGGATTCCTTTCCCACCCAGGAGCAGCAAGTTCTGCTTGCTGGGTACAAAAAAGCAGGGAAACTGCTCAGGAATGGAAATGTTGGGCGGGGCACAGGTGATGTGCACAGAGGAGGATGGTCTCAGGACACCCTGGTCCTTCTTCCTCACAATTTATGGGAAAACATCAGCCACAAGGAGATGTGAGCTGAAAGCAAGAAACACTCCAATGCACTGTGTCCCATCTAAGGTGAATCTGCCTTCGAGCCCTTGAGTAGCAATGTCCATGGGATGAAAGCTGACCCAGGGGGTGCACGGGTTTGGGGTCTTCAGTGATAAGCCCCTCCAGACACGGGCATTGTTCATGTTGCCTTTACCATGGTGTTGAGTCCCCGAGATGCTCCTCCTTGATCCCATAACGTCAACATAGACCCCAACGTTGGCTTTTGAGTTTGCACCCCCTCATAACATGATGTATGAGTTGTCACTCATCACAAACGTAAAGCCTCCAAGACAGACCACCTCGCCACCTTGCAGGGGCCGGCAAGGGAGCTGGCTGGGGTCCCCGGAGGCCTCTTCCTCCTCTGTCTGTGGGCACAATGGGGTGGTCGTCATGATGGGCGTCTCAGCCTCATTCTTGACCAGGTGGACAACTAGGGTCTCTTCCGGGACACACTCCTGCTCTGCACCCTCCATCTTATTCAAGTGGGCCACGTTCTGGGTGTCCTTGATCCACTCCTGCAGGGATGAAACACTGCATCCTGAAACCAAGGAAATGCCTCGTGGCTGGTGCCCCCTGACCGAGCATCTCTGGGACCCAGGCAGCCTTCCTCAGGTGGGAACGCCAATCCCAGGGGAAAACGCTCGTGTTCTTGTCTGACACCTCTGAGCTAACCCCATGGTGCTTTTTTGACCTGCCTTTTATCATCAGCCTCGAAGGCTATTTGCAAAACCTCTGTGGCCCCGTAAACGTGTTAGGACAAGGAACACGCCTTCTGCCATGGCGCTACTGAAACTCGGTTGTGTTTGCAAGTCGCCCGGGGTCTTGTGAGCGGGATGATCACTCAGCGGGTCCAGGTGGGCTCCGGAAGCTGCAATTCTAACAAGCCCCTCGGGGATGTCCTCGACACTGGTGGGGGGGTGCACCTGGGACGGGGGGCTCTACGGGACTCAGTGCCAACAGGGGGAGTGTCCTTGGCATCTGCCCAGCCTCCCCCATCTCTTTCTTCATTTTTTCTGCCCTGAAAACTCTGTTCTAACTCTCTCCCTTCTCCTAGAAAAGGATCAGGACACCACCATAAGGCACTTTGACCAAAAGATTATTTTGAGCTGAAGGTGATTAAAAAAGGACAACCGTGGGAGGAGCTCTCTGCCTTCCACCTTTCTGCACAAAAGCCTGGGCATAAGTTTCCCTTTAGTAAAGATTTCCACTTGCTAAGGTGTCCCTACAACTGCAGAGACAGCCCTGGTCACCCCAGGGGGCTTCAGTCTGCATAACAAACCTTACTTGACAACCTTTACGGTATCATCCTAGTCCCCTTCCCACATCACACCTGCCACCCAGAGGCCCAACCCTCCCTTTTCCTCTGCCCTGTCACTTCTCCAAGCTTTATCATGCTTTGTTCAAATGGCACAGGAGCCCCCGGGTCTAACCACCACTTTGGGGTTTTCACTTCTTTTCTGCGAATCTTCCTCCACCCTCATGTGCATAGGAAATAAACTTTTTTCTTCTGTTAATCTGTCTTTTTCATCTGTTTAATTTGCAGGCCCTGAACACGGAACATAAAAGGGTAGAGGAAAAAAAATTTCCCCCGTTTTTTTCTTCCTTCCTCTATGTCTAAGTAGTTTTGAAATTAAACTTGCTCTGTAGGAGGTGGAATGGTACACCCCCGTCCCAAAATAAAGATATGTCCATCCTAACCCCCAGAACCTATAAATGTATACTTATTTGGAAATAGCAACTTTGCAGATGGAAGGATCTGAGATGAGCTCATCCTGGCTCTAAATCCAATGACAGGTGTCCTTGTAAGAGACAGAAGAGAAGACACACACATAGAGAAGCCACGTGAAGACAGACAGAGAAGGGGCGGGGACGCGACCACCAGCCCAGGGATGCCTAGAGCCCCAGAAGCTGGAAGAGGCAGGAAGGACCCTCCCCTGGAGCTTCAGGAGGGAGCATAGCCCTGCCCCGCCTGGATCTCAGCCTGCCAGTCTCCAGAACTAGGAGATGATTAATTTCTGTTGTTTCAAGCCTCTGGTTGGTGGCAGCACCAGGAAACTTCTGATGCATTGTCCCCTAAAATCCACACCACCATCTGGTGAGCTCCTGGGGGTGGGGGCTACTCCCCTCTCCCCAATTCCCAGCAACTCATAGGCAGCCCTCCACAGGCATTTATCAAGTGAATGAAATAATGACTATAAACTGTTTAAAAGCGGAAGTTTCTGGTCTGTTTTCAGCTCTGCAGGGGGGAACACATTAAGAACACAACTTCCTGGTGAGATGAAAAGGCTATTGGGCTGGAAAATCCCGTGAGGGCACAGCTCTCTGGGGCTGACTTAAAGAGAAGCCGCCCTTTGAAACCCTTTCTCGACCTTCACTCTCTGCCCTGAGAGAAAACAACGAAGCTGCCGCTCTCAGTTCCTAAAAGGCTCACGGGCACGTAAGGAGGTAGCTGGAATACATATTGATTTTAAACACAGTAAGCAGGGAGGTGTTAGAGCGTGACAAAGAAATCCTGTAGAACATGCACAAGAGGATGGCATTTACCTGGAAGTTACCCTGGTGGGATTCAAAGAGTCCAGGGAAGGTGAATTTGGGATCAGGCACGATGGGCATTAGGACCTTCTTAACTCTGAAATGGACATGGAGAGTCTGGTCAGGCAGGCTGGAGTCACGCAGCAAGGCTGTGGACTTTCAAGGGGCCGAGGATGGGGACACAGTCCCCCCCTCGGGGATGTGGCACCTGGATAGAACTGTTCCTTCATTCTCAAGGCATGCCCTCCCCCCCCTCAACTCCCCAGGCACCTTGCTCCCAGCATCCACCTGACGTGTCCCACTGAGAAAGTGTGGGGTTACAGGGACAGAGCATCTTTCTGCACAATACCTATTGTAGTAAGTAAGTAACAGGGACTGTTACTTCCCTTTCCTGAATCCAGTGGACTGAATGGTGTCCCCACAAAATTCATAGGTTGAAGCCCTAACCCTCCCTGTGATTTGTGTTTGGAGATTGGGCTTTTCGAGTGGTAATAATGAAGGTTACATGAGTCTTAAGGGAGGGGCCTGGCGGTGATCAGGATACGCTGCCCCAAAATATGCCCCCTGGACGATTGATTATTTGGGGCTGATGGCTTTTAAGATGGAGGACACAGAGAAGGAGCTCTCTGTTCTTCCCCACCTGCCTAAGAACAAGGCATCAGTTTCCCATTTTGCAATGGAAATTTCCATTTTAAAGGTGCCCCCTCTCAATTACCAGGAAGAGGAGAACAAATTTTATCACCGAGATCTTTCCACAGACAACTTTCTCTACTATTAGTTTTGTCTATACATTTCCTAGTCACCTTCCCAGAATTTACCCCCCTAGAGCTTCAGAACCCCTTTTCCTCTGCCTAGCCACTTCCCCACAATCATTACCCTTCGTTAAAGTGGCATAAAAGCTCCCCAGACTAATGGCCTCTTTGGGTTTTCACTTCCTGTCTGGGACTCCTCCCTGAACGTAAAATTATAACAACAATAAAGAAATATATGCCTTTTGTCCTGTTAATCTGTCTTTGGTCACTTTAATTCACGGGCCCCCAAATACTGAACTTAAGAGGTTCTAATCTACTATGCTCCTAATCCGATATGACTGGTGTCTTTATGAAAAGAGAGAGCGATTACAGGGATGCGTGTGCTCACAGAGAGAGGGCACACGGGGAGAAGACAGCGTCTACATGTCAAGGAGAGAGGCCTCAGGGGAAATCAACCCTGCCCACGCCTGGGTCTCAGCCTCGCAGCCTCTAGAACTGGGAGAGAATAAATGCTTGTGACTTGAGCCTCCGCATCTTTGGTCCTTTGTTATGGCCACCCTCGGACACCGATACCCAGTATACTTGACTTTTCACCTCTCGTTGCGAATAGGGGCTTCCCTTGAAGACAGGGCAAGCGTTAGTGTTTTCCAAGAATCGTGCCCCTCAGTTTCCCTTGGGGGTGATTTCAGCTCTGTATTTAAAACACCACGCCTGTCACCGGTAGACACCCTTATCTGATTGCTTTATCTCCTCCCTAGCAGAACACCGTTTTGGTGGCATCTATTCGAGCTGGTAAAAGAGAGGAGATGAGGCTGGAAAAGTCACGGACAATCTGCAAGAATTACACAAAGCACCTCTGTGCTGTGTCAGGCTCCAAGGGGACCCTGTGGAGTTGTCCAACTCACCCTCGCGCAGACCCAGCCTCAGTGCTCCAGGATGGTGCTTCATCCTTCTCTACACTTGACCCCTGCTGTCGCTATGGAAACCTCATCCTAAGAAACAAAGATGGTGCCCACTACCCTGGGCATCGGTACCCTCACACATCATTGACAGCCAGACGCCTGGGCAACGCAAGTCGGTTTACGTAGGGATGGAAATAGCGGTGGTTAAGTTGTTGTAGGGAAGGTTAGCAAAGAAGACTATTTAATATGATATTTTTGAGAAGCTGTCTGCGGGTTCAGAGAATATTGTGTTGGTGTATCTGTCACTGGATTTAAAAAGCAGACGAGCTTCCAGGTACAATTCTTCTCACTTCCCCAACAAATCAGTTTGATAAGTCTCAATGACAATTGAAAGGTGTTTTAAGCACCTGTCGCTCTAACATGGTAGGTGGACACACCTCAGCAGGGTCTGTGTTTGAAGCAAGCTAACCCTCTGGTAGGAGTTAACACTCATATATTCTACTGTCTCTATGAGAATATTTCTCAATGAATACCCCAGGTATCTCTGCATTTTTGGCATTATTTTCCTCAATTTTCTTGTAAGACACTGTTGGCGAAGTGTGCATTGTGGGGGACTTGATGCTCACCTCAATAACCCTATCAGATGATTCTCCTTCTCTTTTCCACTTCGTGGACATATGGCAACCAAAGCCCTCTCTCCCGTGTGTATGACAAGACTGGTGAGAGTCATCCTTACCTCTGTACTTTCCATAAAGACAGAAGAAGAAGGAACACGGTCAGCAAGGCAACTGTGCCACAAATTAAAATAAATTTTGGGAAAAGCTTTTTCTCCTGGCACGAATCTAAAGCAAAAAAGAATGAGTGCTTTCAGTTTTCAAGATGATAGTAAATCAGGGTCCAACTCCCCAATTTTCTTCCTTTATAAATGGCAATATCAGCAAATCTTGATTTCGGTGGGAAGTATCCTGGAAAGAGAGACGGTGTCTCTGGACAGGCACACATCAGGCAGCCACCGCAGGAGGTGGGTAGAGCCAACACACCGTTCCCAGGTACCTGAGTTGCCAGGGGGGTTTGAGGATACTGAGGCTTGCTTTCAGCTATCATTTGTCTTCTGTGTGTCTATCTATCTATCTATCTATCTATCATCTATCTATCTATCTAACATGTATCCATCCATCCATCATATCTAGCTATCCATCCATCTATCTAATATCTATACATCCATATATCCATCTATCCATTTATTCATCCATCCATCCATCCATCCATCCATCCATCATTCTATCTATCTATCTATCTATCTATCTATCTATCTATCTATCTAACATCTATCCATCCATCCATCATATCTATCTATCCATCCATCTATCTAACATCTATACATCCATCCATCATATCATCTATCCATCCATCTATCCATTTATCCATCCATCCATCATCCATCTATCCATCCTTCTATCTATCTATCCATCCATCCATCATTCTATATCTATCTATCTATCTATCTATCTATCTATCTATCTATCCATCCATCCATATGTATCTATTCATCCATCCGTCCATTCATCCAGCCAACATTTTAGCTATCCATCTATCTTTCTATCATCTAGCCATCTATCCATTCATTCACTTATCTATCATATCTATCTATCTATGTATCATCTATGTATCTATCCATCCATTTATGTTTATCTAATCTATCAACTATCATTTATTTACCTATCATTATCTATTTATCTATGTCATCTATCATCTATTTATATATCTATAATCTATGCCTATATCACTGTAACAACATTCATAAATAGTACTTATTATTATTGCTGCTGTTGATAAAAATAAAAATGAAAATTAGCCCAATGAGGAAGGCAGCCTGGAGAGAGAAACAATTGCTTTGAAACTGATCTCTGAAGTGGGAGGTAAGGTCATTCATTTTTAGGTGCCCCTAAGCCTCTCTCCCCCAAAAGACAGGGTGCTAGCCCATGCACAGGTGTAGCACTGCCGTGTAACAAGCATCACCTCTCAGCTCCCCCCTCTGCTGGTGTGTCACCTCTGACCAGTCACTCGGGTATGTGTCAGGCCCATAGCTGGACTCCATTGTTTTCACTCTGGCCCGGAAGAAATAACATTTCTCAGCATCCAAGCCATCTGTCGTAACATTACAGGTTTCTCCCTCCTTGGACTGAAGAAAAAAAAGCAAACACGGTGATCAGTGATTTGACCTAAACGCTTTATCTTTGTACCAGGGAGTCACATAAGATTCCTACTCTTCAGCATTCACACTCTCGTTCCACTTCCTCTGTCTGCCTAGCAAAAACAACAGCAAAAACAAATGCAGCAACAATCTCTCGATGCCCCTCCAAGAACAAACAATCCTTTATAACAGACACTCCACAGATGCTTTTAAGAATTACTTGGTGAAAACGCACTCCTTTAAAAAAAAGTAATTTTTTGTATGAATACAAAAGTCACTCATGCTTACTTTGGAAACTTTAGAAAACATACACACATATCAACACACGACAAAAAAAAAAAAACATAAAAACTTCTTTATTCTAGCCCCATGATATAATCACCATTAACAAATTGATATTCTTTCTTTCCTTCCAGGAGTAGTCATATAATACAATATTTTACTGTACACATTGCTTTTATCACTAAATATCTGTTATCATTAAAGTGCCTTTGGTGACTCTTACATATTTTATCATACCGATGTACAATAATTTATTTGACTATCTTCCTAGTGCATGGCATACAGGTGGCCTTCAATGTTTTGTATTTATTTTAGATAATGCTTCAATCGATGTCTCTGTGTATAAAACCTCATCCACATTTTCAATTCTTTCCTTAGCATCAATTTCTAAAAAGGGACTGAATAGACCAGAACTAGGACAACTCCTAAGCTCTTGAAGTTTGCTAATGCGCAACATCCTTGACCAGTAACACATTTTATTATTAGCATGCTTTTTAGGTGAACTCAAGTACCCACCTATTGCTTTAATTTGTATTTCTTTGATGAGTTTCATCAAATTTCGTTTCAGTGATTACATTCTACTAGACCCAGCAATAGGTCAGTTTTTTTCTATTTCTGACCTGTCCCCTCCTGCTTCAGTTACATACAACTGCCTTACAATGGTATTCTCATTTTTATCTTTATTGCGCCATTTCCAGATTTTGGGGTGTGTTACACGGGCAATGCATCCACGTAGGGTTTGTCTCCTCCTACAGAATGTACACTTCATGAGAGAAGGGATTACCATCTGATGACAGATCTCCTTGATGTCTCCGCAGATGTACCTGGTGCAGACACCAGTGACCATAATAATAATGAGTAAGGGTAGTAAGTGAGTAGTAGCTGTGAGCCTAGTGGTGAGAGTAGTAAGACTACCCATAGTAAGAATGAACTTACTTAATGCTTTTCATGTGTTATCACTTCCAACCCAAGTCGCCCTAGCTAGGTGTTATTATTATGTCCTCAGTGCTTGGGACATAGTAGATACTCAATAAGTATATCTTGAATGAATGTTGAAGGAAGCCCCTCCCAACACCTGTAAACATGGCAGATATTGACTGTCCTGGGCTGAGATGTTCAGTTATCAGTTACTCACCCTGCCTTAGCTCCCCCCTACTCCCTGGATGGTGCTGAGATATGGTGCTTCTGGTTGATTTCATTATCCAAGTCTGAAGAGCTTGATGGACACAGGTGTACTTGCAAAATTGTGGAATCATTGGCTCCTGGGATTGTCAGGGAGCTCATAGTCCAGGTAGCTTAACCACTTTTGCCGTGCTAGACTCTAATCTTTAGGAGAGCCCCTTCCTGCCAACTTCAGACTTTGGGCACCTCCAGGAATGGGCACCTCACTGTACATGATTCCAGTGATTCCGTCTGCTCTCTGCAGATTTTGCCCATTGGTTCCAGTTTTGCTTTTGCAAGGAAGTTAGTCCCTTGTTTATATGGTGGTCATTTGATTATTGGGAGACAACTGTGAGTCCCTGGGTCATTGATATTCACATAATTTTAATTTATTCCATAGATTGTGCCCATATACTCAGAACCAGAAAGGGTTCTCATGTGTTCAAAAGGCATACAAAGACGGATGGATGGTGCAGGGTGTGATGATGGTGAATTTTATTTGTCAACTTGGCCAGGGGTGGTGCCCAGTTTTTAAATCATGTGCCAGCCTAGGTGTTACTGTAAAGGTATTTTCTAGAATTGATTAATGTTTTTAATCAGCCAACTTTAGGTCACTCTATAATGTGGGTTAGTGAGCTTTATTCAATGCAAAGGCCTTGAAAGGACAGACTGAAGTTTCCCAGAGAAGTCTCAAGACCATAATGGAAACCTGTCTGGGTTTCCAGCCTGCTGGCCTGAGACCTGCCTGTCCCTATAATCCCATAAGCAATCCCTTAAAATAAATATCAGCATCTGTCTCTGTGTCTCCCTATGTTTCTTTCAGTTACCACTTGGGGATTCTCACTCATACTTGTCCTGAGAAGATGCCACCCCACTCACTTGCCACTCAGTGTCGAACATACTCTTGTACTGGATTTCATAGAGGAGACGCTTGTAGGGCAGATCAGAACAGGTCACCGTAATGGCTTCCTGATGCCACTGGAAGTTCAAGTCTTTCGGGGAGCTGGGTTTCACTAAGAAGGAGAGGCAACAAAATGATCATCACCTCTAGAAAGATAAAGATCCCACATCTCTAAAAGTATAGTGGTAAGTTTGCTTAGACTCGTGTTCTTCTGCCTGCATGAATCCTTCCTTTAATACTTTATTAGATTGGGGTTGGGGGGTTATTTGTCCTTGTCACATCTATAAGAGAGGTTTTAACCAGAACTCCAAGGACCTGTATGTGTGTCATGGAATGAACTCTTTGAAATTGTGTGAAAAATTCCTATGTATCTGTTATGGGATGAATAGTGCACCCCCACCCCTATGGGATGAATGTTGAAGTCCTAGCCCCCACATCTCAGAATATAACTGCATTTTGGATCATTAAGGGTATAATTATTAAAGAAAAGATGGGTTTTACCGGAGTAGGGTGTGTTCTGATCCTATATAATCCTATATAATTGGTGTCCTCATAAAAGGAAACACAGACACAGAGACGGAGAAGGACATGTGAAGATAGAAGTATAGATAGGGCTGATGGGTCTACAAGCTAAGGAACACCAAGAGTTGCCAGCAGTCACCAGAAGTGAAGAGAGAGGCATGGAACAGATTATCCCCCAGAGCTTCCAGAAGGAACCAGCCCTGCCCACACCTTGATTTCAGATGCCTGGGGTCTTCTTAGCTGTGGGAAGACAAATTTATCTTGTTTTAAGCCACGCATTTTGTAGTATTTCATTGCAGTAGCCCCAGCAAACTAAAATGAAGACAGAACATGGAAAATGTCATATGGGACTCCTTTCTAGAAAATGAACACTTTTGTGAGTTACATACCAACAAGTATGTTCAAGTTCTCACTTCTGGTACTGTGAATGTGGCCTTATCAGGAAATAAGGTCTTTGCAGATATAATCAAAATAGAATGAGGTCATCCTGGATTAGGGTTGCCCTAAATCCAAGAACAAGTGTCCTTAGACAGAAGAGGAGAGACACAGACACAGGGAAGAGGCCACATGAAGATGGATGCAGAGACAAGAGGGACATGGCCACAAGCCCAAGGATGCCTGGAGCTCCAGAAGCTGGAAGAGGCAGGAAGGACCTCCCCTGGAACTCTGGAGGGAGCACGGCCCTGCCCCGTCTGGATCTCAGCAGCCCTGCCCCACCTGGATCTCAGACTCTGGTCTCCAGAGCTGGGAGATGACTAATTTATGTTGTTTCAAACCATCTGGTTTGTGGTCATTTCATTTGTACACTGTTTTGTAATCCCGGATAGACAGCCAACACTGAATACATCTAAGAAAAACCAATGGGGCCGTATTGAGAGTAAGAGAGTGCTTCTCTCTCTCTCTCTATTGGAAGGCAGAGTGCCATGCCACATCTTTGCCCAGTGTGTGTATCAAGATGGAGTTTCTAGAAGACCAGTCTTTTCTAAGTAGGAGTAGGAAAGGCGCACTTGCCAATGAGTTCATTTTTGGTACTTACAGTAAGCGCTGATCCATTGGCATTTGGTGAGAAGGAGATGTGTTTCATTCTTGATGGAAAAGCAGAGAATTTCATCTTTTTTTGCCTCCAGGAGGCATCCAGCAGTGTGACTTTGTTGAAGAATATAGTTGGAGCATTGGCTACTGGTCTTATCACTGCTTAATCTGTGGTTAAACAAGAGAACCATTCAGCCATAGAGAGTCTCTGAAAATAACATCTTCACAAATCTACTGGCCACTCCCTTTGCTCCACATCTCTGCCACAGACTCAGACTGGATCCCCTTCACTTGTTTCAAGGACCCTTTCTTACAAGTACAGCAAGAACTGTCCAAACAGAAAAGTATCCCTTCTTTCAAAAGGTTAAGCTCCTTGAATGTCCCCTGTAGTGGGTTGAATTGTGGTTTTCCAAAAGGCATGTTCATGTATTAATCACTGGAATCTGTGAATGGGACCTTATTTGGAAATACAGTTTTGACAGATTAAAAGAAAGATATCAAGATAAGATCATCTTGCATTATAGTGGGTCCTAAATCCAATGATAGCATCCCTATAAGAGACACAAGACAAGACACAGGCACAGAGGAGAAGCCATGGGAAGATGGAGGTAGAGACAGCAGGGACACGGCCACAAGTCCAGGGATGCCTGGAGCCCAGAAGCTGGAAGAGGCAGGAAGAACCTTCCCCTAGAGCCTTTGGAAGGAGCACAATCCTGCCCTGCCTGGACCTCAGCAACGCTGCCCTGCCTGGATCTCAGCAGCCCTGCCCCCCATGGATCTCAGACTTCTGGTATCTAGAACTAGGGGAGGATGAATTTCTGTTGTTCTAAGCTGCTCAGTTTGTGGTACTTTGTTACGGCCACCCCAGAAAACTAATACAAGTACAGTTTGACTTGCAGAGTAACCATGCCGCTGATTTGAGGGGGCACTTTAATTAGGATGTACCAAGTTTGGCGATCTCTCTGGGGCTTCCTACAATATTAAGAAAAAACATGGTGCTCAGTTGAGACCAGTTTAAGCTCTGTCCTTAAGTCCTCAAATCCAAGCAGTGACTTGATCCAGAATTACGTCCTTTATAATGAAGAAACTGATGCTCAAGTGACTTACCTGTGTGACCACCTAGAAAATCCAGCACTTTTATTTTAGGCTTATTTTCCTGGCCAATTCACCTTAAAATGTCCCTCTTGTGTACACCTTTCCATTTGTCTCGTATGCTATCAAACTGCAAAGAATCAATCTCACATCACACATCTCCCATTCACAGAATAGAGACTAAATTAATTGGAGAATCCTTTCCTCCCACATTAATACTCATGTCCTTGAGTGTGTAAGACAAAAAAAGCCCGTGATAGAGAGAAATATTTTTGGAAGGTGGTTACGGGTAAGGTGGCATAAAAAGTCTCAGAAGGTTAACTTTTGCCATGGCTGCAATAGCATGTTTCAAGGGAACAGGGCTCCAGTTAAAGGTATCTGTTAAGACATTGCAAATGGTCCCGGATGAACAAACACCTGTGGATGTCTTGGTAAGAATCTAGGTGGTTTTGAGTGTGACTCAATCATCACTTGGTTAGGAGGTTTGGGGATCTGTGGTTGTGGTTGTGGCGAGGGCTCAGGCCTAAACAGAACACACACATTCACACTTGCACGTTCTGATTCTTCACACTTTCACTACCTGGACCTCCCAATTGCCAGTGTCTCAGAGGAAGAAATATTTGAGCCCAGGGCATGGTGTTCCCTTCCTGAGGGCACTTACTTGTAGAGGAAAGTCAAATTTGTCCCAGAGAATTTGCTCGCATTCCATGTAACCTGCACAGCTTCAAAATTAAAGTTGATAATCTGAAGCCGCAATGCTCCTTCTGGGTAAAAAGAGACAAATAGAGGATTTTTTGAGACAAAGCTGAAAGCAGTTGGAAATTTGTCAAAGGACATCAGCACTTCTGTCACAAGAATAATAGAATGCTTTGAAGGGACAGAGAAAATCAAGATTTTCACCAACAAGCCAGACATTAATTATGTCAGTAAGAGCCCCAGGATATATAAAGGTTGCTCAGGACAGAGGCATAAGTCAGCAGCAAGATTACAGCTGCTTTTCTTCTTACGTTTGCAAGAGATAATGACCATTAATTAGTATGAAGAGCAGCTATTGAGTATCGACAGTGTGTCTGATGACATCATCTTTGTGGGCACACATGGGGGGCATTAGACACTGTCCGCCATCCACCAAACTCATTGTCTTATTCAGAACACCACACATGACAGTTTGAGAAAAAGCTCACAGACAAATGACTCCTTTGGTCTTTGCTTTTCAAGTGGCTTAAGCTTGGGTACTTTTTTGATTTTCACAGATGTCTGGGTTAGTCATTGTGAAAGTAGTTAATGGGTGTATTCTAGGATTGAGCAAATATGCTGTGATACTGTGGGTAACAAGAGGCAAGTTTCTAACTGTCAGAGAAGGGGGTAACAATTTTGGGAATATGGAAGGCTAGAATGAACTCAGTGGTGTTGAGTTAGAAGTGGAAGTATCAGAATAGGTAGATAGATGAGAGAGAGAGAGAGATAATAGATGATAGATAGATAGATAGATAGATAGATAGATAGATAGATAGATAATAGATGATGGATGCATGGATAGGTAGGTAGGTAGATAGATAATGGATGGATGGATGGATGGATGGATGGATGGATCAATGGACATATTTCTAGCACCTAGCAGGTTGTGGGTGAGAGGAAGGTGAACATATATATGTCCACAAATGCTGAGAAGGAGGCTCTGCAAATCCCCGGGCCAGGAACTCACACTTCACATTCAGTGCTGCATTCATTTCCCCTACCCATCAAGCAGGAGGCAAATACAGGTTCTAGCCCTAGCTCTGTTTGCTCAGCATCCCCTGTGAGGTCTCCGGGCTGGATGGCTTGGCCTGCTGAACATTCATGGGGTCACATCCCACTTCAAGGTTTAGAATTAACCATGCTCTCCCATAATGGCCTCTCAGGAATCCAAACCCAATCTTGTATTTCCCTTATGTGGTTTCTCAAGATCTCCAACCAATATTCTCATGCAATTGGCCAATGACTGTCTACACTGTGGAAATGAACAATGGCCACCCAAATGAAAACAAGCAGAAGACATCTATTCAAAGCTTGCTGTACCAGGGAGTTGAGCACCATCACTTGCACTTGGCGGACACCAAAGGCCAACAGAGGAGCAGGAGAGCCTCATAGCCGGGTGGGGGCTTGGGTGGGGTGTGGAGGCTCAAGTTTGTCCTGATGGAGGCTGTTGGCACAGGGGGAGCTTCGGGTGGTTTACTGGAAGCAGGGTGTCTGATGGGATTGGTTAGACGAGCAAAATTGTTTTTTTGTGGTTGGTTCAAAGTTGGAAGCTGGGATAAAAATTAGGGAAATTGTCAGATATTAACTCGAGGGGCAGGTTTCCCGGGCATGTTACCATAGGCTGTGAATCAGAGTTCTGTTTTCCTAGATTGTTTGGCCATTGTCCATCTGTATATTTTGTCTCTCAGTTTCCTGTATTTTGGCAATCTGACTGCAATTCGTTGAGACCCCAACGAGTCCTTTCAGTGCTGTTCTCAACCATGTTTAGTCTCATATTCTTTTTCCAATCTGGTTGACACTCCCATGTCACCTACCATGCCCAGCCCTGTGCTCAACACATAGAAAAATGTTCAGGAAAGATGTGCTGAATTGGCAGCAAATAAAGAAGTTGAACTCTCTGTGAAAAATCCCATTATGGGACTCTGGTAGGGCGCCTGGATGGCTCTGTCAGTTGAGCATCCAGCTCTTGGTTTTGGCTCAGGTTGTGATCTTGGGGTGGTGAGATCGAGCCCTGTGTCAGGCTCTGTGCTCAGCATGGAGTCTCCTTCTTCCTCTCCCTCTGCTCCTCTCCTCACTCTCAATCTCAAATAAATAAATAAAATCTTAAAAAAAAAAAAACATTATGAGACTCTGGGTCTATCCCAACTTCTAAAAATCAAAGGTAGAATGAAGGATGTAAGTGTTCTTTGAGTTTTTAAGGGAGACTTTCTAATGCCCAAGGTGTACAGAATACTTCTGTTCTATGCTGACCATTGTTCTTGACGTAACTGATCACAAAATAGATGATCTCAACCTTGATCCATTGGTTCCAGAAATAGAGAGAAGAGACGTCAGGAAGGACATCCTAGCTTCTGGAAATCCCTGACCTTCAGAAGCAGAGCTTGTGTCCATCTCTTATGGTGAACGCCTTCCAGGCTCTGAAAGGGAGGGGAGTGTACACCTCTGTCCTCGGCAAACATTATGACAGATCTTTGGACCTCTGTCTGTGGAAAATACCTAATGGATAAAGCCAGATGCCCCAGGTTACCTGCAGGAAAGAAGAAATGTTCTTGTGGTTCACTATCTCCCCCACATGATGAGTCAGCTGCAGGGACAGGACGCAGCTTGGTCAGACTTGAAAAGGGGAGAGAAAGGGAAGTCACCGTGTCTCTGGTACTTCTTTGCTTACTGCCCAGAATGGATTCAGACATCCCCTGGCGAGTCTAGGTGAGGGACGTGACTGGGGTTTTCGCCCCTGGGGTGTGGGCAAGACTTCTCTGAGGAGGAGGAGGAAAGCATGGAAGGCGTCCCGCTGATCCTACAAAACGTTTTCATGTAGCACCGTGTCACTCTTGAAGTGGATTCTTCAGTCGGGCATGAAAGCAGGTCTAAGATGTTAATCCATTTGTAAGGGCTTGGGTGTGGTTTGCAAAATAGAAAGGGAACTTTTGCTTCCACATTTGGTCCTCACCCCTGCTCTGCCCCGTACCTTGTAAGGGCAAATCAAGTTTAAAAATAAAACATTTGGGGCACCTGGGTGGCTTAGTAGGTTAAGCATTTGCCTTCGGCACAGGTCGTGATCTCAGGGTCTTGGGATTGAAACCTGTGTCGGGCTCCCTGCTCAGCGGGGCGTCTGCTTCTCCCTCAGCCCCTCCCCTCCTCACGCGTGCTCTCTCTCTCTCTCCCCTTCTCTTTTTCAAATAAATAAATAAATAATCTTTTTAAAAAATAAAACAAATAAAAGACTTAATTCTTCCTGTTAAAAATAAAAGGGGTGCCTGGCTGACTCAGTTGGTAGGACGTGCGACTCTTGATCTCGGGGTTGGGAGTTCGACCCCACCCTGGGTCTTGAGATTACTTAAAAAAATAAACAATCTTTTTAAAGAATAAAATAAGGGGCGCCTAGGTGGTGCGCTCGGTTAAGTGTCTGACTCTTGATTTTGACTCAGGTCATGATCTCAGGGTCATGCGATGGAGCCCCATGTCAAGCTCTGCACCTCAGCATGGAGTCTGCCTGAGATTCTCTCTCCCTCCCCCTCTGCCCCTCCAGCTCGTGCTCTCTCTCTCTAAAATAAATAAGTAAATCTTAAAAAAATAAATAAATAAAATAAAATAAAATAAAAAAGGAAGACATGCTTCCCCTCCCTTTCTTGGAGAATTTACTTTAGGAAACTTATAAGATCTTTCTCCATCTTTTTTTTTTTCAAAGATTTTATTTATTTATTTGAGAGAGAATGAGACAGAGAGAGAGCATGAGAGGGAGGAGGGTCAGAGGGAGAAGCAGACTCCCTGCTGAGCAGGGAGCCCGATGTGGGACTTGATCCTGGGACTCCAGGATCATGACCTGAGCCAAAGGCAGTCGCTTAACCAACTGAGGCACCCAGGCGCCCCACCATCTCTTTGACATACATGCAAATCTTTTTAAAAGTTAATACACTTGTTGCCAGATTTAGGACCCAGGGATATCTTTCTCAAGGGCCTGAAAAACCAACTCTTTGAAATGCAAATACCAAGGAATGTGATGCTCCATCTCCCAATTTCTGTGTGATGGTAAGTCTGGCTCCAAGTTATAACAGACATCTTATTGTAAAGATAGGAGTTTATTTTTCCATTCAATAAAACCAATTAGCTAACAGACGGTCCCTCCAATTACAGGTGAAATTAGGGAGAACTTTGTGTGACAAAGGGTGCTGAGGGGTCTCCCACTCAAAGACTAGTTACTGTTTATCCGCAGAATATGTGCATCATGGGTGGTGCCCACGAGCTCTAAAAAAGAGTTTCTGTGTTTGCAGTTCCCTTGTCTTTGTAGATCTCTTTAGCGCATTTTGTGTGATGCGTATTGCATTCTGGTTAAATGCTTATTTAATAATAAAGTGGTTTTTCTCTCTCTGCCACCTTTGTGGATGAGGCTTCTGGGTTGGCAAGCAATTTTGTTTCTTGTTAAATTTCCACAGCAGAGTCAGGAGCACCCCCATCTCTCTAGGAACTAGCCACGCTCCTGGGCCACAGGTCTATCCGTTATTAGCAATGCTGGTGGCACCATTTCCACTGAGTGATGGCATCTTACTCATGGGATCTCAGGGTCCCCATCTTTGAATATACGCTCCTCAACAAAAAGGAACACGGGGACACCAGAACTGTGCTTTTTTCCTACAGCTGTTGCTTGAAAGCACATGTCGATTTTACTAGATATGATGAATTTATTTGGTTGTATTGAGAGGCAAAGGTTTAAAACTGCAAATTGTACCAGAGAACCTGTAACAAAGGAAGTCCTAGTAATAGAAGCTGTCTGTACGGAAAGAGAAGGAGGAAGAGAAAGAGCCTTAGGACACTGATTGCCAGACTTCATCAATAGTTCACTTCTTTTCAAAATCCCCACTTTTGTGGAGAGCCCCACATGCACTAGATGGTGGAGCCAAGGGATGGGGAGGGCATGGGAGTCAGTGTTTCATGGGGACAGAGTTTCAGTTTCGGAAGATGAGAAAGTTCTAGAAATGCGTGGTGGAGTTGGTTACACAACACTGTGAATGTAGTTAATGTCACTGACCTGTACATTTAAGAAAGATTAAGAGGGAACATTCTATATATAGTTTACTATGACTTTTTTAAAAAGAATAAGCAACATAATTTTGTAAAAAATTATATCAAACCACATAATTTTACCATACTTCTTTTTTTTTTTTTTTTTTTAAAGATTTTATTTTATTTATTTGACAGAGAGAGAGACAGGAAGAGCAGGAACACAAGCAGGGGGAGTGGGAGAGGGAGAAGAAGGCCTCCCGCTGAGCAGGGAGCCCGATGCGGGGCTCGATCCCAGGACCCTGGGACCACGACCTGAGCTGAAGGCAGACGCTTAACGTCTGAGCCACCCAGGTGCCCCCAATTTTACCATACTTCTTAAAGTCATTGCTTATGCTCTAGACTTGGGAACATCTGCCCCAAGGGATGGTTCAAATGAATTTCACTGCTTTGTGTTGATGCCGATCACACAGGCATTCCAGTCTGGGGCTCGCTGGGCAAAATTCTTTCTTCCTTTTTTTTTTTTTTAAGATGTATTTATTTATTTTGAAGAGTGAGAGCGTGAGCATGCACAGAGGAGGAGCAGAAGGAGAGAGAGTCTTCAAGAAGACTCTGCGCCGGGCACAAAGCCCGACCCGGGGCTCGATCTCACAACCCTGAGATCACGACCTGAGTGGTCACGGAGAGTGGGATACTCAACGGGATGAGCCACCCAAGCGCCCCTGGGGCAAATTATAAAAGTCGTGTGTTTGGACAAACACACTGTGGTCCATCCATAGGACGGGGTATCATTCAGCCATCAGAAGGAATAAAGAATCCACTTGCCCTAGAACACGGCTGAAGTATGAAAACACGCGGCTGAGTGACAGACGCCACAGAAAAAAATGGTCCCATATTGTGATGACACCATGGATATGGAATGTCCGGAAGAGGGAAATCCACGGACACAGAAAGCAGGTTAGCGGTTGTCAGGGGGCTGGGAATGGGATCGGGATGGGGGAGGGATGGATTCACGGGTATAGAGTTTCCTTTTGGGATGATGGAAATGTTCTAAAACTCATTGCATATATCTATGAATCTACTAAAAAGCGTTGAATTGTACGCTTTAAATGGACAAATTATATCCTAGGAGAGCTGCTTACAAAACAAAAAACAAAAAAAACAACAACAAAAAAACATGTTGCCCCACCCCAGCTCCCGTGGATTTTTCCCTTGATGGAGACCTTTTCCACCAACACTGATGAGCAGGGTCCCCCCCACACACAAAGGTCTGGCAATTGGAACCTGCTATTGCCAACAGCTCCCCCATGTCAAGGACCCAACAGATCTTTCGCAAAGTTGCCTCTGATCCCATAACCTTCCCAGAGCTGCAGGAGATCTGGAGCCCAGTGCATTTGCAAATGGTGGGTCTGCCTCCTGCAGGTGCATCGCTGAAACACTGACAATCTCCCTCCCAGGTGTAGTATCCGGGTCTCAGCTAACTATACAGAGAGAGAGAGACAGAAAAGATGATTCGTGAACCACACGAATTTGCTAGGGGGTGTTTGGCTGTCACCAAGGGACTCTGCGCCTAAATAGTGTTGGGTATTTCTGGGGTTAGTATGCGAGGCCCGATCAAAGCAGTGGATTGTGTTGGGAGGGAAGCCACGGAATGCCCAAGCTAGACAACGTCCTGTAAAATCCTCAGTCACGTCCCCTTTCCCTGGGGGTTGCTTCCTGCCTCGAGGTAGCAAACACAAAGACAAGTACAAAGACGACAGGGACCCACGGCATTAGTCAGGTGGGAGAGTCTGAATCGTTCCTATCTGTCCTAAATGCGAGGACACAGAGCTCGAGAAGCGGCGAAGTAAGATCCCCAAATACAGGCAGGTCCTTGAAAGGATGGGAAGCCCCACGTCCGCGCCCCCCGGGGGTTCGTCGGCTGGAAGGAGGTTGGCCGAAAACACAGCACCGCCCAGCCCTGCCCGGTGCCGGCCGGGTCTCCGTGATATCAGAGTGACGTCCGGTTAAACTCTGCAGTAATTCTGGTAAGGTGAGCATTATTAATTGTTTGCTTTGGACTCTCTTTCTCTCTCTTTCTCCCTCCCTCCTTCTTCATTTACGGTGCAGCTGACCTGCTGGCGACAGTTAGTCAAGTCAAATGCAAAGCCAGCTACATGGGGGTGCCATCCTCCAGGCCCATCCCCACCTGGACCCCCTGGGGAATCCAGCTCATGCCTGTCGGCCACGTCCTTCCCATCCACCCGACCCGCCTCGGGCTCCCCTTGTTCCTCTGGTCGTCCACACTGGCTGTGACCCGGGCACACAGGTCTGCATTATGCATGCACATCTCCCCGCTTATAGATCTCTCCCGCCCGTGACGGGGACGCTGCTAACAGCTGGCTGCCCCTACATCCACCAAGACCCTATTTCCAAATAAGGTCCCGTGGGGAGGTTCCGGGGGTTAGGACTTGAAGATTGGAGGGGTCCCAGCTGAACCCACAACGGGAGGGCACATTGCATACATGGATATAAGGACAGTAATCGTAAGCATCTATGCTCTTAAAATACACCATGCTTGGTGTGAAAAGGCAGGTAGATGTGTGTTAATAGCCGTATCTGAAGTGTCTCGGCCCCCTTGTATTCATGGGAAGACTTGACCTCGGGACTCCCCGCAAGGCTCATGCCGCATCAGCAGCACAGAGAGGGGATGAGAGCCAGGCTCCCCCCACTTCCCTGGTGCAGAGGCAGCCCGATGCCCAGTCTGTGTCCCACCTCGACGTTGCCCACCTGCAAGGCGGTTCCTTGTCTACTCACACTGCACCGTCCAGACAACCCCGGCCCCCCAGACCTGGAGACGTGCCCCCCAGCAACACCATCAGGGGCACCAGAAATGGTCAGACAGCGTTCGCCTTCCACTCCTCTCACGCCTCCCACCCTAACCCACGCCCGAGGCTTTGCTGCATGTGGGGTGAGCACCTGTACTTAACTGCAGACACCTCACCGTTCCCAAATCTGCACGGGCCCTCTGTGAGTTCATGGGCGCCTTCTGGGCTAACGTGCATCCTCCTGACACCCGGTCGGAAAGCTAAATCTGCCTCTGATAGAAATGCGATCTCAAAGCCACAGTGAGCCTATATGTCTCAAACGTTCAGCTTCAGAGCAGCCTCCCTCCACGTCTGTGGGATCCCGACTCCTGCCATGGGCGGCTATGACCCATGGGAACGGGACGTCCCAGTGGGTTCGATGGGGACGCCCGGGGGGGGCACAGGACCAGTGGGGGGAGCTTTCCTAAGGCTGTGCCCCTGTGGGACCTGGTTTCCTCTACTCAGTTTCCAAGGCTTTTATGCCCTATAATGACTCGGGCGGGGGGAAGGCAACTCGATTGAAAAGAAAAGCAAGCAAACCACAAACACCGTTCACAAACCAAACAAGCTCCGGTGTTTTCTAAAAAGTTACTAGAAAGCTGTACGTTGGCTAATCGAATTTAAATAGATAAAAAAAATAAATAAAGTGAAATAAAATAAAAGTGACGAGAGAGGGTCTGGGAGTGTGTTGGGCACCTCTGTCTACGGACGGTGCTTACACGCACCTGCTCGCAGGTCAGAACCCAGAACTGGCCTACACTGTCCTTTTCTGAATGTAAGTCCGAGTCTGGGGTGTCAGGGAGGGCGACCCCGATGTCCGGAAGCCACCTGGGAGCCGTTGCGGGTCCACGGGAGGTAAAATGCCGGTGCAAGGTGTCATGGGTCTGCTTCGATGTCTGGCGCGTGGAGGGTCTGATCTGAGCATGTGACAATGGACCAATGGGTGTGGCACAGAGTTTGGGAATCGGGTTAGAGCCAATGCAGCCCCAGCCTGGGGAGGCCCCCACGCAGGCTCCCTCGGACGCCTTTGCGGTGTCCGCTGGAACCCCAATGTGCCATCACGACACTATGGTCAATGGGGGGTGGGGTGGGGTGTCTACGGAGCCTTGCAAACCCAGGAGGCAAGAAGCCAGCTCAGAAACACTAGGATGAACATGCAGTGATGCAAGGAGACACTTCACAGACTACAGGTCCCTAAACTGCCATCCCCTGCTCCTGTCTGAGCCACCCCCACGCCAGAAAATCCAATCGCACCTCGTGTCGGGCGCAAGACGTGCCCCACCATGCCCACTGCAGCTGGATCTCTCCCACCGTCCCATCTGCCTTCTCTCGCCAGCTAGCACCGTGTTAGCAAACAGATCCCAGGAGCACGCAGCTGGGCGGTCATGTTTGGAAAAAAGCCCAGGAACAGGCCCCGAGACCACACAGCGAGGTGAGAGCTGAGATCCCTCTCAGGAGGCACCACCATGGGTTTCAAGGATGACCCCACAGATGGACGGCTCTGAAGCCCATGGCGCGGGTGGACAGACGCCCTCACCTTTCCCGGAGGTAACACGAGCTCATCACCAACAGATCCATATTCACTTAAACAAAACGCCTTCGAGCTCTTGGAAGGCGGAAAGGACGGGGAAGCCACCCAGAATCTCAACGCAGCAGACATTGAGCTCTTTTATTTACTTATTTATTTTTTGTGCATTCGAACAGAACACATTCAGACGCGATCCATCACGAGCCTTCTGCAAAGAGGCAAACTCGGGTTTGCAGAGACTCGGGAATCTGTGTGCGCTCCTTGTTACTGTTACAAAAAAAAAAAAAAAAACAACAACCAAAAGGAAACAAAAAATAACTACAGTTGCAAAAGAGAAAAAAGAGAAACAGACGAAGATGAAGGAAGGAAGGAAGGAAAGAAGGAAGGAAGGAAGGAAAAAATAAAGGACATTTTATGCACACAAGTCCCTACATCTGCAAGCATCACTTACCCGGTGCCGAGTGCCCCGAAATGCTCACGACGGCCAGCAGGAAGAGCGCTGCAGATGCCCAGGGCAGAAACGCTGTGCTCATGCTTGCAGAGAGACACGATGGGGTGAGCAGAAGGTCTGTGCTTTCATGCCTAATCTACAGTGGTTACCCTGTTTTTAAAGAGTGGAACAGAAACAAGGAAATGACAACGGGAAACAGAGTCAATCTTTACTTAAAACGATGACTCTTGTTTAAAAGAGAGAAAAAAAAAAACCACGACAAAAAAGCAAGATCACTATTGCCTACACGCTGCTGACGAGGAGCTGGGCTGGAAAGCGTTCTGGCTGGTCAGGAGGCTCGTGGGGAGAGTGAGGTCCTGCAGGCACTCTGTGGACGGCCAGCGTGGCGGGTCATCCAGAGGCAAGGACATTGGACACCCTCTCCTATCTGGACCCTTATGGGGTCCATAAGGTTCACACTGGTGACTTCCAGAATTCAAATGAAGAATCATTGTTTTCAGGATGTTAATGAGGAGACTGGTCAGTGCGTGTTGCTCGAGAGTGCAAAGCTCGGACTGACCACCTATGGCCAATTTCTGTCTGCTGCTTCTGCCTTCAAATGCACTCCCGGGAGTGGGTGCCCAGGGCTCTCAATAAAAAAAAAAAATCAGAGAGGAATGCTTGGCTGGCTCAGTCCGTGAAGCATGTGACTCTTGGTCTCAGGGTCATGAGTTCCAGCCCCACGTTTGGGAGTAGAGATTACTTAAAAATTTTTTTCTTAATTTTTTTAATTTAAATTTTAAATTTTTTAAATTAAAAAAAATCTTTTAAAAATAATACGAACAGTGATTACTGTACTGGTAAAAACAGTCCATAGGTACAAAGCACTTTTACAGACACTCACGGAATCTGTGAGCAAAAGGACATAGGCAAAAAAAAACAGCAACAACAACAAAAAAAAACAGGAATAACTTCGTTTTAGAATGAAAACTGTGTTTCTGGGAAGCTGAGCATGAGCTGAGTGGCTTCCAATCACTTATTAAATGCAGGCTGACTCAGGTCTTCCTGGCCCCTGACCAGCAATCCTTCTACCCTGAGCATCCTGAAGACCAGAAGTCCAAACAGGTCTCCCTGGGCTAAAATCATGGTGGTGACAGGCCAGCATTCCTGCTGGGATTTCTAGAGAAGACTCGGATTTCTTGACCTCCCAGCTGCTAGAAGCTACCTACATTCCTTGACTCCTAGACCCACATCCCTCCAACTTCTGTGTCCAAGGTCACAGCTCCTTCTCTGACACTGACCCTTCTGCCTCTCTCATATAAATGAGGGCCCTGTGCCCACCTGGGTAATCCAGTTGGATCCTCTGCATCTCCGGATTCTTAATCACATCTGCAAAAGCACTTTTGCCTTGTAAGGTAGCATATTCATAGATTCGAGGGATTTGAATGTGGACGTTTTTGGGGGACATTGTTCTGTTTACCACATGGGGATTAGGATGTGGATACCTTGGTGTGATAGCTGATAGATGATAGATAGATAGATAGATAGATAGATAGATAGATAAATGATTGATTGATAGATAGGTAGATAGATAAGATGGATGGACGGATGGATGGATGATGGATGATGGATAGATACATACAAACATACATATATAGATGATTGACACATAGATGATGATGATAGATGATTGATAGATTGATAGATGATAGATAGATAGATAGATAGATAGATAGATAGATAGATAGATAAGATGGATGGATGGATGGATAGATACATACAAACATACATACATAGATGATCGATACATAGATGATGATAGATAGATGATAGATAGATAGATAGATAGATAGATAGATAGATAGATAGATAGATAGATAATCTGCAATGTAGGGTGTTGAGTAGCATCCCTGGTCTCCACCCACCAGATGAGAATAGCATCCCCAAGTCATGACACCCAAATGTCTCCAGACAAGTGCCCCCTTGGAGGGTGAGTATCATCTCCTTAACTCCCATCCACCCAACCTCCCTGCTGCCCTAGGGAAGCTGGACTTTCTACCTCTTTTCCGAGGGGGTCTTGCCCTCTGGAAACTTCATTTCAGGATGTTCACATATAAAAGGGAGAAATGCAGGCAGATAACTTGAAAAGAAATCACGGGGCAGGCCAATTTGAGAAAACGGCCAAGCGTTGCTTTGGCTCTTCTGTGACTTAGGAATGGTGATTTGGTGAGATTCGAACTTTATGGAAAGAGAAACGTGTAGTTCCCAAAAATGGATTATCACAGCTAATGGAGTCTATGACATGAAAAAGAGTGTTTGTCCTTTGGATGTACCTAGAAGCACTAGGAGAAATGTGGAATACATGATGTTCTCCAATACTTCCTCATAAACCATGAGACAGTCCCTGCCATATCTTACTGCTGCACACACTGAATATTACGGCTCCAAGAAGGCTGACGGGTGGAAAAAGCATTATCACTGGAGTTGGACCATCTTGATGAACTGCCACTGAATCTCTGACATTCTCTGGCCCTGCCCTTTCACTTGGGAAGAAAATAAGTAGGGGAATTCAGGAGAAAATGGGCAGCAAGCACTGTACTCCCTTTTGGATGTGGAAGCACATTCCATGTGAGTTGTGAAAGCTATCATCATCTCTCACGAAGATGACACATAACCATGCCTTCTACCACCTTTGTTCATCATCTCTGCTCAAAACCATAAACCGATATTGTGTTGTTCGTATTTCACAATGCCAGACATGTGCGATGAGTCAGGAACCAAGAAAAAAAAAAAAAAAAAACAGATGGGGTTGTAAGCCATTGGTTTGAATGTAGCTAAAAATGTCACTGCTTCTCTATGAAGAATGTTTCTCTTATTTCTTTCATGTATTCATTTCTACTTATCCTGCCTATAGGTGTTATTTTGCTCATCTATTTTGGTTATCTATAAGGGAACAAATCATGCTAAAATGTAGTAGCCTAAATGAACATCAAGCTGTTGTTATGTCTCCTGATTCTGAGGGTTGACAGGACTCAACTGCTCTACTTGGTGTTGGCTGGAGCTCTAGAGAGGATAGAATGTTCTAGATGGCCCATTCATACCCCTGGCAGCTGAGCTATCAGCCAAGAGCTTGAGTGGGACCTTCCAACTGGAAGACTTGATAGGATGGAATATTCTAGATGGCCCATTCATACCCCTGGCAGCTGAGCTGACTATCAGCCAAGAGCTTGACCTTCACCAACTAGAAGACTTGATTGGATGGAATGTTCTGGATGGCACACCTGTCATTTCCACCACCTTCCATTGGCCAAAGCAAGTGAGGGGCCAGCCCAGATTCAAGAGGAGAGAGACAGGATTTCACCTCTCTTTGAGAGTTGCTGTGAAGAATTCACACTCATTTTGATTGTTCTATGGTCATGTTTTTAATAAGCTTTAGTGTTATTTCTAAAAGAGACATTTAATTCTTACATCAACTCAAGATAAGAAGTATTCATGGAAATGACAATTTGCTCTAGAAATGGTTAAGCCTCCACTAGCTTTTCATGTCAAGCTCCTGCTGTATTTAACTGTGTCAGAATGTACATGGTGAGATGATCTCTTATCTTGACTCTGGCTGGCTTTATTTCTAATCTGCCCAACACGCTAGATGTAATCGTGAAAAGGCCTAGGTGCAGCTGAAAGTCGTCATCAACGCGGTTAAGCTATCAGATTCATCTCTGAGCAAAAGCCCGCCCAAGTTTACGTAACATTACATAAGAGAAACATTTCCCCACCCCAGCAAGAGGGGACTGCACTAGGAGGGAGGCATATAGGACAGCAGGGTTTTTATACTACAGGACGATGTGAAAAGCCCCTTTCATTATTGAATTTGTTTTGGTAGAGATTGGAAGATGAGCATGGGCACAGGGTTCAATCCAGAACCTTCTAGAGTGGAGGGGGTGTTGGGTTCGGAGGGTGCATGCATGGACACGGGCCTGCATACGTCTTGACCTGGAAGAAGGGAGCCTTGTCCACATGTGCTTATGTTACAGTTATGTCTTTTCCCCTCTCTTCTCCGAGGACTGGCCAGCACAGGCTATCAGCATGGAACATGGACCTGCATACAATGCTGACATCACAAGACAAAGAAACTCCTTAACTGCATGGTTTTTCTGGGCCACATAATTACAATATTGTGCCTCTGCTGAATAACATTCTCTAAAAACACAAGAGAGTCCTCAAAATGAAAAGTTGAACAAGAGCTGTTGCTTTTGTCCTCCATCCCAATATCCTGTCTTCCCCAGCTCCACCCCACTCACCCCCAACCCAACCCAGCCTTGCTTCTCACAGAAGTACCAGGACGGGGTCAAGTTGCCAATCAACATCCTGGGCAATTGTGGGAGAACTAAACCAGTTCTCCAGACCTTTCCTAGATGAAGGAAATACAGTTGGACTAAGGAAAACTTTTTCATTTGTGATGTGATAAAGTCTCATAAACAAAATTACAAGTGAGACACTAGCTAAGTGGAGGCCTAAATAAATAAAGGATGTGATGACGACTTAACATGGTAGGGCTCTGTCACTCTGGGTCTACACCTCCCGGGAACATGGTGTCTACCCTGTGTCCAATACACAGAAAGTATATGACCCTAAAAGTTGATAGAGGGAATAAATGGATGCATGAATCAGTATATGGGTGGATGAATGGATGGATGGATGAGTAGACAGATTAATGGATGGATGAGTGGATGGATGGATGGATGGATGGACAAACGGATAGATGGATGGATGGATGAATAAAAGGATGAATGGATGGATGGATGAGTAGACAGATGAATGGATGGATGAGTGGATGGATGGATGGATGGATGGACAAACGGATAGATGGATGGATGGATGAATAAAAGGATGAATGGAAGGGTGAATGGGTGGAGGGATGGATAATGGATGCATGGATAATGGGTGGATAGATGGATGGATAGATTGATGGATGATGGATAAGTGAATGAATAAATCCATGGATGCATGGTTGGGTGGGTGGGTGAAATCATGAAAGAATCATCCACTCCTGGTTTTGGAAGATGCCTGAAAGATGTTGAAATGGGTTGACTTTCCTCCTCAAAAAAGATGTTGAAATCCTAACCCCAAGTACCTATGACTATGACCTTAATTGGAAGTAGTGTCTTTTCAGTTAATTGAGTTAGATGAGAGAATTTGAGTGGGCTCTAATCCAATATGACTTGTGTCCTCATAAAAAGGGGAACTTGGAAACACAGACAGACATGTCCAGAGGAAGACCATGAGAAGACAGAGGGAGAAGGCAGCTGTCTGCAAGCTATGGAACAGCTGAGCATCCCAGAACTAGAAGGGAGCGCACGGAAGTGATTTGCCCTCACAGCCCTCAGAAAGAACCCACCCTGCCAACACATTGATTTTGGACTTATGGCCTCAAGAACTGTAATGCAGGGACACCTGGGTGGCTCGGTCGCTTAAGTGTCTGCCTTCGGCTCAGGTCATGATCTCAGGGTCCTGGGATCGAGTTCTGCATCGGGCTCCCTGCTCAGCAGAGAATCTGCTTCTCCCCCTGCCTGCCACTCAACCTGCTTGTGCTCTCTCTCTCTTTCTCTCTCTCTGACAAATAAATGAATAAAATCTTAAAAAAAAAAAAAAAAAAGAACTGTGATGCAGTAAATTTCTGTTCTTGTAAGCCACCTGTGCACTTACTTTGTCACGGCATCCCCAGGAAACTCACACAGGCATCATCCTAAGACTTCAACAGGCCGACAAGCTTGTTATGGGCAGAACAGCTCATTCCATTTCTGAATGGCTGCAATGGACAGAAAAGGCACCTGCTTCCCCCCGTTCTCAGACAACTGGGGATGAAAATACAATCCTGCTTTCCAGGCTAAAGAAGTTTCATTCTTTCATGAGCTCCCAGATCCTCCAGCAGCCTGGTCTCCCTCTTGTCAATGTGCCCTCAAATTCAAGATGGCGGCCCAGCTCCTGTAGACTTCATTCATATGGCTGAACAGTCATACAACAAGGGGTCGTCAGGGCCAGGCCTGGTCTCAAGAGTCCCTGATGGTACTTGCTTGGTCCATGCTCTTCCCAGGGCACCAAATATTCCTGCATTGACAGAACCATGCCAAAGATGGGGCTAGGCCAGCATCTCACATCCCAGGCATTGCTGGCTGGCTCCACACTCCATCCTTGTAAGACATTTTGTGTATTCCCTAAGGAATGGGTTGTTTATGGTGGGACATAGGATGAATGAGACAGTCTGAGGGGACCTGGACCCAGTCTGGTGTCTTGGAAGAGATCCCCAATTTGTCAAGAATGGAGTTCTTTACAAAATGGTAACTTTGTCATAGAAAGGAATGAAGCTCTAACGCCTGGTACCATGTGGATGAACCTTAAAAACATGCTCAGGGAGAGAAGCCACACACAGAAAGTCACATCGTGTGTGATCCCATTGATATGCAATGCCCAGAACAGGCAAATCCACAGAGACAGAAAGTAGATGAATGGGGTGGAAGTTGGTAACCAGTGGGTGTACCAGTGGGGAGGTAGATGGGGAGTGACAGCTGATGGGGAAAGGTTCTCCTCTTGGGAAGATGAACATGTTTATTTTTTTAAGATTTTATTTATTTGAGAGAGAGAGAGAGAGAGAGAGAGCATGAGCAGGGGGAAAGGCGAGGGAGAAGCAGACTCCCAGCTGAGCAAGGAGTCTGATGTGGGACTTGACCCTGGAACGCCAAGATCATGACCTGAGCCGAAGACAGACACTTACCCAACTGAGCCACCCTGGAGCCCGAAGATGAACATGTTTAGGGACAAGTAGTGGTTGGACATCGGGAATGCACTAAAATCCACTGGATCATACACCTTAAAATGGTGCATGTTTGAGGGCACCTGGCTGGCTCAGTCAATAGAGCATGTGACTGTTGATCTCAGGGTCATGAGTTCAAGCCCCATGTTGGATGTGGAACCTACTTAAAATAAAAATTAAAAAATATATGTAAAAAATAAATAAATAAAGTAAAATGGCACTTTTCTTTTGAGATGAGAATTTCATATCCATCATTAAAAAAGAAAAAGATAAAGTTGTACTCAAGTATCAAATGCCTACAAAAAAAACACCCATATCCTAAGGGAACAGCTGGATGGACCTTTGCAGATGGAGAATACCACGGCAAGCAGAACCCAAGTCAAGAACCACACTCTGGCCAGCTCCCCAGTGCCCGGCCCCCTCCCCTATTTCATCCCAACACCCAATTGGGCGGGTGCTGACCCCATGATCTTTTTCAAAAGGTCAAGTCCCAGACAAAACTGTGAAACCCCTCAACAGACATAGTTCAGAATCATAATAAGGAAATACTTAGGTCGATGTTGTTCCTTGTTCCCTGGTCACATGCTCTCATGCTCTCCAGATAGAATCTGTTCCCTATGTTGTAAGTCGCAGGAGAAACTCCTACGGGTGATATGCAGACACTGTGGTCACAAGTCCAGAAGATTCATGAGGACAAGAGGAAGGCGTGGGGAGGGACCCTGCAGAGGTGGCTTTTCAAAAAATTATTTTTAGAGTGGTTTTAGGTTTATGGCAAATTCGAGTGGAAAGTACAGGGAGTTTCCATATGCTCACACACATATTTCCCCTATTGTTAAGATCTTACATTCGTATGCTACATTTATTAGAGTGGATGAGCCGATAAGTGATACATTATCATTAATACATTGACTTTTATCAATGAACTGTTAATGTGATGTGATTAATACATTGAGTCATTATTATTAACTGAACAGTTAATAGTTTATATTAGGGTTCTCTCTTGGCAGTGCCCATTCTATGGGTTTTGACAAATGTGCAATGACATGGATCCTTCATTATAGTATCATATAGTATGTCTTCACTGCCCTAAAAACCCTCTGTGCTCCACCCGCTCATCTCTCCCCCCACCAAACTCCTGGTGACCACTGATCTTTTTACTGTCTCCATGGTTTTGTCTTTTCCAGAATGCCCTGGAGTTGGAATCATACAGGATGGAGACTTTACAGATTGGCTTCTTTCACTTAGTGATGTGCATTTAAAGTTCCTCCATGTCTTTTCATGGCTTGAAAGCTCATTTCTCTTTAGCGCGGAATAATATTCCATTGTTTGGATAGGCCACAGTTTGTTTATCCATCCACCTGCTGAAGGACACCGTGGTTGCTTCCAAGTCTTGGCAATTATGAATAAAGCTGCTATAAACATCTGTAGATAAAAAATACATTTAAAAATATATTAAAAAGGAAAATATAGATAGATAGATAGATAGATAGATAGATAGATAGATAGATGATAGATAGATAGATAATAGATATGATGGATGGATGAATGGATAAATAGACAGATAATAGATATAATGGATGGATATGATGAATGGATGGATACATGGGTAGGTGGATGGATGGATGGGTGGATGGATGATAGATAATGGATGGATAGATAGATATGATGGATGGATGAATAGATGGGTACATGGATGGATGGATGCATGCATGCATGGATGGATGGATGGATGGATGGATAGATGGATGGATGGATGGACAGATGGATGGATGGATGGATGGATGATAGATAGGTAGATAGATAGATAGATAGATAGATAGATAGATAGATAGATAGACAGGCAGACAGAATCTCTCATGCTAAGCCAGGACTTCTCAGCCTCAGCACGACCAACATCTGTGGCTGGATGTCTCTGATATGGGGCATTCTGTGCACTGTAGGATCCTGAGCAGCATCTCTGGTCTTCACCCACCACATGCCAATAGCGCCCCACAGTTGTGACAACTAAAAGTGTCCCAGACTTTGCCAAGTGTCCCCTGATGTGAGGGGCAGATGCTGGCCTACATGGGCACAGGGCAGGACACACAGAGTGGGGTCAGGGGCCAGTGGTTGTAGGAGCATATTGATCATAGGTATGGCTGACATCTACTACCAGTAGAATTTAGGTGGATCACCTTCTATATAGTGGGTGGGCCTCCATCCAATCAGGTGAAGGTCTCAGTTGTAAAAATGGAGGTTTCTAGATACAGAAATTAATGCTGCCTCAAGGCTGCCAAACAGAAATCCTGCCTGAGTTTCCAGCCTGCCAGATTACCCTAAGATTTCGGACTTGCCAGACCCACAACCGCATGAACCAATTCCTTAAATATATATATATATATACACACACACATATATACACATGTATATATGTATGTATATACACACAGTTGATTCTCTGAACTCCTGCTTTCCTCATGGTGTCTGAGTGACACAGATCAAACCACTTTGTCTGTATCTGCCTCAGTTTCCTCTCACATAACGGTGGAGGTGACAGGGTATCGACATCCCAGGAATGTTAGCACTTAGCTTCAAGCACATGGAGATGTCTTATCGGGTCCTAGCTGTTGTTTTCCTTGTCCTTCCTCCTTCTAGAGAACTTCAAAGGCCATGGCGGGTTAAGCCGTCTTGGGTGGAGTTTTCAGACAATAAATAAAATCTTCACCTTAAAGTGGAGATGCTCATTAGCAAATGAATTTTCAACCATGGGATTTGCCATGGAAACGTTCTAGAGGAAGATGAGAGAAACCAATGACTTCCTTCCTTGGGGGAGTTTTAGGTGTTTCATGACTACTCTTTGGGGAACGAAACCATCCATCACGTGGAAGCTATTGGTTCAACAAATCCAGCAATGTCACAAAATCTAAAGATGCTCACCCACGCCGGGGTGACAAGCAGCTTGGGGAAAGCAGGGCTGACCGCCTAAGGATGTCTTACCAGCGGGCAACGTGCCCTCATGGGATGGAGAGATTGATGCCCCAAATTAGCCAACTGAAGATGTTGGCCAACATGATTCACTCATGCAGGAGAATCACGGAGGTGCCATCAGCAAAATACATGCAGGACGCGGTGCACGTGACCCATGCTGCGCCACCTGGGTTGGGATCTGCACACCCCTCTTAGCATGTGGACAGGAGAGAGTTGACCTCCGATGAGGTTTAAAATAGCCCATTGAGTCAAAGGCGAGTTCTCTTTCATGAGAAGATCCAGTAAGACCGTGTCTAGCTGTGGACCTCCCCAAAATTGAAACTGGGGACTCTGAGAGATATTTGCAGCCCGTGTTCATGGCAGCACTATCCACAAAGCAACATAAATGTTCATTCACGGATTCATGGATAAACAGAACGTGGTCCAAGCACACAGTGGAATATGACGCAGCCTTGAAAAGGAAGGACGTTCTGCACCTGCTATGACGTGGATGGAGCTTGAGGACATGAGCCAGACACAGAAGGACAAATCCTGTGTGATTCCACATACACGGGATCCCCAGAGGAGTTCCTTCCACAGAGACAGAGAGTAGATGGTGGGGCCAGGGGCTGGGGCTGGAGATGGAGAGATAGAGTTTCATGGGGACAGAGCTTCAATTTGGGAAGATGAAAAGTTCTGGAGGTGGATGGTGGGAATGGCTGCACAAAAGTGTGAATGTGTCCGATGCCACTGAGCTGTGCAACTAAAAATGGTGAACATGGTAAATTGTATGCTATGTATTTTATCACAACTGAAAATGAATGAATTTCTAACATACATGTTCTTCCCCCAAAACGGGAAGAGGGTTTTCTTTTGGGCGGAGGACCAAACATTGGAAGGAGAGCCACCGGCAATGGGAAGACCCACTACACCTTCTTAAAGTCACTCCCGAGGAGAGAGGTAGGTGCATTTGCTGGGAAGCATATGCATCGTGGCCTCTTGGGATGGGCCTGGCAGTGACTTCACATGGTCCTACTTTTAGTAAAATTGGCCAAAATAAGACATTCCACCCCATTTCGCCATGATGTGTTTTCACTGCCACATGCCCTCTGCCCAACTTCTGCTTGTGTGTCTGGTGTGGCCAAGGGCCCTTTGGGATGGGCTTTCAGGCGATCTGGGCTGGGGATGCATTGGGTGCAGTCTTTTGGGGACATATCAAGCCTACATGGAGCTCAAAGGTCACCGGCCACGTGGATGGCATGAGTGTCCCCATTAGTCACGGTCCTGAGTCTGGGACACGACGGAAAGGCCAGAGTCCAGGGGTGACATCCCACAGTGAACGTGTCTTGGGGCACAGGTTCCGGAAGAGTGTGTGCAGACGGGGACAACGCAACCAGAGGCCAGTCTATGGAAAGGCATAATGGAGCCGTGCCAAGCAGCAAATCCCCCAAAGTCTCAAACCCCTTTCCTGGATGCTGGGTTGTTTTGTGACATCTGTCAGCTTCTCTAAATGTCCCATTCTTGCTTTTTCCCCCCCATTCCAAGTAAATATTTGCTTTTGTATTTTTTACCCAAGAAAACTCCCCCCCCCCACCACCACCAGTCCACCCCACTCCGCCCCAAGGCTGGCTTATTAGAACCGGCTTCTTCACCCTGAGAACAGCACCGGAGCTTAATCTACCGGCTCGGAAAAGGATTTTGTGAAGTTTTTGCTCTCCTGGCTTGGAATCCCTGGGTGGTTGTCCCTTCTCCTCCCGAGCTCGGCCCTCCTGGACTTGGTCCTGAGCGTGTTTGCAAACCCCAGGCCCCTGCAAGCCTCTTGCAATCTCCTCCCAGCCACCAGCCCAGGTGCACTCAGGCACCGAGCAGAGCCGGGAATCCCGAAGCTCCCATTATTCGGCGAGGTTAACTATCTAGGAAGGTTGTAAAAATTACCTGAGGGCAAAGTTATTCCCAGATTCCTTAACTCGGACAACGCCTGTTCTTATTATTTTTAATGTGCGAGGCAAAGCAGTATTGGACATTCTCCAAGGTTTGGTAGAGCCACTCTGTGGGATTTCACTGCGCCCCCCAGGGCAGGATGGCAAAATCCCACAGAGCAGCCCCGGATGGACGCGACCCCGTATTCATAATCCGCCAGCCCGTGTCAACAACTGTGTGTAGGACTCGGGAATCTGCTCTGTGCGCTGGTTTCAAAGCAGTTAGGAACAAAAAGATGCTTTCCAAGGAACTCCGAGCAGGGCATGTGAAGAAGGGACTTCTCCACTGGAACCTGATTTGGGGTGAAGACGGATCCCGCAGATCTACTCGGGCTCTGATGTGCATGTGAATCGGGTGGTCGGGAGGCTCTGGGTAAAATGTGGGTTCCGGGACGCGGACCCCGGTAGGCTCTGCCTTTCACCTGCCCCCAGGCGATGTTGACGCTGCTGGTCCAAGGACCCCCTTTGGAAAAGTGAGGGCCTATAGGGTTCTGAGATGGATGGGGAAACCGCTGAGCACATGTCCCCTTCTTCCCAGATATTCGGGGTCTTCGGTGGTGGTCTCTGACTTCAGTTTTGACAACAGCAGCTTGCAGAGAATATGGTTTTGTTTTTCCACTAGCAGTCATCCCCTGCAGCACCCCTAACTCCATGTCTGTGGCTTTAGGAGAATTTTGCAATATCACGTGGAGTCTGCATGAGGGAAGGCGATCTGGGGTGAGTCTGGACAGCTCTGGGGTGAGGGGTGGAAATTTGGGGTGACTTAGAGGTTTCTGGGCTCTGTGGGGAAGGAGATTTGGGGTGAGTGGGCATCTCTGGGGTGAGTGATAGAAATTTGGGGTGAGCCTGGGGTGTCTGAGGTGAGGGATGGAAATTCAGGTTTGGAATTTTCTGCAGTGAGAGATGGAAATTTTGGGTGAGTCTGGAGGGTCTCTGGGGTGAGTGATGTAAATTTGGGGTGAGTTAGAGCTTTCTGGGGTGAGAAACAGATTTGGGGTGAGCCTGGGGGTCTCTTGGGTGAGTGGTGGAATTCAGGGTGGGTCTGGGATCTCTGGGGTGAATGATAGAAATTCGGGGTGAGTTAGAGGTTTCTGGGCTCTGTGGGGAAGGAGATTTGGGGTGAGTGTGGGCATCTCTGGAGGTGAGTAATGGAATTCTGGGTGACTCTGGGATCTCTGGAGTGAGTGATGGAAATTTGTGGTGAGTTAGAGCTTTCTGGGGCAAGGGAGAAAGATTTAGGGTGAGCCTGGGGGTCTCTGGGGTGAGTGATGGAAATTCAACATGGGTCTGGGGTCTCTGGGGTGAGTGATGAAATTTGAGGTGAGCCTGGGAGTCTCTGGGGCGAGGGATGGAAATTCAGGGTGAGTCTCAGGTCTCTAAGGTGAGTGATGGAAATTCAGGATGAGCCTGGGATCTCGGGGTTGTCTGAGGTGGGGGATGGAAATTTGGGGTGAGTCTGGGGTCTCCTGGGTCTCTGGGGGAAGTGATAGAAATTCGAGGTGAGCCTGGGAGTCTCAGGGGTGAGGGATGGAAATTTGGGGTGGGTCTGGGGTCTCCGGGATGTGTGGGGAGAGTGATGGAAATTCGGGGTGAGTCTGGAGGTTTCTGAAGTGGGCTGAGGGTAATGAGTAATGGAAATGCAGGGGAACCAGTTTTACCTCCCTGAGATCTGCATCTTTGTCACATCGATGATCCGGAGTCCTGATTTTTAATTTGCATTGATAAGGAAATCTGCATTTGTGAGGGGGTCTCCCTCTGGGGAGGAGGAAGTGGGGGAGGGGTGTAAACCCAAGAACTTCTCCTCCTGGAGGGCGGCCAGGACTCACCTCTGCAGGAGGACCTCGCCCCACACCAAGCTTCCCCAACACCCCCCACCATCCGCCTTCGTCCTCAGCTGGAGGTGACACCCAGCGTGGTGGCCGCGGCCACTTGGGGGGGAGGGGGGGCTCACGCGGGTCTGTCTTCCGGGGTCTCTCCCATAGGCCCACATTATTAAACTTCTGTTCGAATTTTTCCGCTGATCTGTGTCCTATTTGATTCTTCAGCTAGAAAAACATTGGATAGAAGAACATTTTTCATCCCCAGCAGAAATTTGGGGTGAATGGGAGGCTTTGGGAGTGAGCGATGGAAATTTGGGATGATTTGGGGGGCCTCAGGGTGAGTGATGGACATTTGGGGTGAACCCGTGGGTCTCTGGGGTGAGTTATGGAAGTTTAGGGTGATTCTGGGGGTCTCCAGATGAGTCCTGGAAATTTGGGGTGATTTGGGGGGCCTCAGGGTGAGTGATGGACATTTGGGGTGAACCTGTGGGTCTCTGGGGTGAGTTATGGAAGTTTAGGGTGATTCTGGGGGTCTCCAGATGAGTCCTGGAAATTTGGGGTGATTTGGGGGGCCTCAGGGTGAGTGATGAACATTTGGGGTGAACCTGTGGGTCTCTGGGGTGAGTTATGGAACTTTAGGGTGATGCTGGGGGTCTCAGGATGAGTGATGGAAATTTGGGATGATTTGGGGGCCTCAGGGTGAGTGATGGACATTTGAGGTGAACCTGTGGGTCTCTAGGGTGAGTTATGGAAGTTTGAGGTGATTCTAAGGGGTCTCAGGTGAATGGTGCAAATTCGGAATGAGTGGGGTTCTTGGGGGAAAGTGATGGACATTTGGGGTGGGGGATCTCAGGGTGAATGATGGAAATCTGGGATGCGCCTGGGGACCCTCAGGCATATGAGGTAACTCGCAAGCAGCTTTGTGAGAGACCCGGCGGTGCGGGGCGGGCAGCCACGTGCGAGAATCCTGGAAAACAAAACGTCCTCCATACAAAGGTTGATGTGACAAAAATGGTAGTTTTCAGGGTTCTTCCTGCTGTAGCAAATTTGAAAAACAGTAAAAGGGTGGGAACACAGCCCACACCGCAGGAAAGGGGGGTGATCGCCCTCGCCAATGGGTGTGCGAATGTGGCCTGAGGGCCCCCGCCCCGCGAAACCCTGGGTGAGGAAACTCCCCCCAGACAGGGCTGGGGTACGTGCAGACGGCGGGGCGTGGACCCCAGCCCGGGGCTCGAAGCCGGGCTGTTTTCTCAAAGGGCACCTCAGTGCATCCCGCTAATCTCTGCTCGTGAAGATTTTTTAGGAACAAGAGCACAGCAAAGGCGTAGGGCTTAGGGGTGATTTCCGCTGGGAGATAACCCAGGGAGATAAGGATGCTAATCTCCGATTTATTAGGAGAAAAAAAAAAGGCTTGCAGAACCAGCTCTGCAAGTACTAGGGGTGGGGAAGAAAAACAGCTTTATGTGCATTTGGTCTCGGGTCCTCGGGTGGTGACAAACACCCCAGCCTCGTGAGCCGGGAGGCCTCGGGCTGAAGGTCGGACCCCAAGGACAGAGAAGGGCCACACACCGTGTCTCTGTGGGCTCGCCTCACAGGACATCCCCTGGGCACCGCGAGCGTCCTCAGAAACCCTCCTGGTCCGGCGGGACACGTGCCGTCCCAGGGGTCGCTCGGGCTGGCGCAGGGGGAGGCATCCCAGATCTCCAAATCCCGGCAGGCTGGTTCCATCCCTGGCCCTCCTGATGGGGCACCTGTGCCGTCCTTTCCCAAGGATGGGTCCCTGAGTCACAGGACGTCACAACTGTTGCGGGCAAGATGCCCCGTCCACCACGACCACGTCCGACGAGCCCAGCTTGTCTGGACTGACCAGGTTTTCAGAGAGAGAGAGAGAGAGAGAGCTACTGACCCCTAGTGACCAAAAATTCCAAACCGAAGCAACGCCCTGAAGACAAGGTGGACGGCCCCGGTCCCTGGCGGCAGGTTAGCGAGCTCTCTGCACGGACAGGTCCTCCTGAGTCTTGTCCAGTACCCGACGGCAAAGGGTCTGGAACTCAGGACATGCCCAGGCAGCAGGGAGAAGAAGCACGTAGGTCCTGTCCCCCAAAATGAAGTGCCGAAATTCGAGCCCTGGATACCCGGGAATGCGCTCTTATTTGGAGATGTGATCGAGTTAAGATGAGGTCATCGGGGTGGCCCTAAATCCAATGACAGGTGTCTTTACAAGAGACAGAAGAGGAGACACAGACCAGAGGACAAGCCACGTGAGGATGCAGGAAGAGACGGGAGGGACGTGGCCATGAGCCCAGGGACGCCTGGAGCCCCAGATCCTGGAAGAGGCAGGAAGGACCCTCCCCTGGAGCCTCGGGAAGGAGTACGACCCTGCCCCGCCTGGATCTCCGTGGTCCTGCCCCGCCTGGATCTAATACTCAGATCCAGAGCTGGAAAAGGATGAGTTCCAGCCTCTTTAAGCCCCCAGTCTGGGGTCATTTGTTATTACCTGAAAAGTACTAAAATCCCCAAACTGACGCGTCAACGTCTCAGCTTCCTGACGCCCCTTGTCCGTGAACACAAAGTATGGCCATCAGGTGGCAGCAGAGTTCCCTGGGAAAAAAAAAAAAAAAAAAGTTTGTCCTGATGGCATTTTGCCTTAAATCCAGCTATTTAGGTTAAATAAAGAAACGGACGAGTACCCGCTCGTCTTTCACCCGCGGGCACTTCAAACAAAGAGTCTCAGGAAGATTTCCTAAGACTCCGGGGAGAGTTCTCATCTCCCAGAACCTGAACCCAAAAAATTTTGGGGAGGGCTTGGTGGTGTCCAACTTCTCCCCCACAAACTTAGGGATCCAGCATTCAGTCATCTCAACCTTTTCACATTTGTTTCTTTCCAGCGTTTACTGCCTCTCGGGGGCACAGAACACCCTAAATGTGGAATGAGGCTCTCAACAGTGAGACAGAAATATTCCGAAAGATGCAAAACACTGCTCCCCAAATGAGGGGAAACTTTCCAATTCGGGAGGGCAGCAAAAGGAAAGTTTGGAGGGGAGAAATCAGGGAGGTCGCCCTGGGATCTGAGCTGCCCACCTTTGATTTGAGGGGTGCAGAGGGAACCTCGGGGTTTTTTGCGCGTGTGTGGGTTTTTTTGGTGGATCAGGAGATGTTTGGGTTCTCCGTGATATTCTGAAGACACAGCCTGACAGATGCAGTGTGTGCCTGAAATTCTGTCTTCTTATAAGGAACCCCGTCCAACTGGATGAAGGGCCACCCTGATGATGTCCTCTTCCCTAATGACATCGGCAAAAACCCTATTTCCAAATAGGGTCACGCTTCTCAGGTACCAGGGCTTAGGACTTCGATACGAATTTTGGCGGGGTTACTATCCGTGTCCAGCCACCGAAGGACCCTAGAGTGTCGTCCACCTGCTGATTCTGTGTCCTCAGGGGCAGAAAAGACCCTTGTCATCCTGGACAGGGAGCTCAGGAAACCGCCGAGCAAGACCCGCCACCCTGCCTTTGCCTTTGATGGGAACTTTTGGTCACTAGGGGTCAGTAGCTGCCTCTGAAAATCTGGGGCAGCTCAGCTGGGATTCAAAACAAAAATTGAAAGCTTAAATCGGAGGAGGGTGAGGGGGGAGAAAGAGTGAGTGTGGCAGGCCTGTCCCTACATCCCGGAGACCCCGCGGTGAGGAGGGGGTCAGGAGTTCTGCAAGTGAGCGGGTGGAGGAGCTGACCAGAGGCCAGTAGAAGCTGAGGGACAGGGACGAAGGAGCTTATGATGAGCCTCAGGGGTGGACGGGGGCACCTGTGCACTGTCCCAGCTGTCCCCCAGGAGGGTTATGGGGAGATCTGCGGTCTAGAGTGATGGGACAGGCTGAGCTGGGTCCCCAGGGCCATCGCTCCTGGAGGACCACAGGGAGGGTCCAGGGGATGGGACAGGCTGAGCTGGATTCCCAGGGCCATCCTTCCTGGAGGACCACAGGGAGGGTCCAGGGGATGGGACAGGCTGAGGTGGGTCCCTAAGGCCATCGTTCCTGGAGGACCACAGGGAGGGTCCAGGGGAGAGGACAGGCAGAGCTGGGTCCCCAGGGCCGTCCCTCCTGGAGGACCACATGGAAGGT
>NW_022589763.1:855072-904428 GCF_004348235.1 Phoca vitulina
ATGGAAGGTCCAGGGGACGGGACAGGCTGAGCTGGGTTCCCAGGGCCGTCCCTCCTGGAGAGCCACCCTTAGGGTCCATGGGATGATGGGACAGGCTGCGATGTGCTTTTCCATCTTGCAGGAAATGGACAGCGGGAGAAAACCCTCAAGAAGCATCAATGTCACCTGGGTCCTGCTTTAACCTTCAGCTGGAAGGAATGATATCACCTTCTCCGTTAAGTGTCGCCATGGACTGTGAATGACAGAATTTGGTTCTGTTTCAGTTTTCTGACCTGTCCTCATCCCTGCACTGGGCAGGGAATGTGTGCTCTGCCACCCATCTTTCTTCGTTCCAAACTACTTTCGACATCATTTTAACTGGATTTCCCCATTTGTGGATTTATTTCCTTACTCTTCTTGCTTGCGCTTAAGACTTTTCGGTTCCTTCTCTAAAATATGGCAGAAGAGAAGGAAGGGACTTGCTTTTTCCAGAACAGATCCTACTTATATCCACCGACCTTAATGGTTTTTCTAATTTTTTATTATTTACCATTATTATGGGAGAACAATCATTAAATCCACTGAAGTTCCGAGAATGTAGAGAAGGAACGGGCCACCGATTTCCCTGCTGTGTGCGCGTCATGAACCCGGCTTTAGAAACATGCCGGAGACGTCACTTCTCTCCCCGCAAAACCTCAATCCCACCTGGAAGGTGAAACTACAGGAGAAGAAATTGAGGGGCAGGATGTGTCCCTGGGGAGACGTGCACATTGAAGGGATAAGCGTGGTCTCCACAATCTACTTGGCTTTGTGGATGCCAGATGCGTTGGTGACGATGACTAAGGCGATTCAGGCACTTTGCCCCCCAGCCTGGATCAGCAGGGACAAAGGAGGCTACGCAGGAAGGCCTGGTGTCTCAGAGCCTCAGGACTTCACCTGCATCTCCCACACCTATTCATCTCTTGTCCAGGATGCCGCTTCATCTGTCTCTCCCTGGATGCGGATGGAAGAGAGGGTTTCCTCCCCAGGCTGGGACATCTGCCCAAGATGCACAACACTGCTGAGATCCAGGCGGGGCAGGACCGCTGAGATCCAGGCAGGGCAGGGCTTTGCTCCCTCCAGAGGCTCCAGAGGAGGGTCCTTCCTGCCTCTTCCAGCTTCTGGGGCTCCAGGCGTCCCTGGGCCTGTGGCCACGTCCCTCCCATTCCTTCCTCCATCTTCATGTGGTTTCTACTCTGTGTCCGTGACTCCTCTTCTGTCTCTTACAAGGACACCTGTCCTTGGATTTAGGGCCACCTGATCCAGGATGAGCTCATCTCAGAGCCTTCACTTCATCACATCTGCAAAGACCCTATTTCCAAATAAGGTCCCATTCTGAGGTGCCAGGTGGACATGAATTTGGGGGGATACTCTTCAACCCCCTCCAGGGAACCTGCTTTGTCTTTAACCAGGACACCCCAGCGACTTCCTTCCTTTGGCTCAGTAGCTGGTGCTGACCCAGCCCAGGAGCTGGGTGCCTGCGTCCATGGCTACGCAGAAGATATGTGTTAAAACCACTTGACCCAGGTAATGTTACAATCTGGTGGTTTTCAGTAGACAGAGAGAGGGCTTCTCCCAGATTCTGTTTCGAGATGCTCCGGAGCGTATGTTCTTCCTTGTGCCTGCGGGTACACACCAGATTCTGAAGACTCTCCCAACCCATTGAAACCACACCGGCTTGGCCTCACCTGCATGTCAGAGTGCCAGGTGGTTTGTTATTAAAGATTCACTCATGTGGGCTAAAGGCGTGGCCTGGAAGTGGACCCCAAGGACCCCAAGGGCCCCTACCCTGCTGCACCCTTTACAGTTTTCTGTCTGTTCTCTCCCTGTCCCTCTCTAGAAGCATGGAGCATCACCTTGGGCCATTTCCTGGGCTCTCCAGAAGCAAGGAGCATCACCTTGGGACACTTGCTGGGCTCTCCAGAAGCATGGAGCATCACCTTGGGACACATGCTGGGCCCTCCAGAAGCATGGAGCATCACCTTGGGACACTTGCTGGGCTCTCCAGAAGCATGGAGCATCACCTTGGGACACTTGCTGGGCTCTCCAGAAGCATGGAGCATCACCTTGGGCTGTTTGCTGGGCTCTGTGGATACAAAGGCAATGGAGACCCAGCTTGCCAGGATCCCCCAGGCTAGTGGGAAAAGGGATGTCTAAGGAAAGAATGGGGTTCTCTGGGTGGTAAATGCACCAGGGGCCACGTGGCTCTCCTCAGGTCCAGAAAACACTTTGCAGGACTGTCCTTTCCAGATCAACAGACAAAGACACTGAAGAGGGAAGGGGTACTAGGTGGAGAGACCCCGAGGGCACAGGTGCAGGAGATGAAATTGCTGGAAGCATCAAAGTCGGTGCAGACTCTACAAGGCTGACGGGCTAGAAACCACAGAAGCAAGGAAGGGTTTCAGATGGCTGCTGAGAGCCTTGGGAGCCTTCCTGCAAGACCCCTCTGTGCGCACCGCCTAAGTCTGAGACCCGGCTCAGCCAAAGGAGAGGTGCTGAGAAATCAAAGTGCAATCTGCCCGAGGACTTATCTTCCTCCGCCCACGGGGGGACGTCAGAAGAAGCCCCATGAGCAATGGATGATGACTTAGAAGCCAGAGTGTCTTCTTCTGAGTAACAAGGGTGTCAAAATCACATCCAGGGCAGGAACTGAGGCACAGCTGCTCAAGATAAACTCTTGTGAAACGTTCGAGCCCTGCCCTCGTTGGAGTGACAAATTTCATGGCAAAAAAAAAGTTAAAAAAAACCAAACACATGTGGAAGCATTTTATCCAAGCAGATTCAATCAATTAATCATGGGCTCCATGATTAATTGGTCGCTAAAACTGTCATTTGTGGGGCATCTGGGTGGCTCAGTCGGTTAAGCGTCTGCCTTTGGCTCAGGTCATGATCCCAGGGTCCTGGGATCGAGCCCCGCATCGGGCTCCCTGCTCAGCGGGAAGCCTGCTTCTCCCTCTGCCGCTCCCCCTGCTTGTGCTCTCTCTCTCTCTCTGTCAAATAAATAAATAAAATCTTAAAAAAAAACCTGCCATTTGTGTACCTGGGAGGGTCTAAAATAGAGACTTGATGTGCAGTGATTCCTTAAAGGATTCAACTGACCAAAGTCACTAAGATCTGAGTCTAATTATACTTAAGTTTGGGGTTTTAAATATAAAATATAATATACTACATATTACATAAAATATATACATATATGTACTACATGAAATATAGTATATAAAAGTATATATGATTGATTAAATAAATATATAAATGCATAATTGGTTATATATTGTTTAAAAGTATATATTTATATAACATACACATAATATGTAATACATAATATATGTGATATATAAAATATATATTATATACAATGAATATTGAAGTGTATTTTCTATTACATAAACATATGTGAATATATATGTATATAATATATAAAATGTAATATGTATTACATATATTATATATAGATATATGTAATATATAAAATATAATATACAGAAGTATATATGACATTTTAAATAAATATATGAATATATAATAGATCATATATTGCATACAAGCTTATACATTATACAAGTTGTGCATAATATATGACATGATATTTGTTATATATAAAATATAAATTACATAGCAAATATTACATAAAAGCCTATGTTTTCTATTATGTATTCATATATATGAGTATATATGTGTATGTAATATATAAAATGTAATATATATTACATAAAAGTATATTTTATATATGATAAGAATACATGTAGTATATTAAATATAATATAACTGCTACATAAAAGTATGTATTTTGTAATGTAAATATATGTAATATACAGAAAATGTAATATATGTATTGCATTAAAGTATGTATTATACATAATATAAAGATAAATACAGGTAATACATAAAGTGTAATATATCTATTACAGGAAAGTATACATTATATAATATAAATATATATAAATATGTGTAATATATAAAGTGTGATACATCTATTACATAAAAGTATACATTATATAATACATATGTGCAATATATGTAAAATATAATATATGCATTACATAAAACAAAAAGTATTACATAAAAGTAAATTATGTATGATATATATAAATTATATATGTAAATTATATATATAATATATAAAATATACAGTACACACTGTAATAACATCCATGTTATATATATATATTGCATGAGTATATATGTAATATTCATAACATAATATAAATGTAATGTCTATAAGATATAAAAGTGTATTTGGCAGCATGTGTGTGTATTCATCAAATAGCAGAATGTGGCTCTGATATTTACTTGAAACCCCTACTCACCAGGACATGAATCCCACCATGGGGACCCCACCAACCTGATCTCATCTACACCTAATCTCCTCCCAAAGGCCCCTTGTCTAGTGATCCCCTTGGGGGTCAGGCTTCCACAGGTGACTCTGGGGGACACATTCATGTCCACCCTGGAAGTACTGAGCAAGGTGGCATATCTTCCTTTGCAAGAAAGAGGCCAACGAGGTGCAGGCTCTGCTCTGCACACTTTTGGAGACTGAAACTCTGTCCCTGCCTCCAGCTTCCAGGGGTTGGGGGAGCCTCAGCTTGAGATGAGGGATGAGGAATCCATCAGGCAGAGGAGCAGCGACTGGAAATCCAACCTGGCACTCTTGTTCCCCTGAAGATAACCCTGAACCCAGTGCTCCCTGACCCCGAGGAGATGGGGCTGCTGAGTGCCTGTCCAGGAAGTGCGGAGGCTCACTTGCTCACTTGCTCACTCACTGGCAGTCAGGAAGTTGAGAAATCCTGCCTGAGGCTATTTGGAAACATGTGTCTATCTGCTTCTATTTGTGGGGAAAGAGAGGTTACAAGTAGCCAGAGCTATACACTGCAGAAAGCTTGCTGAGGTCCTGCTTCTGAGGAGCTGCTCACCTCACCTCTGCTCTGGAAGAGTGACAAGGACAGCCCCCCTTTCTTATCTAGAAGGACACATTGGGAGGGAGGGTCCGAGCGACCATGGGGAGGGGAAGGGAGCCTGTGGGGACAGAACGGGCAAGCGAGTATCACCAAGCACCCAGAGCAGGTCTCAGCCTCGGCACCATGAACATCTGTGTTTGGATGACTCTCTGAGGTGGGACGTCCTGGGCACTGCAGGGTGTTGGGCAGCATCCCTGCCCCCTGGTCTCCACCCCCAGTTGTCAGTGGCATCCCGTTCCCAATCCAGACAACCAAAAATGTTCCAGACATTATCCAATGCCCCTAAGCGGAAAAATCATCCCCAGTTTTGAAACACTGCCATAGACAGACAAATAGAGAGATGATGGTTTGGTAGATGGATGGATAGATAGATAGATAGATAGATAGATAGATAGATAGATAATAGGCAGATAATAGATAGATGATAGATATGATGGATGGATATAATGGACGGACGGATGGATGGATGGATGGAGAGATAGATATAATGGATGGATGGATGCATGCATGGATGCATGGATGGATATAAGGATAGATGGATGGAGAGATAGGTATGATGGATGGATGGATGGCTAAATGGCTAGATAGATAGATAGATAGATAGATAGATAGATAGATAGATCAGATGGACAGATGGATGGTTGGATGGATGGCTAGATGCATGGATAGATAATAGAATGGATAGATGGATGGATGGATGGAAGGATGGATGGAGGATGGATGGATATAGGCATAGATGGATAGATAGATATGATGGATGGATAGATATGATGGATGACTAGATGGATAGATACATGATAGATAGATGGATGATAGAGAGAGAGAGAGAGAGATGATAGATAGATAGATAGATATGATGGATGGATGGATAGAAGGAAGGGGTGGATGTGCACGTTTCCACAACAAATACTCCGCAGCTGTGTCTGTTCAGGGGAAGCCCAATGTGTCATTGTTCTCCAGAGACTTTCCATGGAGTAACTCTGTGCCTCCCCTCCAAACTGTGTGGGGAGAGAGACAGGGGATGACCTAAGATCTGAGGGCAGAGCCTGGCATGCCCTCGGTCAGTCTTCGCTGCATTTTGTAGGCTGCACGCCCAGGGATGGGCCCCACTTCCCTATTTAGCCACTGATGTCAGGGGCACTGCTATTACCACTTATCTCAGCCAACACTGTCACAACGTGGACACCTCACTTTTTAATATTTGCATGAATATCCCTGCTTTCAGGGATGCCACACCAGGAGAGCTGCTCTTTCAAAAGAATTCAAGGTGCACTGAAGCGTGTTCTTATTAGTCTTACGGGCACTGGCATTTCCTAAATGTTCCTGCTGGCTTTCTTCAGTGGCCTTTTATTTGGTGTATGTATGGAGGCCCTGCCCGCCCCAATCAGGACTTCCTCGAAAAGAAATGTGCATCCCGTTTTCCTTCCAATGGGACACACACAGAAACACATACACTTTTTCTCATCAGGAAAAAAGGAAAGTTAATGTTTCATTCTTTTTAACTTACATGTAAGTTTTCAAATATGCAAAATGATATGGAAAATAGTGCAAATGTCATGCAAACGCCCCTACTTGAATTTCTCAACTGTTGGTAAATTGTCCTATTGCAACCATTAATTCACACATTCATTCATTCATTCTTTGTGTTTCTTCATTCCGCAAATAGGTCCTGGGTATCACATGCTACCCACACTCTAGCTGCTGTGGCTACAGCTCAGGTTCCCTGGTGTGGTCAGCCAGATATCTAATCGGGAATGCAACAAAGTTTTCAAAATTGAATTATGTGCAAGATGATGTTGTATACGAGCTGTGGGGAAATGAGTAGGTGCAGGGCATCAGGACAAAGATGGGGCTGTGGATTCAGCAGGGTTGTGAATGTTGGCCTCATTAAAAAGACCCAGTGGAGCTGAGTGAGGTCCCTGCTGGCAGGGGGAACAGTGAATACAAACCCAACCCTTTTGTGTGGGGTGAATACAGTCAACAAACTACAAGTAGAGGGGACCTTCCTCATCCTCGTAAATGGCATCTGTAGCTCAGCTCATACTCTGTAGTGGAAGGTTCTAGCATGGGCAATTAGGCAAAACTAAAAAAAAAAAAATTAAGCATACAGGTCAGAAGGAAGTAAAACTAAATCTAATTGTAAATGACTTATATATAGAAAATCTTCAGGAATGCACTAAGCAAATGATTAAAACCGATAAATGGATTCAACGTGGTTCCAAGACACAAGACCCATGCACAAGCACATGCTTGCAACCCAAAAATGAAATTAATTTTTAAAAAGTTCATTTACAATAGCATCAAAAAGAACCCAATATGCAGGGACAGTTTAATGAAGGGAGTGCAAGACGTGTAGCCTGAAAAGTACCAGACGTTGCTGAAGACTGAAGTAAATAAAAAGATGCCGTGTGTTTGATTGGACGCCTTAACTCTGTTAACATGGCAGCAGCTCCCAAATCTTGAGATTGGTCTTCAGATGCAGCACAATGCCTATCAAAATCTCAACTGCCTCATTTTTTTGCAGAAATTCACAAGCTGATCCTAAAATTCATATGGAAATGCAAGGAATCGAGGGCAGCCAAGACAGTCTTGAAAAAGAACAGGGGCACCTGGGTGGCTCAGTTGGTTAAAGGTCTGCCTTCGGCTCAGGTCATGATCTCAGGGTCCTGGGATGGAGCCCCGCATTGGGCTCCCTCCTCGGAGGGAAGCCTGCCACTCCCCCTGCTTGTGCTGTCTCTCTCGCTGAGTCAAATAAATAAATAAAATCTTAAAAAAGAAAAAGAAAGAAAAAGAAGAACCATGGTTTCAGGACTCACACTTCCCGATTTCAAAAAACTTTCCACACGGGCTACAGTCACCAAGAGAACATTGTTGTTGCATACGGATGGTAGATATATCAGTGGAAAAGAATTGTGAGTCCAGAAATAGACCTCACCACTGATCACCGGTTGATTTTCAACAAGGGTGCCAAGGCCATTCACCAGGGAGAGAAAAGTCTTTTCATCAAAACAAAGGAGCAAAAGAAAAAAGAGAGAGAGAGAGTCAAACCAAGAAACAGACTCTTAACTACAGAGAACAAACTGATAGTTATCAGAGGGGAGGTGGGTGGGGGGAGTGCACGAAATAGGCGATGGGGATCCGGGAGTGCACCTGTCGCGATGAGCACTGAGTAATGTGTAGAATTGCTGAATCGCTAAATTGTACACCGGAAACTAATATAACACTGTATGTTCACTAACTGGAATTTAAATAAAAATTTAATTTAAAAAAAAAAGATGCTCAACATCATTAGTCTTTCGGAAAATGTAAATTGAAGCCACAATGAGATACCCCTTCATGATGATGGCTATAATTTCTTTTTAAAACAGGAAAAGAACAAGCACTGGCGAGAATGTGGAGAAATTGGAACCCTCTCGTGCACTGCTGGTGGGAATGCAAAAATAGTCCGGTTTCTTTGGAAAATATTCTGGCAGTTTGCCAAAGACTTTAAACATGGAGTCACCACATGACTTAGCAGCCCCACTGCTAGGCGTTAAGACCCAGAGAAATGAAAAGAGATGTCCACACAAAAACCTGAACACAGATGTTAGGAGCAGCACTATTCATGACCACCGATGGGGAGAAACGAGCCCAAGGCCCATCAGCAGGTGAATGGAAAGATAAAACGTGGTCCATGCACACAGGGGAATATTACTCAGCCATTCAAAGGAGCAAAGCTCTGACACCTGTTACCCATGGGTGGGCCTTGAAAACATGATGCTCAGTGAGGGAAGCCAGACACAAAAAGTCCCATAGCGTGTGACCCCCTAGATATGAAACAGGCAGAACAGGCAAGTCCATGGAGATACGAAGTGGATTAGTGTTTGCTGGGGGCTGGGGCAGGGGGATGCGGAGCACCTGCTGATGTTAGTTGTTTTGGGAGCAATGATAAAATATTCTATAATTAGGAAGTAGTGGGGAGCCTGGCTGGCTCAGTCTGTGGAGGGTGAGACTCTTGATCTCAGGGTCATGAGTTTGAGCCCCATGCTGGGCATAGAGATTACTTAAAAATAAAATCTTAAAAAAAAAGTAGTGATGGTTGCACAATTTTGTGAATAGACTAAAACCTCTGAATTGTACACTTTAATGGGGTGGATGCTGTGGCATATGAATTATACCTCAATAGGGTATTTTTTTTTTCATTTTTAAAATTTAAATTCAATTAATTAACGTGTAATGTATTATTGGTTTCTGAGGTAGAGGTCCGTGATTCATCAGTCTTATATAACACCCAATGCTCATTACAACCTGTGCCCTCCTGAATGCCCATCACCCAGTTACCCCATTCCCCCCACCTCCCTCCCATTCAGCAACCCTCAGTTTGTTTCCCTCAATAGGGTATTATGAAAAAAGTAGTTGGTGGGGACAGTGATCAGAAGTTGGGGTGCTGTTAATGTTCTGCGTCTTGATCTGGGTGGGCACTGACCACAAAAGTGTGATTAAAAATTCATGGAACTGGACACTTAACTATTTGTTCATTTTTCTGCATATGGGATTATATGTGAATAAAAATGTGGGTGAAAATGTTTGAAAAATGTTTTTATCCATAGTGACATATAGACTGCATGTTTTAAAAAACTTTCGCACGTTACATCAAACATATGTCTGCCTTTGCAACTTTTTCACTAGAGATTACATTTATAGAAAATAGTATGTGCAAAATAGTGTATTTGGATTTTCATCAGCCAGGCAAGTGTAGTTCATTCATGTTAGCTCTCCTGTCATGCCTCTCAGTGTGTCTACACCACAGCATTTTAGTTATTTCAAAATTGTTGGTATTAAGACCACTGTGAGCTCTTGGACATGTCTCCCTGTGTTCATAGCTGAGTCTCGGGAATAAATGTGCAGAAGTGGGTGCTGAATTGATCGGGATGGGCATCATTTCGGCATTGTCAAATCCCTCTTCCAGGCGGGGGTCTAACCATACTTACTCTGAGTAGTGTGAGTCTTACGCCCGCTCCACATCCTTGTTAATATGATCAGACTTGGACTTGTTATCCATCTGACAGATGGCTAAAGGCATCTCCTGCTTATTTAAATTTCTGTTTCTGCATTGAGGGTCATACCATTCGTGTTTTTCGCCCGTTTCTGTGAGTCTTCTAAAATGGGCCTATTTGATTGAATCGCTAAATCCTACACCTGAAACCAATATAACACTGTATGTTAACTATATATGGGAATTTAAATTTTAAAAACATAATAAAATAAATAAATAAATACACAAAAAACAAAATGTGCCTATTTGTTCTCGCTTATGTTTTTCTTTTGTGATGTTGGTCTTCTCTATATCAATTTACATTATTCTTTCGTGTATACGTGTGTGGCTACCCTTCATTGTATGCTATGCAAGAACATTTTTCTACTAGTTGGATTTTTCTTTTCAATGGTTGACTGTGTCTTTGTTTAAACAAATATATTAAAGTGGAGCCAAATATATTCATCTTTACATTGTGGCTTCTAATTTTTCTGCATCTTGATAGAGAAATAATTCTCTACAACAGTAAGACATGTTCTTGCATATCTTTTTCTTGATCTATACTCTTCTATGAGAATTTTAGAATCAACTTGCCAAGATTGAAGAAAAACCCTGTTGGGATTTTGAGATTATATTGAATGTGTGCATTTATTGAGAAAAAAACATCAACTTCTCATATTATGTGTTCCTTTCCAGTGGTATAGTATAACATCCCATAGATTTGCATCTTCTTTCATGCTCTTCAGTATGTTATTATGATTTTCTGTATGAAATCCATGCATTTTTTTCTCTTCAATGTTTTTCTAGATAATTTATAGCTTTTGGTGCAATTAGAAATAAATAGTTTTCTTTTTTAATTCCTCCTACTTTGTCATGTTGTAGCTGAGACAGAGTGTCATCATTTTTTTAAGAGTCATTATTAATTTTTACATATAGATCTTGTAGCAGACAGGTTGGCCAATTTACCTTATAGTTTGTCTGGGATTTTTTTCCTTTTTTTTTTTTTTTTTTTTTAATATTTTAAGTAGGCTCCATGCCCAACATGGGGCTTGAACTCACAACCTTGAGATCAACAGTTGTGTGCTCTACTGACTGAGCCAACCAAGCACTCGTCTCTGGAACTTTTCTGCATAAACAATCAATCATACCATCTGTGCAGCACAGCCGTTTTCTCCCTTGTCTTTGCTGTTTATCTTATTTTTTTGTGCTGGCCAAGCCCTCAGACACTATGCTGAATAGCACTGGTGACAACAGACACCCTTGACGTGTTCTCCTGCATGTCATCATTTATATCACTACTGGTTTTCAACAGATTTTTTAAAATCCTGCTTTATCTGCAATAGTTCTGTTATTTATTTCTCCTTTTTAATCTGTTGTCTTTCTAAGGAAAAAAAATGTGTTCCACGGAACTCTGAAAAAACTTCAAATATGAAGACTATTTTAATAATGAAGCTGTCTGTCATCCTTCTAAGGAATTAGAATTTTGTCATTGGGTGGTCAAACAGTGGCTGGTTGGATCATCTCCAATGAGTAGCCCTAGAGTTGGCTTGTAAATTGGTCGCTAAAAAATCAAGTTCCCAGCACCACTTTATTCCCTCTTGAAAATGAGAGAAAACAACACAGAACCAAATTCCTGAAGCCCAGATTCTCACCATGCATGACCCAGGCACAGCAGAGAACCCCTTGGATTCCCATAGGGCAGTCTTGGTTCTACAAGATACTGGGTGCTGTTTGGAGACGCTGGTGTCTGCCGACTGGAGAACCAGGGCTGGTTTTCCATCTGTGGGTGGCAGAGCATGAGCTTTTGAAGCTGAGGATGAGAACAGGAACTACTCACTGTGTAGGCCTACAAAGCAAAGAAGCTCAGCAGACAAAGCCACTAAGCCCCTGGCTTCAGTACAACCAGTATGCCAATGACCCACCACATTTCCTATAGTCTTTGCTCATCAATCCTAGACCTTGTGGAATAAGAGCATTCAAAGGTAATTTTGGGGACAACATTGATAAAACATTCTTCCCTTGGACCACCTGAAAGTTGTGGGAATAGCTTATGGTGTAGAACACTCTTGTATGGGCAAGGCTGGATCCCAGCTCCCCCATGTTTTCCCACCTGGATCTTTCTTATTTGTGGCTGACCCAAAGTAACAACGTCAGATTTTCCATGTGCAAAAGGAGACCTTTTATTTTAGAAAGTATTCTCTCCATTTCATGCCTCACTCTGCTTAAGCTGATATTGACAATACATCCACTTTGTTAAGAAACAGTGGTAGAGGGGTGCCTGGGTGGCTCAGCCGTTAAGCGTCTGCCTTCGGCTCAGGTCATGATCTCAGGGTCCTGGGATCGAGCCCCGCATTGGGCTCCCTGCTCGGTGGGAAGCCTGCTTCTCCCTCTCCCACTCGCCCTGCTTATGTTCCCTCTCTCGCTGTGTCTCTCTCTGTCAAATGAATAAATAAAATCTTTAAAAAAAAAAAAGAAAGAAACAGTGCTAGAAATAATTTCTAGACACCTGTCTTTAAGTCAGTGGCTTTGTTTGTCACCATGTCCCCTTGTTAAGTGGCCGGATGGCTCTTTCTGTGACCCTCTCTCTCTGAGGTCTTACACATCCCGATGTCACCTAGGCATCAAATGGGCTTCTCCTCAAGATGGGCTGTGGCTTTGGGGGTGTCTTTCTCACTTCTGTCACTGAGCTTCTGGCCCCTTCCCACCCACCTGCTGACGCCTAGTCCTGCCTCTAAGAAAAGGAACAGAAGGGAACTCAAGGACCACAGCTGCCGTCAGCTCAGAGGAACTATATTTCAGGAGAATGGAAAGCCCCCTACGTGCTCATGTCCCACATTGTAAAGGAGGAAGCTGGACTTCCCGGCCAGGGTCAGGAGACAAAGGCAGGGAAGGCTCACACCACTCAAACCATTGCTCCCTCCCAGCCATGTTTTAAGTCAAGAAAATATGTCACCCTCCCCATGTCCACAGGACAGGGCAGATGCCTCCAGGATTGGGAAGAAGGCTTATAGATTCTGGGATTCTGGAGAGCAGAGTCTAAGGTCCAGGTAAGGTTGCTGAGATCCAGGAGGGTCAGGACCACTGAGATCCAGGCAGGGCAGGGCTGCTGAGATCCAGGTGGGGCAGGGCTGTGCTCCCTCCAGAGGCTCCAAGGGAGGGTCCTTCCTGCCTCTTCCAGCTTCTGGGGACTCCCGGCATCCCTGGGCCTGTGACACATCCCTCCCATCTCTGCCTCCATTCTCACATGGCTCCTCCTCTGTGTCTGTGTCTCTCCTCTTCTGTGCCTTATAAGGACACCTGTCATTGGATTTAGGGCCACCTTAATCCAGAATGACATCATCTTTAACTAATTACAACTGCAAAAACCCTATTTCCAAATAAGGTCCCCCTCCAAGGTTCCAGTTGGTTACAAATTTTGGGGAGACACCATTCAACCCTATGCAATATAAAACAATGATTTTGAAGTCATCGGAGTTCATGCAACAGAGGACAGTGACCCCAAGAAATGGGAAGCAGGCAGGCAAGCCCTGTGACTGCCGTAGCTGAAGGCTTGGGTGAGTTTCCAGGCATGGCTTAAGGAGGGGACCCCAGGTAGAGACCAGGCAGAGCCCCTGATGTGAGAACATGGGAGAGAGAACTGATGGCCTAGGAATACAAGGGATTAAGAGACTGTGGGTCAAGGGAGTAGGGAGGGGAGAGCTAAACAAGAAAGAGAACCCAGAGATCCGAGGAGGGGTCCTCGCAGTTTTCAGCAGAAATGACAGGGGGTCGGGAGGGCAGAGGGTCTGAGGACAAGAGGGGGAAGCAAAGGTTTGAGGGACAGGAGGGGAATGAGCAGCAAAATGTGTGGATCTGCTGGAAATGCCCGTCGTCTGGAAAGTGAGTTGTCTTCACAGGCAAACATACACATCCCGAGTTGTCCTCCAAGTATTCACTTTTAATGTGTGCGGTTTATTGGTGCCACTGCACATCATAAAATTTGCCACACAGTGAAACAGAGTTTCAACATATGAATTGAATGGACCCTCACCATGCATTGCAGGAAGGAGGAATATCCTCCCATTTACCAATGAAGAGACTAAGGGTGGGGGGGGGGGTCCCTCATTGGTGAAGATCTCCACTGTGGGGCTGAGGCTTAACCAGGTGGCCTGAAGCTACATGCATAACACCCTCCCACTGTCCTAATCTCTATTCCCTTCACCTTCCCTCCCAGGTGACTTCTCACCACCATCATCATCACCATCTTCATCACCATCATCACCACCATCACCACCATCACCATCACCATCACCACCATCTCCATCCCCACCACTGTCATCACTGATAGATGGATTGTTTAGCAAGTCTGCTTGAAGAACTATCTTATTTTTCTTTTCAGGGGAAGGAGGCCTGAGTCTTCCCCCTAAATTTCTTCTCCCGCATACTTCATCCCGCAGATGCAAGAGGAGGCTATGAAGAGCAGTAGAGTCCAGAAACGAGTCATTGATTGGCACAGTGCAGAGACAAAGACAGCCGCCAAGTCTCCACCTGCTCAGGTGGAGCTCCTCAGAGTGAGTGACAGGCACTGACTTTCCAACAACACCAGCCATGGTGACCTGCCACCGGGCCCTGGGGGACATCCCACCCAGTACATCCATCTGACCCGAGTGACAATGTGGAGGAGGGTTGCAGCTTTGGGAACACTTTAACCTTTTTTTCTTTAGGAGTTCCTAGAAGACCATGGTGTGCCCATCTACTTCCACATTAAATTCTCAGAAAGTGACCTACAACAAAGGCTAAACTTAACCTTTAGCAAAAGTTAAAACCTATTGTGTCAGTTAAAAATCCTAGTCCCAAATAGAGAAAGAAGAGAGAAGACATAGTGCATTTTGTTATACTTGCAGAGAGTCCAGTTGCCAGCAGCCTAGTATTTGTGTGGCCACTGTGGTTGACCCTGGCCCCCAATCCCCCTGCTTGGTCTCTATGCTCTCCCCAGGCAGTCCTACAGGACCCTTGTAAGCCACTGCAAGCCATACAAGGTCCCTTCACCCTCTTTCCCCTTCTCCACATCCCGGTCAGAACTCCGAGCACTTATAAAAAGGCCAATGCAAAAGCACTTGAAGAAAAGATGGGACAAAGGGGTCCCAAAAAACATCACGCTGTCACTCCTTCAGACCAATCAATAGTTGTTAAGGGTTTTCTTTTTTTTTAAAGATTTTATTTATTTATTTGACAGAGAGAGACACAGCGAGAGAGGGAACACAAGCAGGGGGAGTGGGAGAGGGAGAAGGAGGCTTCCCACTGAGCAGGGAGCCCGACGCGGGGCTCCATCCCAGGACCCTGGCATCATGACCTGAGCCAAAGGCAGACATTTAATGACTGAGCCACCCAGGCGCCCCAGTTGTTAAGGTTTTTCTGTGTATGTCATGCTCAGCCAGACATGGTGGCCTTTGTGACAGTGAAGAGGTATCATGTCAGTGTCCTTGAGACCCTCCTCGGGTTCAGCGATTCAGTAGAAGGACTCAACGGAACTCTGCAAAGCTCTTACTCTCATGGCTCTGGTTTAATACAACAAAAGGTTACGGATGAAAATCAGGAAGACCTAAAGGTGCATGGGGCAGAGTCCCAGAGAGATGAGGCGTGAGCTTCCAGGTGTCCTCTCCCCATGGACTTGTGGATGCTGCTTACGTCTTCCAACAACCATGTGTGACAACATGCATGAGATATTACCAGGAACGTTCACCAAGCCTTGATGTCCAGGCATTTTCTTGGGCTTAGTCACACAGCATGGAGTGTCCACGTGGTTGACCTGAGTTATTCCATCATTGGCCCCTCCAGAGGGCTGGCTATGGCATGACCCAAAGCCCCATCCTAAATCACATCATAGCATAAACCACGTGCCATGGCTCCAGGCAAACAAAGACACTCTTATCAGGCAGGACATTTCATGGGCTCATAGGTGACCTTCTAGGAGCTGGTCAAGGGCTAGACCTTAGTGTGGAAGGGGCAGGTGTGGACAATCCAGACCTGCTGAGTTAACTCTTAACCATGGAGGTGTGTTGTGAGATTTTTCAAACTTCAGAGACTCAAATGATGTAAGAATCCGGAACATCCCTCCCACCAGGAAAGACACTCAGTGGAACATCCCCCACTGAGTTCTTCAAAGCTCTCCCTTGATTCTGATGCCTGCATCCAGCTCCCTGCCAGATGCCTCCACATCCTGTCTCCCCCGAGAAGCCCGTTGAACATGGCAAGACTGAACATGGCATCTCCTCCCCCGGCTCCATGCCCTTGGCCAGCTCCTCTTATTTCTCCAACTCAGACGAGGCACCACTGTTCCTGCACCTTCTCAGTCCTCAAGCTGTGGTGAGAGTGGGTGCCTGCAGTTCCCTCCTCTGGCTCTGTCCTGGCCATTGTGCCCGAACCATGCTGCTCACAGTGCTCTCCCGTTTGGTATTTCTTCTGCTCCTCGGTTTCCAAGACCGCTAACGAGGGAGGATTCTCTGGCGGTCACATTAACAGTGTCATCGAGAGAGATGCACCTGACCAGAGCTGGCCCATCCCACCCCATGACTGCTGACAAGTGACCTTCCCATCCAGCCCCCATCCATGCATCTCTACCCATGACAGGATGTCCCCTACTCCCTGTGATGCTCAGTTGACCATGAGCACCGTTATCCCAGTGGGAGTTAGTGTGTCCTCCATGGTCCAGATGAAATGCTGCCCACTCTCCAGCCCACTGTTGTGCATGTCCTCATCCCAAGGCCCCACACTGGGGACATCCAGTACTATGTTTGTGTCACCAGCCCCCATGGCCCTTCTACTTAGCCTTGTCCTGCCATGAGCTGCAAACCTGCTTCCTACCCACTCCACTGGGTTCTAACCAATAAAGGTGCTCGATACAGTTCTGATGAGTTCAATGGCACAAAAGTAGCCCCATGCCCAAAGCCAGCAAGTTTATAACATCCTGGGCAGACTCAGTGAGCCGTCTGGTTAAACCTTGGGAAGATGAGCTTCTCCATATCGATGCTGAAGAGGAGGAGCTCCTTCAGGAATGGGGAGCCATGGAGGTGTATCCTGCCCAGCTGCCTTTCATTGACTGACATGGCTATTCCATTTCCTGGGCATCTTGTCTGTGTTCTTCATCGGCACCAGTGGCCCATATCTCAACACATCTCCTCTGTGCTTGGCTTTGCTCAGAATCTCCCAGCCAGCCCCAGGGCTGTGTGTGGGGGTGTGTACTTGTGTGTGGGGGTCACACCCCTGATGTGCTCTCTTCTGGGAGCTGAGAAGCTGATGAATTCACTCACAGGTTTCTCAAGTGTGTGTAATGAGAAAACATCACAGGAAGAGGGAGGGCGCTAAGGAGGAAAGGGAAGTCTAGGGTTGAAATGTCTCGGCAATGCAATCAGTATCCTCACTTTCGGACCAGGCAGAGAGCTGTCCAAGAGAACGGCCAGATGTTGGAGCGCCGGGGAACCAAGAAAGAAAGCAGGTGGCCGGAGCAGAGCCTGGTGTGGTGGGGTAAGGCGGCTCCCTTCATTCTCTGACCCTCAAATGTGCCCTGTCACTAGGGTACCTATTCCTGCCCCTGTTGCTGGTGCTGGCAGCTCAGACTGCAGGTCAGGGAGCACCTGGGGGTGGGAAATGGGAATCTCCGAATGAAGGCGCCCAACAGGGAGGTGGGGTCACTCCAATAGCATGTGGACACTGCATCGGAAGGTCTGAATTGGCCCCGGAGATTAGCCAACCTGCACTGGGAGCAGGTTGAGCCCCTCGTGCAACTCTGAGTATGTGAGCATTAGAAGCCATTTGGAATTACTCCAGAGGCTTGGATGCATGCGGTCGTCCACACGGGGAACCACTGGTCCCTGGATCCTGGGGAAGCACTTTGCTGGCAATCTCTTATCTTAAATCCCCCGGCTACCAAATGCAGAGCTGCTGGGTGACAGGTGTCTTTGGGGACCACAGCATTTCATTCCATGTGTCACCCGAGCGCTGTGACCTATTACGTCCCCCCCCCCTTCCAAACTGCAAGAAGCTCAACATCCAAGCTCATCCAAGGGATGCCCACATATGGGCAGCACCTGCACTGTCCCAGGTCTCTGATCTGACCTAGTCTGACAGATGGAGCTGGCATCTATGTAGACCTTAGGTTTATAGAAAAGGGAAGAATACTCAGTCTGGAGAAAACCGAAAGAAGAAGGGAAAGTGGGTAGTCAGTGGACAAAAAACAGCAAAGTAACGTCTAAGTTTTCAGTCATATGAAACACAAACCCCAGGCAAATCCGCAGAACAGGAGGGAAGAATGGGGAGTGTCGGCTCCATGGGGATGGGCTTCTCCTTTGAGGGGATGGGAATGTCCCAGCTCAGGTAGAGGTGATGGTTGAACATTTCAGATGTGGTAAAGGCTGCTGAGTTGTACGCTTTCAAGGGGTGGACTTTAAGCCGTGTGAATTTCGCCTCCATTTTTAAAAATCAAGGCAAAAATTAATTAAATGAAGCGTGAGATCTCCCTGGACTTCAGTTTCTCATCCACTTGCATGGGGATCCTAGGAACTGCCTCCTAGGACGAATGTGAGCGAGAAACTAGGAGCCGAGTGGAACGTGCCTATGTTTGGTACGCCCAGGCGATGGAGAAATCATGGTGCCAATGACTTCACGCTGCCCGCGAATTATCCTCCGCAGGGTCTGTCACCATAGTTGGCCAAGAGCCCCCACGTTGTGACTAACCATTTAATTAAAACAGCAACCCTTGCTAGATCATCTTCCACCAGTGAGCATGTGAGAACATCATTGTTTGGTTTTTTGATTGTGTTCTTTTTTTTTTTTTAAGTCAGGTTTACAGAAGTTTATGCTTTTGCTCCATCATGATGAGAAGCAAGTGGAGTTCAGTTTAGAGGAAGCGGAATGGGGAACTGTCCAGCTAAGGGCGTATTTCCATGCAGATTCCCTCTGGTGGGGTGGGGGTGGAGGGTGGGGGGTGTGGGCATCCACAGGCACCTGCTTCATGTACAGCCCCAAAGCAGGTACTACGGGAGGCGGCTTGAAAAAGGAGGAGAAAAGCAGATTCCAGAAGCTTACAGGGGGTGAATGGAATGAGGACCCTCCTTGCTTCGCTGCATTGCACCACCCCTCCTAATTAAGGGCAGCTCCGCTCAAAGTCAGGGTGCTCACACAGATTGCAGACGTGAAAAGCAGGGCTGAGGCAAGGCAGGAATAGCAAAGGGGAACGGTAGAGTCAGCCCAGACTGAGGAAGGGTCTGCCCCAAGAGGCTCTCGGGTGCAACATGGAGGCCCCCCACCCAGTGCCAAGAACCCTGGGCAAGACCCAGAGAAGGGCTGGGTGGAGCAGGGTCTAGCTCGCAGATGGAGGAAGCTGGGAACCTCCCCCATAGCACTGGAGTACAAGGTGTGTGGGAGGCAGGGACGTTGGGACAGGTCTGGTCCATGGTTTTTATTTCCTCTTTATAGCAAAGGTGGTGCCTTAGGAGGGAGTGGGCTTGGGGAGGTTGGGAGGCAGGAACATGAGGCTGGGCGCTGCTCCCCAGGTGCACTCTGGCACAAGTGTGCACACCTGGCTTGGGGAGCTGGCTGGACTCTGCATCATTGGGCTCCAGCCTCAGAAGCTGGGGCAGGGGCAGGGGGGAGAAGGGGCTGTAGCATCTAGACAAGCCAGTTGACCCTCAATAGACAGGCAACCCATCACTGCACAGGGTGGGTGGGGAAGGAGGCAGGTGGTGAGGAGATATACAGAATGAACCTCAGAGCTCAGAGGTCTGTGGGGGCAGGATCAATGAGGTAAGGGGATCCTTTAGGTCCTACAGAGGGCAAAGGAGCCCCCTGGGTGGGGCTAGACATCGAAGAGAGGAGGAGCCCAAATGTGCTGAACTGGCTGCATGTGGGAGGGAGATGCTGTGTCCTGGTGAGAGCCAGGCTTCAGGGGAGTCTGGGCAAAGAAGAAGAGAGTCTGTGAAGACAGACACCAACTGAGAGGTGAGGACATGGAGGTCCATGGGGCGGGTGTTGGGGGTGTGACGGCTGGATCTCCAAAAAGCAGACACTGGACAGGATGAAATAGGGAAGGAATTAGTGAGGGAGATGTCTGAGAGGGAGGAGGAAGGGAGGAGAAAGGGGGGAGGGGAGAAGGAAGGAAGGAGGGAATGAAGGGGAAGAGGAAGGAAGGAGGGAAGGAAAGGAAAAAGGAAGGCGGGAATGAAGGGAAAAGGAAGGAAGCAGGGAAAGAAAGGAAAAAGGAAGGAAAGAGGGAAGGAAAGAAGGCAGGAAAGTAGAAAGGAGGGAAGGAGGGAGGGAAGAGAAATGGGAAGGAAAGAAGGAAAGAGGGAAGAAATTTGTGGTCATTTGTTCCGTCGGCCCCCAGGAAGCTAATACACCAAGATAAAAGAGACATTGTTTAGACCGATCAACTCTAAACCCAAGGAAATTACAGAAAACGTGATTGTGCGTGGTAAAAGAGAAAGGAACCTCCAAGAAAAGACAAGCCTTTATAAGGATGAGGTCACAGGGAACACAAAGAGATGAAGAGCAGCAGAGACAGTAAGCGGCCAAGAGGAAGAGAAATACTTAGAGAAGTAAGACCCCATTATGAATCACAACAACAGCCAAAGAACAAACACCAGTAAAAATACCACCAGGGCAATGGTGGACAAACCCAAGATGCCACCCCAAACCCAAACAGAGCATCAGGTGTTCTCTGTTGAGTGCAGCTTTATGGGACCAGAGCCCTTTGCTTTTGTACTTACGTGTTTAAAAAGTTTTTAATAGACTTTTTTTTTTTTAAGAGCAGTTTTAGATTTACAGAAAAATTTAAGTGGAAAGTACAGGAGATTCCTATATATGCGCTTCCCCTTTGACCCAGTCTCCACCCTTATTAATATTTGGCATCAGTGGGGCACATCTGTTATCACTGATGTGCCAATATTGATACATTATTATTGATTAAAGCCCACAGTTTACATTAGAGTTACTCTTGGTGTTGGACATTCTATGGACTTGGACAGGTGTATAGTGATATATATCCATCATTAGTGATATACAGAGTAGTTTCACTGCCCTAAAAATCCCCTGTGCCCTGCCTGCTCATCTGTCCCTCCCCCAAACCCTGGTGAGTCCTGGGTTTTTTTTGTTTTTTTTTTCTTTTTCTGTCTCCATAGTTTTTCCTTTTCCAAAAATGTCATAGAGTCTGAATCATACAGGATGTAGCATTTTCAGACTGGCCTCTTTCACTTAGTAAATGTATTTAGACACCCTCTATGTCTCTCTGTGCACTTACCCTTTTCTATTTTCCTCTTATTTTTAAATATCCTTTTTGATTGCTGCAAAACTCAAGTTTTTTTTAAATAGAGAAAAAAACCTCAAAAAACTGTTATTACCGTAATGGAAACCCGACCTATCATTCCTTTTTCTTCTCCCCCAAAAAATCCATTCTAAAAACACTCAGAGCATGTGTCAACTATACTTACATTAAAATTTTTTAAATAAAAATGTAAAAATGTAAATTATTCAAGCAAAACAAGAGAGTCAGAACAATGAGAAACTAATCAAAGTGAGTGTAATATTCCCCAAAAGCATCTTAAAATCACTGACACGTGTCAACCATGGCTTCAAGGCTCATCTGAACCATGAGTCAAGCTTGATAGAAGGCAGATGGGTAGGTCTGTAGGGTAGATTCCCGGGGCAGTAGTAGTATTTCTCCACGCTCTGTGGGCGATTGTTGTGCAACCTGCCTCTCTCAGGAAGTTCATCCTGGAGAAAAGGGAAGTCGGCGGTGGGTTCCTGTTTTGTACGTCTTATGGGCTCTGGAGTAGGTGGACAGCCCAGGCCATTCTCTGCAGGAGGAATTAGAATCCCAGTCTCTGACACCTGAAGGCTTAGCCTGGGGAAGGGCTTGGTGAGCCTGTGCTCCACCTCCAACCCTGCTTAGAGAGGGAAGGATGTGTCCTGGAGGCCAGGTGTGCGGGGCCAGAGCCTGATGCACGGTCCAGCACCTTCGGAACAACCCTTCCTGACCGTCTCCACTGTTCTTTTGTGGACAATACGCCCATCAAGTGGCTGCCTATCCTAGACTCGTCCCTAAGACTTAGGGAGTGGATCTTGGTACCTGTGGTGGATAGAATAATATCCCCAGAGACGTCCACATCCTGATCCCCATGTGGTGGAGAGAATAATGGCCCCAGAGACATCCCCCTAGGTTCCAGACAGGAATAAAGCCGCAGCATGTGGGCAACTTGCCCCAGTGACACGGAGAATGACAAGGTTGGCTGGAGCCCCGTGCCCATGCTGCACGATAGGCCCTTGGTTCTGCCTCACCCCGAGGCTGGTTGTAACCTGCAGACCCTTCGGCAGCCAGCAGTGACCCCCGGCTGGCCAGGTTAGTAGGCTGACCATCAGGCTGGGGATGGTCCTGCACTTTTCCCCAGAGAATCTCCCCAAGGAAACCTCGCTGGGTCCCCCTGCCAAGCATCCCCATGAGAGCTGATTTCCTCAAAGTGTGACTGTCTGTTCCTGCAGGTTTTCCTCATCCTTTGGGCAGCCCCATGGGACTCCTGGCCACAGCCGTCCTATTCTGCATGCTGCTGGACCCAGTGTTACTCCAGACTCTGGAGCAGCAGGGTAAGGGTGTGAACCTGTCTGACCCTTCTCTGCCTGTCTCATTCCCATGTCCTGTGTATCTGGGGACACATCCTGACGCCTGAGTCCAACTGCATGGGCAGAGATGTTATTGCCCAATTAGGTGAAAATGGAGACCAGGGAACAGAGATGTCAGGCAACGTGCTGGAAGTGACATGGCTGGTGAGAGACAGAGCCGGGACTCAGACCCACGCCATTCTTTCTAAAGGGGGCTCTGATTTTAAAGTATGGACACCAGTCTTTGCCACCCCAAGAAAGGAGGTAGGGGACAGTGGGAATGGCTATCTCCCCGTCCTCCACACAGAGGACCTATAGGAATCTTCATTCACTTGCACAAAATCCACGCAGTCCAGCCTGGCCCTTCTCCTGTGGGTTTTGCATATGGAACTGATAGACTATGTGCACTCAGGAGCCCCGAGGTCCAGGGATGGGCAGGAGCTAGCTCAGCACAGGGAGATGTGCTCTGGATGCATCTGTGCCATCAGATTTCTGTTGACCATTGAAGACTCTCTTGGTTGAGTATGAACTCAAGGGCATATGCAGCTCTTGCAGGACCCACAGGCTAAGACCAAGGCCCATAGGACTGTTGGGGACGGATGATCATTGTTGTCTTGTGCTGGGAAAGTAGGAGAAGTCTGCAGGAAGCCAAGGGGATGCCAGGGAGGGTGGAGGGCCAAGAAACTCAGGAGGTAAGTGACTTATTTTCAGGCCCTGGAGACCTGGAGAGAGGTGGTCCCTGTGCTGGGGGAGGTGTGGTTGGCACCTTAAATAAAGGAGGATGTGGATGTGAGACACCAAGCACAGAGGCCGTGCGGGCTGAGAAACTCAATATACAAATGGACAAGGGGCAGAGGGTCCTTAAGAACAGAACTCTGGCCCACAACCTGCAGCAACCTGCCCAGGGGACCAGCCCACAGAGCCAGCCTGGTGTCTCCGCGTCAGATGAGCAAGAAGCCAGTTGTCCGTCCCCATGACAATCTGAAAAGCTAAACAATCCCATCTGGAACAGCGGGCTCCAAATGGCCAGGACTTGATCAGTAACCAATGGCTTCCCTACGTGTTGACCCCACTTTCTATTTAGGGCCAACCAGAGAAACCAGATATGGTCCCCTAATGAATCCCATATGATGCCCTACTTGTAGTGAGCCCCCTGCATCTTCCCCTCACCCACAGACTCTGCTCAGGGCACAGCCGAACGTTCCCCTTCATCCGCTGTGAAACTTGCCCACTCCCCTGTCCACCCTTGATCTCTGAGAAATACCAGTGATGGTGGCCAATGTCCTCACCACAGCAGGCTCTGAATAAACAGCCTCTGCTTGCTCTGACTTGGTAGGTCTTGCCTTACTTACATGGTAGGCATCTTCACATGGAGAAAAGGCACGGAGGTCCAGGTAGGAAGAAGAGATCAATAAGGGGGAGATTCTGTGCATGTGCCAATGCCCTGGGGCCACGTGAGGGGACAGGGGAAGGGGACACCATGTCCCAGTCTTGACCTTTGCTTACAAGACATGGGATGCATCAGCAGGCAGCAGGTAGAGGCGGAAAAGGGGTAATTTCTGAATCTGGTGGTCCTGTCTTTCAGATCTTCCAAATGTGAAAGGGGTCCCCAGTCTAAATATGAAGTTTGATTCTTGGAGAATGGAACTGAGTTGGGACTGCAAAGAAAACGCTACCTACCTCGAATGCGTGATGATTCACAAGGAGAACGGGCCGATCGAAATAACAGTAAGATGGATTTGTTATGGACAATTGCCGTCCTTTACAAAGCTCTCATTACATTAGAAACAAGGTAGCAATAGGTGGAAACAGACAGCATGTGTGTGACCCTGGGGGACACGTCTAGGAGCCATGCTTCTGGGTGCACCAGGGAAGTAAGTCCTGGCCTGTGTCCAAGAGGTGCCCGGTGGCCTGATTCCCTGGGGGACTGAGAAACTCCCTGGAAAATGTCTTTTCCCAAAAGGAAAGGGAGTTCAGGGCCCCCGGGGAGGAGCCCCAGCCCAAAGCTCCTATGAGGTTAGACCTGGTACAGATTGTAAGGTGGGATCCTTGGGGACGCTCAACCACCCAAGGAAGATGAAATGAGGCAGGCTGGTGGGATGGGGGACCCAGGGCAACACAGGTAGATTCCAGTCGGGCACCCAAATGCTCCCAGAATTTCCAGGCATCACTTTCAGGGACTGTAATCAAGGGGAAGACGAATGGCTTATTCTGTGACTTTCAGGCTTCTGTACCCCTTCAAGGGGTGTTGCATTGGGGAACTGCCCCCCTACCACCAGAAACAGCAGCTTCTGCTCAACTGATCCATCAAAAATCATCCATGTGGCCGACTTAATCCCCAGAAAGAAATAGTTGGTCCCCAGTGTTCCATGAAAACAAAGTTACCAGACTGAACAGATACAATGTAAATGTGAAGCCTGCGGGAGAAAGGGATATGAGATAGGACAAGAAAATGGAATAACATAAAAGAGTGTGCGTTAAGCTCCATAATGCTTAATGTGATGAGAGATCTCACTGCTCAGGGTGGTGGTCCATCAGCATCACCTCAGAGCTTTGTTACAAATGCAGAATCCCCTGCCTAGAACGTGCTGAACCAGAATCATTTTGACAAGATCCCCGGTGACTGAGGGCACACTGAAATGGGACCTGTATTCCGACCTCCTCAACACTGTAAGACTACCCGAGTCGAAGTCCCACCTTCACGTGGGCATGCCACCAATCACCCAGAGAATGTACATGGGTGGTGGTGGCGTCTCGGGGTCGGTGGAAGAGCAAACAACATGGAGAGGAGAATAAAAAAAAGAGTTTCCTAATGCACTGGTTGCATCTTTCTAGCCCCAGGAGAAAGAATGTCACTGCAAGTTTCCAGATTATTCTCTCCATGATGGAGTCACGCTCATGGTTAAAGTAAATAGCACCCAAAGACCGAATCCAGAAACACTGGTCTACACTAACTCAGGTAGGGAAAACCTCACAGTGATCCTTCTGAACATCACTAGCCTCAAGGTATATCTCTTCCCTTTTTTTTTTTTCCCAGCTTTATTGAGATATACCTGACACTAGGTATTATATATATTTAAGGTATATAGCTTAAAGCTTTGATATACATATACGTTGAGAAATAATTACTGCAATTAAGCTATTATCCCTCCCTTCAGCCCCCGGAAAGCACCATTTACTCTCTGTGTCGATGCATTTGCCACATGTTGGCCATTGTGAATAATACTGTGATGAACATGGGGATGCGTAAATCTTTTTGGGATCCAGATTTCATTTTCTTTGGAAATATACCCAGAAGTGGGATTGCTGGGCCATATAGGAGTTCTGCTGTCAATATTTAAAGAAACTTCCATATTTTCCACAGTGGCCGCACCAACTTACATTCCCAACAGCAGTGCACAAGGGTTTCCTTCTATTTGCATCTTCGCCAGTATTTATCTCTGCTTTATATATGTATAAATAATATAAATAATATATATATATATATAAAATAGTCATTTAGCAGGTGTGAGGTAATAGCTCATTGTGGTTTTATTTGCATTTCTTTGATGATGAGTGGTGTTGAGCATCTTTTTGTGTAGCTGTTGGCCATTTGTATGTCTTCTTTTGAAAAATGTCTGTTCAGGTCCTTTGCCCTATTCAGTTTGTTTAAGTTTTTGTTGTTGTTGTTTTTGTTGTTTTCTGTTTTTTGGTTTTTTGGGGCTTTGGGTTTTTGTTGTTGAATTGTTTGAGGTCTTTATATATTTTGGATTTTAACCTTTTATCAGATATATATGGATTGCAGATATTTTCTCCCATTCCATAGGTTACCTTGTTGCTCTGCTGATTGTTTCCTTCACTGAGCAGAAGCTTTATAGTTTGATGCAATCCCAGGTGTCAATTTTTGGTTTTGTTACCTGTGCTTCTTGTGTCATATCCAAAAAATCATTGCCAAGACCAATGCCAAGAATCTTCTTCCCTATGTTTTCTTCCAGTCGTTTTACAGTTTCAGGTTTTGTGTTTAAGTCTTTAATTGATTTTGACTTGATTTCCATATATGGTGTGAGATAAGGAGGCTATTTCATTCTCCTGCTAATGGATGTCCAGTTTTCCCAACACTATTTAGTGAAGAGAGAATCCTTCGTCCACTCTGTGTTCTTGGCACCCTCGTTGAAGGTGAACCTTGTTGACCATAGCTCTGTGGATTTATTTCTGGGCTCTCTGGTGTCCCATTGATCTATGTGTCTACCTTTATGTCAGTGCCATACTGTTTTGATTACTGTAGCTTTGCGATGTATTTTGAGATCAGGAAATGTGATGCTTCTAGCTTCGTCCTTCTTGCTCAAGATTGCTTTGGCTATTTGAAGTCTTTTGTGGCTCCATATGAATTTTAGGATTCTTTTTCTATTTCTGTAAAGAATGCCATTGGGATTTTGATAGTGATTGTGTTGATCTATAGATCACTTTGGGTAGTATGGACATTTTATCGCTGTTAGTTATTTCAATTCACAAACATGGATCTCTTTCCATTGATCTGTGTGTTCTTCAATCTCCTTCATCAATGTTTTATAATATTCATCAATATAATTTTATAATATTCAATTTACCCACTTGGTTAAGTTTATTTCTAAGTACTTTATTCTTTTTGTTGCTATTGTGGATGGGATTAATTCATTTTTTTAAATGTTATTTTTAAGTAATCTATACACCCAATGTAGGGCTTGAACTCACAACCCCAGGATCAAGAGCTGCATGCTCTACTGACTGAACGAACCAGCCAGGAGCCCCAGGATTATTTTTTTTAATTCCTTTCCTGAATAGGTCATTGTTAGTGTATACAAATGCCACTGATTTTTGTATGTTGATTTTATATCCTGCAACTTTATTACCTTTATTTATTAGCTATAACAATGTCTTCTGTTTGTTTGTTTAGTCTTTAGGTTTTTCTACACATTATGGTCATATTATCATCAAACGGAGCTAATCTTACTTCTTTTTTAATTTGGATACTTTAATTTCTTTTTCTTGTCTAATTGTTCTGGCTAGGACTTCCCATACTATATTAAATAGAAGTGGTGAGAGTGTCTACCTTGGCCTTGTTTCTTACCTTACAAGGTAAGCTTTCAGTTTTTTGGGTTTTTTTCCCATTGAGTGTGGCGTTAGCTATGGGCTTTCCATATTTGCCCTTTATTGTGTTGAGGTAAATTGCTTCTATACCTATTTTACTGAGAGTTTTTATCATGAATGGATGTTGAATTTTGTCAAAGACGTTTTCTATAGCTACTGAGATGATTATGTGATTTTTTTTCTTTCATTGTATTAAAATGCTACCACACATTGATTGATTTGCATATGTTGAACCATCTTTGCATGCCAGGGATAAATTCTACGCGGTTACAACGTGCATTCCTTTTAACGTGCTGTTGAATTTGCTTGCTCGTATTTTGTTAATGATTTTTACATCTATGTTTATTAGGATATTGGGATGTGATTTTTTTTTCTCATCCCTTTGTCTTAAGTATCAGGGTGATCCTGCCCTCATAAAATGAATTTGGTAGTGCTCCCTCTTCTTCTATTTTTTTTGGAAGAGTTTAAGGATTGGAGGGGCGCCTGGATGGCACAGTCGGTTGAACACCTGACTCTTGGTTTCTGCTCAGGTCTTGATCTCAGTGTCATGGGATCGAGCCCCGAGTCGGACTCTGTGCTCGGAGGTGAATCTGCTTGGAATTCTCTTTCCCTCTCCCTCTGCCCCTCTCACTCGTGCTCTCTCTCTCTCAAATAAATCAATAAATCTTAAAAAAAAGGATTGGAATTAATTATTCTTTGAATCTTTGGTGGGATGGGGGACAAAGTTACCAGACTGAACAGATAGACATTCCAACTATGAAGCCATGTGGTCCACTTCCACAAATTATTTTGTTTGTGTGTCTTCTCAGGTGGGGAGGGCACAGCTGCCCAAAATTTCTCCTGTTTTATCTACAATGCGAACTTCATGAACTGCAGTTGGGCAAAGGGTCAAGCTGCCCCTGATGACGTCCAATATTTTTTGTATATACGAGACTCGAGGTAGGTATTGATCTCATGTAGACAATCCTGAGAAGTACGGGGGGCGGGGGAAGCCCTGATTGTTCTCTGAACAGTTTGAATTTTATAGAAGAAAAAGGGAAGGAGAGTGTCCTCATTACATAGAAGACTCAGGAACCCACGTGGGCTGTCACCTGGAAGACCTCTCAGGATTAGCGAACTACAATTATTTCCTGGTGAACGGTACCAGCCAACGGACAGGAATCCAGTTCTTTGATTCGGTTTTGTCGTGGAAGAAAATCGGTAAGAGCCACGTCCTGTGGTGTCAACAGATGCTTAACAGGTGAACCGAACAGAGTTTGTGGGAAGTTTGGAAGAATGGAAGTTTATTCTCTCTCCCAGTTCTGGAGGCTAGAGACCCTGAATCAAGGTGTTGCCAATGGTTGCTTCCTTGTGGAAAGAGACCAACCCATCCTTTTACTCTGAATTAAACGGGGTGACAAGGAGTGCCTACACTGCTAATGAATCCCCCCCCAACCGCTCCAAAGAAACGAGGGCTCTTCCAACGCCCCCATAGCCTCCAAGAGCTGATCTTGGCACGGGGACAGCCCAGCCAGGCAGGGGTTTTGCCTGCAATCAGGCAGTGAAGCCCCACCAAGACAAAAGGGAAGATGTTCAGACCAGGAGATGGAGGTTAATACTGACCTGTCTGCGGACTTCCCCCATGGAGTAGCACGCACAGCCTTCTCTTGCCGTTTTGGGGGACGCCGTTGGCAAACAGATGCCAACTCTCCAGCTAACCTTCACAGGCCATCGCCCACCCCCGCTCCCCACCTCCGGGCTCACCTGTTGGGGGAGCTCCAGGTGTGCGTACCCAGCCAGGTGGCAGGTGTTCTACCTGTGTCTCAGGGTCTGCATTTCCTGCTCCTCGCTGCAGACAAACCTCCCGTGGCCCTGACTCGGCCACCCGCCTTCCAGGGGAATCCCCGCCTTTCTTTTTCCCTCCCCATGTTTTTAACATTTTTATTTAACCCAGGAAATCCCAATATTATTTCAAACTTCAATCCTGTGCAGTTGTGACTTACAATAAGAAATGCATGTTTGGTCTCTGTCTTTTTCTGGCACACAGCTGAGAAAACCCTAGGGATTTCCCGGGAGGAGAGCGGTAAATGTGCCTTTTGTTATGTTAAGGAGGTGACAGCTGAAAAGCCCCTATGGATGGGCATTGGTTGCCAGGGGAACCAACTGGGTGATTAAAGGATTGGACTTTTCAGTCCCCTCCTATGACCTCAGGGACCGGAAAGGGGCTGGTGTTTGAGTTCAATCCCCAACAGGCAATGATTTAATCAATTGTGTTTCCATAATGAAGCCTCCCTAAAATCCCAAAAGGATGGGATTTGGAGATCTTACAGGTTGGTGGACATGTGGAGGTTTGGGGAGAGAGGTGCACCTGGTGAGACCATGGAAGCTCCACGCCCTTCCTCCACACCTGGCCCCATACATCTCTTCATCTGGCTGTTCCTGAGTTACAGCCTTTTAAAATAAACCCATGATCTAGTGAGTAACACGTTTCCTTGGGCTCTGTGAGTAGCTCTAGCAGATTAATGGAACCCGAGGAGGAGGTCCTGGGAACTTCCGATCTGTAGCTGGTGGGTCAGAACCATGGGTGTCAACCTGGATTTGTGACTGGCGTCTGACCCAGAGGGTGAAGGGCAGTCTTGTAGGGCTGAGCCCCCTACCCTGTGGGATCTGACACCATATCCAGGTAGATAGATCAGAACTGCGTTGAATTGTAGGACACCCCGCCAGTTGTCTGAGAATAGCTTGAAGGTGGGAAGGGGGGACTCCACCTGTCAGAACTGGGTGCAGAATCCTACATACACATCACAACAAAGAAGGACCCCCGTCCTGTTGTGAGCTTGGAGATCCAGTGTGAACTTCCCAGTGACTGTGCAACATTCGGTGTGATAAGATACACTGGATGTGAACTTACAGCCAAGTGGCCCTTGAAGGGTTTCAGGAATGAAATCAACCCACGGGGTGAAGATCGGAATGCATGCTACCTAAGTGGGATCAGACACAGAACGCCCATCCTGATCGTTGGTGGAACCCACAGTAGGCGGTCACATTGTTGAAGGACACTGGAGCTCCTTGGTCTTTTCTGACATGCATCCGGTCCTCCCATTGGAAATCATGCCTTTGCTGTCCCCATGGTGGCCCCGTCCCTGCCCAGTCCCCGTATTTCCCTCCTTCCCTCACTTGGGGTTCCCTGCAGCCTGCCAGATCATCCTGTGTGCGCACATCCCAGTGGTCCTCTTCCCCAAGAGGCAACACTCAGACCCACTCAGACTCAGGCCTCTGGGTAACCCCTGGGAGCTGCCCGCAGAAGTGGATCTGACCTCCGTGGCCCAGCAGAAGCCCGCTGGTTCAGGGGAGTGTCCTGGGATCTTGTTACAGAAATATATAGCCCACCCAACAATATCAGCGTGCACTGCAACAAGTCCTACTGCGTGATCCGATGGGAAAAGCCCAAGACCAGACATAAGCTGTCCAACATGGAGTTCAAGTACCAGCTGGACATCCAGAAACAGGTGAGTGGACTCTGCCCCAAGCAGGACATCGTGCCTCGAGGAGCAGGGGGCAGCAGCCCCTGTGACCTACCACGAGGGCCCAGGTCATGGGAGATAGGCAGGGCTCCGTGATGCATGGGGAGGAACACAGGGGCGGCTGTGGTGGACAGGATGTCCTGGGCATGAAGGTCACCACCATGGCAAGTCCAAGAGAGGTGTCCACACACCCAGCTGGATCCTAAAAGCCTTTGGCGGTTGTTAGAGATCTCCAAGCAGATGCAGAAAAGAGAGGACCTTCTGCTACTTGTCCACTAGGACCCCACCTGGAGAAGGCAGATTGTCTGCGCCACATCCACCTGGACCCACTGTAGACAAGGGGGACTCTCTGCTCCATGACCACACGGACTCATTGTAGACAAGGGGGACTCTCTGCTCCACATCCACCTGGACTCAGTGTAGACAAGAGGGACTCTCTGCTCCAAGACCACCTGGACTCAGTGTAGACAATGGGGAGCAGAGAGGGGGAGCCTCTGCTCCACATCCAAATGGACTCAGTAGACAAGGGGGAGTCTCTGCTCCACATCCACATGGACTCACTGTAGACAAGGGGGACTCTGCTCCACGACCACATGGACTCAGTGTAGACAAGGGGGACTCTGCTCCACATCCACCTGGACTCAGTGTAGACAAGGAGGAGCCTCTGCTCCACATCCACCTGGACCCAGTGCAGACAAGGGGGACTCTCCGCTCCATATCCACATGGACTCAGTGTAGACAAGGGGGACTCTCTGCTCCACGACCACATGGATTCAGTGCAGATAAGGAGGCCCCTCTGCTCCACGTCCACCCGGACCCTTATTTGGACCCATCAGCAGCTGGGGTTCAAGGATGAAGCATGATCAGGGTTCATCCTCCCTCAGTGAATGAGTCCATCCCCACCGTCCGCGTGACTTGAGGAGAAGGATGTATAGGGGGAGCTCTGCCCTTCACGTGGCCCCGACTATTCGGGTTAACCCATGAGCACACTCAATGAATGGATCCTGTAAAAATCTTCAAAATGGAGAAAAGTAAACCTAGTTCTATTTTTTTTTTTTTCTAGAGCACTAAGGAACACAGTGAGGATCAACTGGTGAGTTAAAACTCTGACCCAAACTATCACCCTGTAGTGTAACTTTAAATGTTACTCAAGTGGACACGTGGCCCCCCTGGTGGCCAAGATGGGGCGGGCAATGAGTGGGAGAGTGGCGGCTCCCCGGAGGACGGTCCCATCAGTGAAGTAGAGGTGCTCCCAACAGGCCCGCTGTGGGAGGGGGGCTCATCTGGGCATACTTGCCCTGTCCCATTTGTTGAAATTAGTGACCACCCGTGTTGGTCAAGAGTTTTAAGGAGATTACGTGTTGGCCAAGAAAATACTCCTTTGAGTTTTAAGGAGATTATTTCTTCCTTTAAAATACCTCTTAAAGATCATCAAAGTCCTTAATGGTGGCGTGTCCCAAGTCCCAGTGCCACCGTGACCTCAGTCTCTTCCTCCGTCCAATGGGGGGCTTTTACTTGGTTAACGTCCTTGTTGGGATATTACCCACCGGTGGCTCTGCTCCTGTCCCGTGTACCTGCTGCATGATTTCTGCATCTATGTTGACGAGCACCCCAGGAGGGGTTCTGTCGTGAACACGGCACATGCTCATGGTGCTGATTCCCTGAAGCTTTTGGTGCGCAGACAATGCATTAATCTTATACACCATGTATTTGTAGACAGCACCGACGTTTTGCACCGTGAGGGCACGGTTCTGCTTTGCTAGCAAAATGGCCCCTTTCCACGGTGCATTTTCCACATGCTTCTGGAACCGTCATCCATCCCGCTGGTGCCGCCGAAAAGACATACCCAGCCCCTCCTTTCTGAACACAGGACACCCCTCTCTCAAACTTTCTCTTTTGTCCAAAGATTGAGGTGCCTGGTAATTTGGAAAATAACTACAGCTTCCCAAGTCCGGAGCCCAGACCCAAGCATACTGTAAAAATAAGGACCTCGGATGCGCGGATCCAGAAGTGGAGTGACTGGAGCCAGCCCATTGAGTTTGGTATGTGTCCTGGGAGTGTCCCTAAGTTCATCTCTGAGCCCTTCCCATCCCAGTCCTGGTCCCTGTCCCTGTCCCTGTCCCAGTCCCTGTCACCGTCCCCAGAGACTCCTAGAGGGAGGAGTTCCCCAACCACGGGTCTCCATGGGGCTCAGTTCCTTCAAAGAAAGGGACAATCCGCCCAGCCTCCGAAGGGGCTGCCTCAGCTGGAAATGATCAATCACTCCTGGTCCCCATCAACCCCGTTCCTGTCATGATCCCAGCCAGGGGAACACTGACATCAAAGTCGAGCGTGTTTTGGCCTAATCAAGAGGGAGCTATTCATTCCAGGGAACTCAATTACCAACACCTTCCACCACCTTCCTCCCTGGAACCTTTATGGGTTGGCACGAATTTAATGGTTTGGACCAAAAGCCAATCGCGTACTCAAGAAATCTGCATTTCCACACTACCCCTCCCTCCCAAATATTTTCAAAGTGTTTCAGCAAGCATTTTATGCATATAATTTTATGGATGTTTTTTTCCTGATCCAAAAACGGAGACTTTAATAAGGGCTGGTATAAAATGTATGTGAAATGTTTATCCAGAGGTAAAACATAAGTTCAAAGAGATGGGACAGTGGGTTCTTAGCTATGACTCCAAAATGAGGAACAACGAAATTTAAAAAAATAGGTCAACTGGTGTTCATCAAAATTAAAAACTTCTGTATCATCTGGAATGAGCACTTTTTAAGCAAATGTATTATTATTAGTATTAGTATTACTATTATTTTGTAAGAGGGCACATTTCATATGTTAATATGGAAAACTCTCAAAACACCAGACCCTTAATCTGGTTATGGTCCTCCTGATGGGACTGGGGTTTTTTGTTTTGTTTTGTTTTTGTTTTTAAAGATTTCATTTATTTATTTGAGAGACACAGCGAGAGAGAGAACACAAGCAGGGGGAGTGGGAGAGGGAGACGCAGGCTTCCCGCTGAGCAGGGAGCCCGATGCGGGACTAGATCCCAGGACCCTGGGATTGTGACCTGAGCCGAAGGCAGACACCCAACCGACTGGGTCACCCAGGCGTCCCAAGGGACTGGGTTTCTTACTTGGATTTTTAAAATTGGACTTTTTAAATAGTAACAGATAAAATGTGCCCTGTTACAAGAATAACGAGTTGTAAAAAGTGCACATTCCAGATGATAAGCAACACGGAAGATCTAATACTAGCTGTGAGGTAACTTTGTTCAAACCGTATGCCTGGAAAAGTGTATTTGGGGAGGGAGGGGGTCCGTTTTTGTTCATTTATTTATTTTTAAATTTTTTTTATTAATTGATATTTTTTTTTGCCCATTTTTTTAAATCGGGTCGTCTCGTTGCCAGAGCGCGTTATGGTCTGGACGCTCATGAGGTTGTTTTGGCTCACGGAGGTTTGCGGGAAGGTTTCGGGATGGGCGCTTTGCTGTGCATTGATTGCCCTCCCGCTCCGAGCCTTTCTCGTTAGCCGTGAGCCGGCGAGGGAACGAGCAGGCCGTGCACTGACCGTTCATCCGAAGGGGTGTGTCCCCCTCTCTCCCCAGGTTCCGAGGAAACCGAGCCCAGCCTCGTGCCCATCTATGCACTGGTGGTCCTGGGGACCTTCATCACTGCCCTGATCCTCGGCTGCCTTTTGAAAAGGTAACCTCCGCTGATGGGTTGGCATCCTCCTTGCAGATGGGCAACACAGAGAGAGCGCTCCTTCAGATGGAGCGCAGGGAGCCCACTGGTGTGACAGCCCTCCAGGGAGGTCTAGCGGGCAGCCGACGGGGGCTTAGTCCTGACCCCTGAAGGGCAGCCCTGGATGCACATTCTCAGATGCTTCCAGGCCCTGGGGCCATGCTGAGCCTACCTGTCTGGGCCTCACATTTCAGCTGGACGCTGGACCTCCTCTGAGGGTTTGCATTCAGTCCCACTGAGCTTCATCTTTCTGGAATGCCTCCCCGCCCAATCCCTCATCTGGCCCTTCATTTCCCCCTATAAGTCTTACCGAGTCCTGGAATCCTCGGGGCCGCCAAAGCCCACTCCCTTCCCCGAGGCCTCCTGGGAGCCTTCACATCCACATCTCCCTGCTTACCGTCAGCCTGTCCGTGAGCTCATCTGTGGGCAGCTACCACGTCTTGTCAGATGTGTGATCTCAGCACCAAGCAGGGTCTCGGGGGCACCTCACAAATGCCTCTGAATGAACATGCATACGGGGAAGAATTAATTCTTTAGTTGCAGGCAGATTGCACGGCATGCTTTGCAAAGCATGGAGAGTTTTGCCTCTGATGATCCTCCTGCACCCTGTGGGGACCCAAGGGGTGTTCTCCTGTGTGCACCCCTCGATGCCCCCCAGTCCTGGTTGGGCGTCCTGTGTGCATTTCCCTGAGGATGGACCCACGTGGCTCACTGCACAGGGATGGAGCCTAAGGACAAGGACTCTGCCCTGCCTGCTGGATGCCCCGGTCACGGCATGGCACCACCCCGTGCTCTGGGGACCCTGGACCTGGGGGCAAAGGGGAACAGGGGCAGCCCCACAACCTGCTGCCAGAGTGGGGATGGAGTGCATGCCTTACCCAAGGACAGTTATCTTAATGAAAAGCTATTTGAGTTTCCTGTGGTCACAGGCGAAAAAATGACCACAAACCAAATGGTTTGAAATGACAGAAATTAATCATCTCCCAGCTTTGGTGACCAGCAGTCTGAGATCCAGACGGGGCAGGACCGCCGAGATCCAGACGGGGCAGGACCGCCGAGATCCAGGCGGGGCAGGGCCGCCGAGATCCAGGCGGGGCAGGGCCGCCGAGATCCAGGCGGGGCAGGACCACTGAGATCCAGGTGGGGCAGGGCCAAACTCCCTCCAGAGGCTCCAGGGGAGGGTCCTTCCTGTCTCTTCCAGCTTCTGGGGCTCCAGGCGTCCCTGGGCTCGTGGCCGCGTCCCTCCCATCTCTGCCTCCGTCCTCACGTGGCTTCTCCTCTGTGTGTGTCTCTCCTCTTCTGTGTCTTATAGGGACACCTGTCCTTGGATTTAGGGCCACCGTCATCCAGGATGAGCTCATGTTAACTTGATTACAACTGCAAAGATCTGATTTCCAACAAGGTCCTATTTCCAGATTCTGGGGCTCAGGACTTGAATATATATTTTGGGGGGACACTACTGAGCTCAGCAGAAGCACCTCCAGGTCACAGAATGTGAGGTGCTTTCCCTTCGGTAAGAGAGAAAGCAAACGCCCCTTTGAAAATGCAGCAAGACTCCGATGTTTGGCAAAAAGGAAGTCTGCTGTTTAAATAAAAACGCTAGAAATAGGGGGCAAACCCTTAAGCCAGCATATAGACAGAAGCCTGCGAGACCGGAAACTGTGCTCTTCACGGTTGGATGGATGTAGGACAGACACATGCCTTGTGGTCCGAGGGACCCTGGGCTCCCCCAGGCTGCCTGTGACTGGCCACATCCCCCTGTCCTATCCCCGTACCCGAGTGACCAAGTGAAGGTTCTAGAAAGATCCTATCACTATGCGATCCTATAGCGTCTCCTGTTGGCTCATCTGTCTCAGATTTGAATTGCCCTGCTGTGAGCCTTCCGTGAGATTGTTCTACAGCCGGCGGCCCCGGAGGCTTCTCGCACCGCGGGCAGGAGGACGTGTCCCTCCTCGCTGTGAGAAGGACACGTGTCCTCAGACTCTTTCCTTCACATGCTTCCTGTCTCCCTAGGTTCCTCGCGTCAGAGAGCCTCTTCCCACCGATTCCGCACATCAAAGACAAATGGAACGATACCCATCAGCCTGACCACCAGGTGGGTAAGGGTGGGGGGCAGAGCAGAGAACCAGGACGGGGAGGGGGCAGTGCCCCCGGGGACTCCCCTGCATGTCCGCCCGAGGGGGACCGTGCTGTCCTTCATGGACGATGTGGCTGGGATCCCGTGTCCTGCTCGCCAGCCGACCCTGGGCGTCAGGGGTTAGGGTCTTCTCTGTGAGGTGCGTCTGGGGAAATTGGGGGCGCCCTGGGGGCAGAGGCAGAGGCGGGGAGAAGGGGTCTGGCCTGATCTCATGGAGAGAGAACCCAAGGGCGTCCAGAAGGACCAGGGAGGACGAGGGCTCTGCTCCCCAGACCCCATGCGTGCACTCGTCACCTCTGACCGACCCTGGGGCGGCGGACACATTTCCTCCCACTGGCAGCTGCAACTCTGTCCCAGGGCCGCCCCACAGGGGGAGTCCCTACCGTCTGCATCATGTCTGCCCATCTCCGTGACCCCCACCCGCGAGCCAGACGGACGTCTCATTTCCTTGTTATCAATGATCAATATCAGCAATATGATCATACACCCTGAGCCCCTCCCCAGTCCAGGGTCCCACCTAGCTCACCAGGCCTGGAGAAGCCCTCTTCCCCTCCCTTGGTCCCCAGGCTCCGTCATGCCCCAGGACGTTTGCACCTGCTGGCACCTATCCCAGGCATCCCCACGGGCGGTCCTGCTGATGCCCCCGCTACAAGATCTCACTCCCGCTGGGTCCCCGATTCCCATCTACATCCGTGGCCCAGTAGGGTCCTGCTCTCTGGGCTCCTGAAACCCCAACATCCCCATCCTCCCTCTCCTCCTCAGGTCATCTGGGAGAACTTCACCTTGGACACGGAAAAAGATGAAAACGAAGAGATCCTCACTGTGGAAGAAGTCACAGTGGCCCCGGCGAGCAAGTGAACTGCATGGACTCTTCCAGCCCCAGAACATTCTGGAAGCTTTTTTTTTTTTACTTATTATTGTTGTTGTTTTGAGCAATTATTTATATAGTGTTCTATTTTTTTACTTTAAAAGAATGTGATATTTTGCAAAGATGCTTGTAGTCGGAGTGATTGTTGAATGCCCTTGGATCCTGAACCCGTGATGCACCTGCTTCTCCCCCAGGGAAACAAAGAATTCTCCCTTGCATGATGGCGGCTCAGGCGCCCGCCTGCCAGGAGCCACTGGGGCTGGGACGTGGGTCTCTGGCGTGTCTGCTGTTGCCGTGGGAACATTGCCTTCCCCCTGTTTCTGCACCAGCTGCAGCTCAGCCCCATATGGGGGCCATCTGGGGGTCTTGAATAGTTGTCTCCGTTGCAAAGTCCCATTTGCCACCTAATGTGTCATGTTCTCAGGCTCCAGGAATCGGGGTGTGGACATCTTTGGGGACATTGTTCCATCCACCGCATGGGGATCAGGACGTGGACACCTTTGGGGAGATTATTCGGTCCACCACTCAGGAATCGGGTTGCGTCTACCACACGGGGATCAGGATGTAGACGTCTCTGGGGACATTATTCCGTGCACCACATGCAGACGTGTTTGGGGACGTTGCTCCATCCACCACACGTGGATCGGGATGTGGACATCTTCGTCTGCAGGCATGGGCAGGGATCAGAGGGGTCTTCTCGCAAGGATCCTGAAACCAACTCTGCACCTTGACCTTTGAGACACGGCCACCCCCGTGAAGGTAAGTAACGGGGAAGTGTTTAATGTGGGTCTTGTTGAGACAAGAAGCAAGTCCCATGCGGGGAGTGAACCGTGAGGGACCGCATGGTGTGCATGCAGCGGGTACCTACGGAAAGTTTTAGAAGCCAGTGAGAGTGTGCTATGGAAATCACGGCTCGCCTAGGCATTGGATTTGTTGATGAGGATGAAGCTCACGGGGAGAGCAAAATGTATCGGGAAATATAGAAAGATACATATAGATACAGACACAGGTCTATGGATATAGAAATATATACAGAAGAGAGAGTAAACAGTATATGTGGACATATACACAGAGAGAGAGACAGAGACAGGCAGATACATATTTGGAGAAATAAGTATGGACATATATACAAAAAGATACATATGAAGATGGTAGAGAGACCGATCTCAAGGAAGTGGCTCTTGCGATGGTGGGGCTGGTCCGTGTGAAACCTGCAGGGCAGGTGGGCAGGCTGGAGGCGCAGGTGGCAGGTGATATTGCACACCTGAGGCAGAATTGCTTCTCTGGGAAACCTCGGTGTTTGCCCTTGAGACCGTCACCTGATTGGACAAGGCCCACCCCCCTGTGAAGTAACATCTCTTCAAGTTAGCAGCTTGTGGATTTTTTCTTTCTTCTTTCTTTCTTTCTTTCTTTTTCTTTCTTTCTTTCTGTTTTTTCTTGTGGATTTTTTTTTTTTTTTGTCCCACCTGCAAAACACCTCTAGCTGAGTGTTTAATTGAGTAACAGGGGGCTTGTCCCCTGTCTGTGTGAACACACAAACGGATCCTCATGGAACCATTTCAAATGGGAATGCATTGCAATGTGCTCTGCAGTGGGTCCCCTGTGCATGTGCCAGGTGACACGTGCCAGGGCGATGGGGCCCTGTTCCCTACGGTAGTGCCCCACCACCACCACCTGTGCCTTCCCAAGGGGCTCCTGTGTGATCGGGTGGGTCTGCCCAGGGTGAGGGGGCCCTACCCCAGGAGCTTTGCTCTGCAATTTGCTCCTGATAAAGCTTCAGGGAACAAAATTATATGCTCAGGGCCTGCAGTGATCCCCCAGCTGCTGAACCCCACTTCAGAGGTGTCAGGGGCCTCACCTCAGTCAGCTCACCAGGAAATGAAAAGGAAAACAGAACCAAAAGAAGCATTGATTTACAGCATTTTCTGCTTCCTGTGTTGCAGATCGTCCGATGGCCTGACAGGAGCTGTGACCTCTCCTGGGTGTTCAGCGTGGGCTCCCCGAGTGTGTACAAGGTGGTTCCAGCTTGCCCCTGCCTCGCAGGTTCCGACCAGCACTTCCCATGAGTCCTGTCCATCTGTCCGTCTGTAAGATCATGCACATGATGCAGGAAACCTGTTTCCCTTCCTTCATGTCTATGAAACACCATCACGCCTTCACACGTGGGGGCGTCCCTTCAGGCCAAGAATTGTCCGTGGAAAGTAAATGCTGCCCAGAGTCCTGAGGGACCAACCTGGCCTCCAGGATGACAGATGCCAGCCCAACGGAGGCCGACAGCAGAGGACAGGACCTCCACGTGGCAGGAGTACGGCTGGCCGCCCAAGGGGCCCATGCAGGAGTGTGAGGGGTAGAAGCACGGACGGCAGCATCAACGCACTTTGAAATTTTGCCCCGGAGCGGCCCAGATGGGACCAGAAGATTCTATGCACAGAAAACAAAAAGCCAGGTTTCTGTGAACAAAACTATCCACCGGCAAACAATGGATTCGGGAGAATCTAAATCACATTGTGAAGTAGAGACGTTTTATATTTAGCCTTTCCACTTTCTAGTTCCTGCTTTCCTTCCCCGTTCTCCCTCCCATGACGCCCTCCCCTCTAACCCTTAACTTCTATGAAAGAGTGACTTCCTGCATTTATGAGCGGTTGTGATATCAGTCATTATCACCTTAGTATGAATTGGCAGCCACCTTCCCAGGCTGGTTGCCTTTCATTGTCAGGTGTAAGGGCTGATGGTTTTGTGAGGTTTAAAAGAGTCTAAACTCGGCGGGGGGGGGGGGGGGTTGCTGGAGAGACTTCTTTTTTTCAGGAGACATTTTCAGTGTCCCTGGAATAACCCTGTAGGAAAGATCCGCTGGTGAAGTCCTCGACTGGAAGATGGGTGCAGTGTCAGGGCAGGATGAAGCTCCAGGAGAAGCAGTTCCAGGTGCAGAGGGACCCTAAGACCCCAATCCACACAGGATCCTGGAAATGGCTCTCTGTCTGGATGCTGGGGGTGGTCTCACCCCAGCTCTGGGTCCCACCCAGAGGACGCCCAAGAGGACTAGGAGTCCAGGAGGAAGACCTTCAGGGGGTCAGCAGGCTGTGAGGACCAGTCGCAACCTGGGGGTTAGATGGGCTCCTCCTTGGAGCCCTTTCTCCTTAGAGGCGGGGGCCACACCCGCTTCTGGGGAGAAAGCCTCCCTGAAGCGTGTTCTCCTGAGATAAACAGTCTGGAGTCACACTCGGCTTCCATGTGCTCACATTGTCAAGAACATCAGGGGAAGGCACGCAGCGGGGTGAGTAGCTGACAGATCAGGGGAACAGAGCTGGGGTGTACCCCATGTTCTTGCAGATGCATGAGAAAATGCCCCATGTATGAAAGCAAGCTCTCTGCCCATGGTGGGAGGAGTTCTCCAGGAAACATGAGAACTGAGCATACCCTGGGGGATCACAGGAGGCCAGGGAGGCGAGTGGGGGTGCTTTCCCTTGCACAGACAGGGGGAGAGGGGCCAGGAAAGCAGGGCAAGTGTTGGCCATGTGTAGGGGAGACGGGGACCCTGTGGAAGATAATCTGAGTCTAGATAATGTAGGCAGGGCAGCTGGGGTTTAGGCAGGGGTGTTTGGACAAGTTTCCAGGGTGCTCATAACAAAGCAGCACAAACCAGGGGGTGGGAGGGCTCAAAACATCCGGCATACGTCCTCCCCAGCTCTGGAGACCAGAAGCCTGAGATCGAGGCAGGGCGGCTGAGATCCAGGCGGGGCAGGACCGCTGAGATCCAGGCAGGGCAGGGCCAAGCTCCCTCCCAAGGCTCCAGGGGAGGGTCCTTCCTGCCTCCTCCAGCTTCTGGGTCTCCAGGTGTCCCTGGGTTTGTGGCCACATCCCTCCCGTCTCTGCCTCTGTCCTCACGTGGCTCCTCCTCTGTGTGTGTGTCTCCTCTTCTGTCTTATAGGAACACCTGTCCTTCGATTTAGGGTCACCCTGATCCAGGATGAGCTCATGTCAGATCCTTCACTTGATCACATCCCAAAGACCCTATTCCCAAATAAGGTCCCCTTCCCAGGTACAAGGGGCTAGAACATGGGCATATATTTTGTGGGGGAGAAAATCCCACCCACTACAGCCTTGTAATGAGGACTCCCTTCCCCACTGGGTGAGCCCCCAATGTCCCAATCTGTCCCCAACTGCACCTGTACCCCTTGTCCCCATGCACGGCCTCCAGATGAAAGGTGCCACTGCATTCAGAGTTTTCGTAGATGGCGAGATGGGGAGATGGGGGACCAGGAAAGCAATGTGGGGAGCAAGTCTGGGGGCCTCTCCTGTCCCTTCCGATTCACAGGCTGGGGACTTCAGAAATAAAACATTTGAAACCTGGGACCCATTGCTTTTAACGCCAATGGGTGAGGATGGGGAAACATTTCTGTGTGATGCTGTCACCGAGGGTGTGTGACATCATGGGGTCTGTCCCCAGTGCATTGTAGCCAAGAATGCACCGCTCAGCTTGTAACAGTGTAGCGACATCACTTGTGACAAATGTAACAAATGTACTGCCCAGAAGAAGATGTTCATAATCAGGGAAGTGCAAGAGGTGGTTGGGGAGGTCATGGGAACCCTGCATTTCCTGCTCAGTGTTTCTGGGAACCTGAAACTGCTTTAAAAAGAAAAAAAAAAAAAAAGAGGTCTAATAATAATAATATTGACAATAAAAGTCCCAGAAGGGAGAAGCAGGTGAAAAGCAGAAAATAAAGTGTCTCACGGTCATTCGAAGCAAAAAAATTGTCTCGGAAGATTCTGTCTTTTAGGTTTGGACGCACGGGACATAGGACAGAAAAGTGAGCTCGGAAAGTGTCATTTTTGGGTGGATCTCAGCGCAAATCGAGTCACTTCCAACGTGCACGGACACGTTCCCAGCTCTTGTGTCTCTGTCTCTCTGTGGAGACCCTGGCAGGCAGCGGAAGATTCTAGAATCCCACCCACCACTTGCTGCCGGCAGAAGTCCTATGTTGTGCGGCAGAGCCAGCTGACCAGTCGGATCTGAGGGTCTCGGGGACCCCCTCCCTCACGTGGAGCCCGGCCCAAAGTTAGTAACACCTGCTGCGTGTAGGGGCCACGCAGGGGACCCCGGTCCGTCCGAGGCGGCTGGGCAGGCGCAGGGGGGGAGACAGGATGTGGAGGCTCTGACTCACCATCCCCGTGTCTCAACAGCCCTGCTGTCCGAGTTCTCGTTGTGGGGCGGGACGCGGGGTCCTGCGGGGAGGCCTGTGTTTGCCTGGATGGCCTGGGCTGTCCCCACCCTGAGCTTCGGGACCCGGGGTTAGCACGAACGAAGCATGCGAACACAGCACGTGGGCCCCCCGCCCCAAAGCTCTGTCTCCCCGCACGGCTCCCAAGCAGTCCCCGTGAACCCCACAAGGGCTGTCACCTTGCTCGCACGTACTGGGGGACGTCCCCAGAGCCGTCACCGAAGTGCCAGGTACAGACGCGGCTGCAGACCTTCGCATCCCTCGGAATTCAACGTGTCCCGCGGTTCACGACTCCGGGGACGTCCACTGGGCTGGGCGTTGCGGGCATTCGGTCAGGTGAGCGTGAGCGAGTGTGTCGACTCTGCAAACAACGCTGGACGTTTCCCCTACAAAGATAACCTTTTCGAAGGCTCACGTACAGACCTGGGGGGCAAAGTTAAATTTGAAAAAGACCCCAACACCTCTTGCCACATACCCCGCGTCTTCATACATCGTGTCTAAAACCGGTAACAACGTGGTTCCCACCCAACCAACGTTGCTTCTCCACCTCTAACAAGGGTTCCGATTTGGGGGCACCTGCCGGGCTTGGCGGGTAGAGCACCTGAACGCTTGATCTCGGGGTCGTGGGTTCGAGCCCCACGCCGGGTGTCGAGATCACTCAAAAAACAAAAAAATAAAGGTACACGTTCCATGTAAGCAATGTGACATGATTTTTGGTGACCACCGAGAAGCTTAGTTTTTTAAAGAGCGCCTTAACGAGGTATCGCAGAGATAGAATGTTCTCCACGTGATTGAAACGTAAGGCATGACACCGTGTGATTTATGCAGACACCTGCGAGATCGTGTCCACGGTGCGGATGGTGAACACCTACGTCACCCCATCAATGCCACGCAGGACTCGGGACACACAGGTGACTCGTATACAACTGGATTGCGGCATCCACCCTGTGCATGGTGGAAAACCCACATATCACTTTTGACTCCCCCAAACACTTAATTAGGAGGAGCCTGCTCTTGGCTGTAAGGCTGACCAATAATAATGCGCAGCGTCCATTAACACAGTTTCATGTGTTCTGTGTATCATAGGCTGTGTTCTTAACAATAAAACAAGCCGGAGAAAATCAAATGGGGTGAAGAGCGTCATAAGGAAGAGAAAATACATTCGCAGTCCCGTCGTGTATTCATCAGAAAAAAAGAAAGAAAAAATCTGCACGTAAGTGGACCCAGGTATTTCAAACCCGCGTGGTGCGAGGGGTCGCCTGATTTCTGAACAATTAATAACTCTTACAACAGTTAGGGGAGGGCGCCTGGGTGGCTCAGTTGGTTAAGCGACTGCCTTCGGCTCAGGTCATGATCCTGGAGTCCCGGGATCGAGTCCCGCATCGGGCTCCCTGCTCGGCAGGGAGTCTGCTTCTCCCTCTGACCCTCCTCCTTCTCATGCTCTGTGTCTCTCATTCTCTCTCTCTCAGATAAATAAATAAAATCTTTAAAAAAAAAAAAAAAACAGTTAGGGGAGGTTTAAATAATTGTAAAGTGTTCTGGTTTGCCCATTCTGAGCCGGGGAGCATCGAGGTCACCCCCGCCAAGCACGCACCGTGCCCAGGGTCCGTATTCTGTGCCTTCTGGTCGTGTCTGAGGCATCAGATGGTTTTGCCAAAGGGGGTCCGTTCTCCTGGCCTCCATGCCGACCGACCAAGAGATGGCAAGCCGCCATCATTCCTCAATTATCCGCCGATGGTGGGCGTCAGCCATGCTTCCTTTTCCTGCTGCCAGCCCGTCCCCGTGGTCGCGACGTTCACGGCGAATTTGGGGGGTCGGGGTGGGTAAGACTCGACCACGTGACCCACTGCCCAGACTCTCCCACAAAGCTCAGAAGGACCCGCCAGCCTGCACCGTCCACCGTGCTCTGCATTCTTGACGGCTTGCTGTGTGTTCTAGAACCTTCCAGACCCGCACACCCCGAGGTCATCCCTGCCCCAAGGCTTTTGCACTGGTGCCTCCTATGCCCCCCGAATCTTCCGCGGGCTCCCTTGGTTCATCAATGCATCTGTTTGACCGTGTCCTACTGGGTAAGACCTAACGCATGTAGCCAGGAGGGCACAGCCCTGCTCCGGCAGATCCCCCGTTTCCTGCCTCGCTCCTGTGCATTCGGCGTCCCCACCGTCCCTGACAAGTTCCCTCCTCGTGGCCATGCTTTGCCCTGGAACGTCAACCCCGCGACAGCAAGCTCTTTGTCATCCCTTTCTCCATTCCCCCATCACCAACGCCGCGGAGGACACCAGACTCGGTGAGATCTGCCATCCGTATTTCTGGGATTTATAGAATAACAGGGTGGCTGAGGAGTCCAGACCCCCTTTCCTTCCTACCACGGGCAGTTCCCGACTGCCCATTCAGCTTTGCGGGCACCCGCGTGGGGCTCTTTCTTCCCCACAACCAGGGATCTGGCTGGAGAGGGCGCCATATTGAATCCACAGGCACGAGGCACTTTCCCTTTCAAATCAAAGCAAAGAGAGACCCTTCCCGCCAACACTCCTGCTTTTCTACAAACCTCCCACTTGCTTCTGGGTTTGGGAGTGAAAGAGTCACCTGCTCCTAGAGTAAACAGCAGGAGTGTAACTATTGCATAAGGCCATGGGGGATCACGTCACCCATCAAATGGTAACCCATTCCCTACCCAGGGACATGGTTTGGACTTTGTAGACCCCACGAAGACAAGGCGTTCCAGAGCATAGGCATCCCAAGAGCTGTCTTTCTAGCCACACACTCCCTTCACGTGGCATCTCTGGGATCTCTCTTGTCTACACCGCGGGATGAAATGGTCTTTGAGAAGAGCAAACAAGGCGATAGGCACATTTCATGAGAAAAGCCTCCAAAGGACACCATTTCTGAGGGAGGAGAAACCCAGGGAATGGTTGTCCCCATTCCCGAGAGCGCTGGGGGCATAATGACCCTGCTAGTATGAGGAAGCAACCACTTCCCGAGCTCTCCCACTGGATCCGTCCATCCAGGCTCCACGGAGGAGGGTGGTCAGAGAAGAAGGAAGGCACATGCTCCCGAAGTGGCAAGGAGCCGTCCCCTCAGAGCGGAAGCATTGGAGGCTTGCATCCCACCCGGGGGAGCCTCGGGGACACACGCCAGGACCAGAATCACGCACGACATCGAGCAGAGCTGAGTGCGTAGGAAGGGCTCGCCTTCCCGCGAGTGGAGGGGAGCGTATGCGAGCGCAGGCCCGGGGGCCAGAAGTCTCCAGAGCATGACCCAGAGCACACACACCCTGACCACCCCAGAGGGAAGAGGTGGGCAAGCGGCCAGAGACATTCTGCTGCAAAAAAAAGAGGAACCCCAAGATGCTGATAAAAGCAAGGGGCCGGCTTCGAGCTTGAGACAGACGGCGGGCTGTGTTGGAACGTTTCCTGTCCGGTGGGGCGATAACGCGGGCTGGCCGCTCATTGAGAAGGAGGACCCAGCGGATGGCAGATAAGGCATCTCTGCAAATGCTGACCTGAGCATGAATTGCGGGTGGGCGTCCGTATGCAGGAGGCTCTTGGCCAGGCTCTTTCTGCTGGTTCCCTGTGCCGTCCTGGGGACCGCGGCCTGCAGCGCTGCCAATCAACCGGGCAAGACAGCGCCTTCCAAACGTGCTGCAACGCTCCAAGAACGTTCTGGAAAGCTGGCTGACCAGTAAGTTGGACGTTTCTCACATCGGTAGGGCAGTGGCTTTGGCGTGATCCTACGGCAGGGCGGGATCGGGATGGGAGGGAAACGGGTGCGGGGCTCGGTGCGTCCCTCACGGAGCGGAGGTGGGGGGCGGAGGGCGAACTGGTGGGGGTGAGCATCCCCACGGCAGGAAGACGGGAACCCACGTCTTGGGGAAGCCGCCGTGTTGTGTTGCTTTATGAAACACAGAGTCGGTAGGGCGGGCGGCGTGTGCATGAATGGTCGCGGGGTCTGGCTAGTGTGTAGAAGGCATATTACTCCTGGGTACTCACACGCTATTTCCTCGGGGGTTAAGGATTCAGGTCACCGAGGGCCGGGCTTCGAAACTGACGGGTCCCAGAGCCGTGGTCCAGGCGGGGACGCGGGCTCTAGTCTGCCGGTCTGCACGGGGTGGACAAGCTGCCTTCCCCTTGCAGCTTCCCGGGGGCGGGGGTCCCCAGGAAGGGTGTGGCCTGGGGAGGACAGCACGGAGGCCACCCAGCTCCATCCCGAGCAAGGCGAGGCCGTGACGTGCAGCCGCCGGCAGCGATGGGCGAGCTCGCAAATTGTCCCTGCGGCAAATGTTGACAGCTCCGATCTGTCCACCTGGAAGCTGGAACCACTGAACCAAAGGGCAAAGGTGAGACCTACGTGGGGGGGGGGGGGGATTGCCGCCAGAGGCAAAGCGTTGTTCCCAACGGAGGAGACTCGCAGCGTCTCCGGGAAGGGGCCGGGTGCTATCTATAGCCGGCGGCCAGAGATTGGGGATAGATCGCTGAAACGCGGGAAAGAAAGCAGGCCAATGCCCAATTTAGGACTAAATACATCGAACCCCTTTTATTTCTGTTTGCATATTTTCCATAACCCCATGCATATTTGCATAACCCCAGATAATGACACTGGGGTTACTTCTGGAAACACCCTGGTGGCTTAGAAATACACAGCGAGATATTTTTCATTCAGATATGGGCTTAAGGTTTGCCTCAAACATCCCACGGGACGGAGGAAAGGAGGCAGGGAGGTACAGGGGACGAGTGAGGGGGCGCGATGACAACTGTCAGAGAGAATAGAGGGTCCCACCTCCCCCGTGCACCCTCCAAAAGTGCAGAGAACTCAGTGCAGACATGTCTCCAAACTCCTGCAGTCTGCACAAGGCTCAGGGAGAAGAGTTGTCTTATCAAGGATGGCCGTGGGCATGCACACCAAAAGAAAAAGGAATCTTATTTGTCCGTAAGACGTGCAGAAGAAACGGGGCGCCCAGAAGGGTTAATGGGCATGTCGTTGGGTCAACGCCATGAGAAGGGCAATTGGAGACTCTGTGAAAATGCCAAAGTCCCAGGCCTGGCGCTCAGCCACTCATATGTCCCGCGTGGGCCTCTCCACCTGCCCGTGCCCAGACGCCGCCACGTCCCTCCAGGGGATGCCGAGCCCCGGGGAAAATGCAGAAACACACACACTTGTTTTCCATGCCTCAGCGACAGTCTGCGTGTCATGGTTCTTGTCCGTCCCCCAGGAGAGCACCGAAGCTGATGAATGCAGCAATTTCAGGACAAATCAGGAGTTGGCAGAGGGGGCAGCTAATTCCCAGCAGGGGCCCGGGGTCCTGAGTTCTAATTCTGTCCACCCTGCTGGCTGCCCCAAGATGACAGGGGTGCATCCAGCCCTCCCCTGGCTCCCCCTGCAGGGTGGCCTGTCCCGAGGGTGGGTACTTACAGAGCCTCACACCTGCCCTCAGCTCCCGCCTCCGGAGTCACCAGGCATCCGTGCCAGGGTCCAGACAGGAGCCCCCACTCCTGGTCCCTGCATGCAACAGACAGTGGCCCCATCCTTCGGCCCTAGGACTCACAATGCAGACACAGCTGAGGGTGGGGACAGCCTGGAACACTCACCCAGCGTCAGCAGGCATTGCTTTCCTGGAGACTATGCTGTGGGAGTCGGCTCGGGCGGCCGTAACAAATAGCCCAGGTGGGGCGACTTCAATAATAGACATTTATTGATCCCGGTCCTGGAGGCTGGGAGTCTGAGATCCAGGTGAGACCGAGGCTGGGAGTCTGAGATCCAGGTGAGACCGAGGCTGGGAGTCTGAGATCCAGGTGAGACCGAGGCTGGGAGTCTGAGATCCAGGCGGGGCTGAGGCTGGGAGTGTGAGATCCAGGAGGGGCTGAGGCTGGGAGTCTGAGATCCAGGCAGGGCTGGAGGCTGGGAGTCTGAGATCCAGGTGAGCTGGAGGCTGGGAGTCTGAGATCCAGGTGAGATCGAGGCTGGGAGTCTGAGATCCAGGTGGGCTGGAGGCTGGGAGTCTGAGATCCAGGGGGGCTGGAGGCTGGGAGTCTGAGATCCAGGCGGGGCTGGAGGCTGGGAGTCTGAGATCCAGGCGGGGCTGAGGCTGGGAGTCTGAGATCCAGGTGAGACTGAGGCTGCGACTCTAAGATCCAGGGGGGCTGGAGGCTGGGAGTCTGAGATCCAGGCAGGGCT
>NW_022589763.1:904438-914448 GCF_004348235.1 Phoca vitulina
TCTGAGATCCAGGTGAGACCGAGGCTGGGAGTCTGAGATCCAGGCAGGGCTGAGGCTGGGAGTCCGAGATCCGGGGGGGCTGAGGCTGGTTCCTCCTGAAGCCTCTCTCCTTGGTGTGTAGACCCCATGTCCTCCCTGTGTCCTCATGTGGTCATCCCTCTGTGCTTGTCTGTGTCCTTATCCCCTCTTCTATAAGGACCCCCATCCTATGGAATCAGGATCCACCCAATGGGCCTCACTTTACCTTAATCCCCTCTTTAAAGACTCCACCTCCAAATACAGCCCCATTCTGAGGTCCTGGGAGCGAGGGTTTCAACACATGAATTTTAGGGGGGCGCGACTCAGCCCCCAGGAGAAGCCCCCTTCTTGGAGAAGGAATGTACCCACCTCACTGCTCACAGGTCCCCTTAGGCCAAGACCACAGCTCCTGATGCTGAAAAGGACTCTTTCCCCTCAAAGCATTTTCTCCTCCACGGGCTTCAAACGCCCTTTGGAACCTTATCGCTGGGCCTGGCTTTGTCCCCTCTGAATTTCTCCGGCAGCCGACCCTGAGGTTCTGTGTGGCCCTTCTGTGGTCTGCGTTCACACGGAGCCTGACCCAGCACCGGCCCTTCCCCAAAGAGCTCACTTCCCCAGCCCTGGCCACGTGGGCTCTTCCTGCCCTGGACATGTGCCTCCAAACAGACCTCGGATTTCCCTTTGTAGCTCACATATGTCCCCAGGTTTCCTTCCTTGTGGGGGAACGTTTCAGCAATGATCCCAGAGTGCCTGAGCCGTGTTGGTGGCATGGCAGGGCCATCCCCCGAAGGGGAAGGCGGGAAGCTGTGAGCCGGGACGCACCTGAGACCCACCACCATCAGGCACAAGCAAACCACCCCCTGCGTTGGGACTGACCCAGAACAGGTGCATTGAGAACGCCTTCCAGGAGGGGTGGTCTCCGCCGGGCTGAGCCAGAGCACCCCCCTCCCACCCACTGCTCTGGTTTACAGAGCCCTGCACCCCACACGGAGGGGCCAAGGTCAGCCTTGAAGGGCACCACGCCATGCCACCCCACCCCACAATGTACCTCTGGGGCATATGGATGATTTTGGAACACAAGCCATTGAGAACCAGCAGAAGCAGGAAAAAGCTCTATATACCTCCCTAACTGCCAGAAAATAGAGGACATCAAGTACCCCTTGGGAAAGGAAAATGACATTTGTAAATGAAGTTTCTAATGGTAAAAATGGTTCTCTACCAGGAACATGACTACACCCAGAGATTTACTATCATCTGAGAGATTCTGATTAACAACAGCCCGTATTTACCACACATTTCCTGCTTTCCATTTCTCCGTAACTGTCCTTCCCCGATCGGAACCCAGAAACCCCCTTCTGATGTTGAATCAAAGATGCTTTATAAGCCCTGATCATCTGGCTGTCTCCTTGAGCTGCATTTTTCTTTGTGAACCTCCATGCATATATATGTAGTTAAGGCTGCTTTTCCTGTTAATCTTTTATCCACTTAATTTGCAGGTGTCGGGAACAGAATCTAAGAGGTTAGAGGGAAAACGTTGTTGTTTTTTTCCTCCTGTACAACCTCTACTCTCTGACTCTCCCTTTTCCCAGCCTTCTCCCTTGGTCTGTCCTATGCACGAAGACTTCTTGCTCACTAATGAGACACAGAGCAGAAAGGAGTTTACCTGCTTCCTCCAGGTAGGAAGATAAATGTCTCTCATCCCAGGAGGTTGGCAACGGTCTCTGGAAAGGGCTGAAACACTGTAATGTCCTGAGGGGTTTGTGTACCCCGAGTCTCTGGTGACCTCCAGGTTTGTACTGGCTCTTTCTACAAAGGTATTCCCTCCTTGGAGCATGTGGGTGGCTCAATCCATTAAGCATCCAACTCTTGATTTCAGCTCAGGTCATGATCTCAGGGTCATGAGATCGAGCCCTGCATTGGGCTCTGTGCTCAACAGGGAGTCTGCTTGAGATTCTCTCTCTCCCTCTGCCTCTCCCCTCACCTCTCTTTCTCTCTAAATAATAGTAGTAATAATAATAATATTAATAATTAAAAAAATATATTCCATCCCCAGTCAGGTCACCTGTGGCCTCACTCCCCATGACTTCAGTTCAGCCATTGAGGCCGTCCCCTGTCTTTGTGTCCAGCCCTTGCTAATCTGCACTGATGCAGAGCTATTAGAAAAAAATCTGATCAAATATACAAAACACTGCCCCTGCCATCACCAGACACAGAAAGAGGTTCCCTCAGAATATTCCAGAAACTTCCATTGCTTTTTTTGGCTTTTGCAACACAACCAGCTCCACAGCTCCTTGCCCACCTCCAGATGGCTTTTAAAGACACTACTCATCACATGGACACCAAGGCAGGTGACCTCCCTCTGAACCGTGGTTGGTCCCTTAGGATGATGCCAGGAGTGTCCCTACCTGCTGGGACCTTTGTGATATAGGAAAATGGTAGCCCAAGGGGGCTTGGCTCAAGGCCAGACAGAATTGCCTCATACCCCAAAGTGGCTGCTGTGGACCAGTATCCTCACCACACATTCCTTCTTCTTTTTACTGGAGGTCTCACCTGTCCCACCCCTCAGCCACCCTGTACAAAAGAAGCAGCCTAAAATAATCCCAGTAGCAACTCTGGGGTTTGGAATGGGTCCCCACACAAGCATTTCAGCAGCAGGAATGTGGACTGGACCAGTAACGGCCAGTGACAGTGGGCTAGGGAAAAGTCACGCGTGCTGGTAAAAGTTGGCTCAATCCCAGCTTGCGGAAAGTGGTCATCAGGGATGCATGTTGAACATATTGATGCTGTGAAGGGAGTTCCAGCAGAGTTTTAGAGGTGCTGTGATTTTGTGGGCGGGACCCAGGGGTGTGGCAATAAGATGGTGGCCCCACACAATGCTCCGATGGGGTACTGCCAGCCAGACACGGGATGCACCCCAAGAGCTCCTGCATGCTCTGTAGAGGCTCATTACTGGTGACTCCCCTAGGGGGTGTGGGGGGTGCCGAGAAGGGAGGGTTCCTGCCCTCATTGGAATCTGATCTCTGACCTGGCGTCTCCTCCTGTTTAGGTGCAGCTTTAGGGCTGGTGCATGGCGACCATTCTGGATCTTGTGAGCTTTCTGGTCCTCCTGAACTCAGCATTCCGTGGACAAGCACAGCTGGGTAGGTACAGGCAGGTGCTCCAACGCCAGGGTCTGGATGGGGCAGGGCTGCCATACCCCTTAACGCTGGAAGGAGACAAACATCCCTCCCCCAGACCCAAAACATCTCCACCCCACCCCCTGCTCTGGTAGAGGAAGGGGTCCTTTTGTAAATCAAACTATAGGTGGATGTTTATCCTCTGGCAGAATCAAGGACCAAAAGGTGAAGACTCTATCCCCAAACCCTGAACCCAGCTGGGGTGTCAGGCCTTCTGCCTGTCCTGGGAAAAGCTTATTAAAAAGAAAAAGTCTCAGATGCCTGGGTGGCTCAGTCAGTTAAGCATCCCATTCTTAATTTTGGCTCAGGTCATGATCTCAGGGTCCTGGGCTCCTTGCTCATGAGAGAGCCTTTTTCTCTCTCTGCTGCTCCCCCTGCTTGTGCTCTCTCTCTCTCTTTCTCTCTGACAAATAAATAAATAAAATATTAAAAAGAAAAGAAAGAGAGAAAGAAAATCTTTTAAAAAATGTATTAAAAAAAAAAATCTCCTGCTAACCCGCAAAACCTCTCCACAAAGGTGCAAGAGAATGTAGAAATCTTACCGCGGGTGACCCAGTAAAGAGGTTGCATAGGCAGGGAGAGAAATCTCCCCTGGTTTGGAGCCAGGCTCCTGGGGAAGGTGGGCGCCTCTCCTTCCCCGAGGCTGGGGACGGACGTTCACTTCTCTGACGATCACATTTCACACATGCTCCAGATCTGGGGCCAGACATTCTGGATTTGTGACACTTGCATAGTCCCTCCATGAAGGGCCATGTTCTTCTTTGTACTTTTGTTGCCTTTGCTTTTGGTGTCAAGTCAAAAAAAAAAAAAAAAAATCATTGCTGAGACCAATGTCAAGAAGTTACCTACCTGGCTTTTTGGTTTTTGTTTTTTTTCTTGCCTAGGAGTTTTGTGGTTTCAGGTGGTACCTTTGAGTCTTTCATCCAGTTTGAGTCAGTTTTTTGTGAATCTGGTTAGTGGTCTGGTTTCACTCTTTTGCAAGTGGCTGTCTGCTTTTCCCAGCACCATTTGTTGGAGAGATTATTCATCCCCCATTCTATATTCTTGGCTCTGTTGTAAATTAATTGGTCCTTCCCCACCTTTTTTTTTTTTTCCCCTGACAGGGAGAATTAAAGTCCTCATGGTTAGTTTCTACTTGTCCTCACCTGTGGCAGGTTCCTTCCTGGTCCAGGTAATGCATCAGGTCCCCCACTCCCAACCCCATCCCAAGGGGCAAATCTCATCCTGAAGGCCTGAGAGGGAAGCCCCTCAATTTGACTGACACAGTAAGGCCCACTTTGCCTTCCCTCCCAGAAGGTTTAGAGGATCCCAATGTCTCCACAGCCTGCCCTGTGATTTTAAATTTTTTCTGTACTTTTTTTCTGTATTACAAATTGTTTTTCCTGTATTTAAACTTTTTTCTGTATTTTAAAATTTTTTTGTGTTTTTATTTCTCTGTATTTTAAGAATCAGTTTCTGTATTTTTCAAATTATTATTACTATAGCTAACTTGTTTGTATTTTTCAAATTATTTTCTTTTTTAAAAATATTTACCAGTTTCATTTTTTTTTAAGATTTTATTTATTTATTTGAGAGAGAGAGAGCACAGAGGGAGAGTGACAGGGAGAAGCAGACTCCCCGCTGAGCAGAGAATTCAACTCAGGGCTCGATCCCAGGGCCCCAAGATCATGACCTGAGCCGAAGGCAGACGCTTAACCTACTGAGCCACCCAGGCACCCCTTAAATTATTTTCTGTATTTTTCAAATTATTACTACTATAGCTAAGTTGTCTGTATTTTTCAAGTTATTATTGCTATACCTAACTTGTCGGTATTTTTCAAATTATTTTCTGTATTTTTCAAATTATTATTACTATACTTAACTTTTCTGTATTTTTCAAATTATTTTCTTTATTTTTCACATTATTATTTAGCTAACTTGTACTTTTCAAATTATTTTCTGTAGTTTTCTAATTATTACTATATTTAACTTTTGTGTATTTTTCAAATTATTTTCTGTATTTTTCAAATTATTGTTGCTATAGCTAACTTGTCCATATTTTTCAAATTATTTTCTGTATGTTTCTGTATTTTTCAAAATATTATTATTATAATTAACTTTTTTGTACTTTTCAAATTTTTTGCATTTTTCAAATTATTGCTATACTTTTCTGTATTTTTCAAATTATTTTCTTTATTTTTCACATTATTACTATAACTAACTTGTACTTTTCAAATTATTTTGTGTATTTTTCTAATCATTACTGTATTTAACTTTTGTGTATTTTTCAAATTATTTTCTGTATTTTTCAAATTATTGTTGCTATAGCTAACTTGTCCATATTTTCAAATTATTTTTTGTATTTTTCAAAATATTATTGCTATACTTAACTTTTCTGTATTTTTCAAATTATTTTCTTTATTTTTCAAATTATTGCAATAGCTAACTTGCACTTTTCAAACTATTTTCTGTATTTTTCAAATTATTATTACCAAAGCTAAGTTTATGGGTATGAAGTGACTCCTCGTTATGGTTTCGATGTGCATTCCCCTGATAACTAATGGATCTGAGCATTTTTTTTCATGGGCTCCTGTATGTCACTGAATTGTTCACTTTGAAATGGTTAATTTTGTGTGTGAATTTGGCCTCAGTAAACAAATGTAACAATCCACACCTGATGTTTGTAGATTGTCTCCTCTCACCTGAAACTATAACATCACCTTGGGGGTGAGGGGGTCTAATTCCTACTAAGTGTTGTTGTTGTTGTTGTTGTTGTTTAATTACAGCACAAGAGAATATATCTCCTATTACAAACATGCAGCTAGATCCAAGGAAAAGAATGTTAACCTGGAATTACATAAGAAATGTGAGTCAGCAAGAATGCACTTATAGCCTGCTGAACTCTTCCATCATACCCAACTTTCCCACCAGGCAATTCCCAGAGGTGAGTGTTCATGGCTCATGCCTTATGGCTTTACTCCTTGTAAATCTTGAATTCCTGTGAAATGACTCTTGAGTCCCCTCCCTGCTCTTGATTTCCGCTCCTATTTCTCTCATCAGGGAAGAAAAAACATTTCTTCTATCCTCTTAGATCTCGGGATGGGGACATGCAAATTAAAGTGACAAATGCCAGATTTTTCAGGAGGAAAGACATATAGATTTGTTCTTAGTTTAACTTTTTACATACATGGAGATGCACAGAAGAGACGTAAACACCCAAAGAAGTGGTCAGACTAGGGAGCTTTCCTGCCATTTTTTAAAGAGGTGAGAAATTGAGGAGATTCCATGACACAGGAATGGGGATTTCAGCTTCTGGGCCCAATAAATTGTGGGGACGTGACTAGGGAATCAGTGTTTGAACTAATGGCCGATACAGGTTATTTTAGTAAGGTCTGTCTGTCAAGTATCTTCTCAGTGCTGGTGGCCCATCTCCAGTGATAAGGGTCACTCTCCTCTTCCTGGCACAGGACAGGGTGGGGGAACCCTTCACAAAGGGTCCTGTGCCCTGCTTTTATGTAGATAAGGAGGCCGAGAACTCCTCCTGTACCTGTCCATGCTCAGGTGCCACCAGCTCAAAATGATCCTTATGCCAAAGTGGTCCATTTGGGGTTGGGGCAAATTCCATATATAGGATGGCCTCCTTCACTCTGCTTCTATATGGTGGGAGTAAAACTTACACACTAAATCTCACATATGAGTGAGAATATAATAGCTGTCTTTTCTGCGCCTGCCTTCATTTTGATTTCTCCCCTCCCATGAAGGAGGAGGGGAAAGATGTGGACTTGCCCATTAAATGGACTCCACCCCCTTCACGTTAAAACAGGCCCCCTGGATTCAGTCCGTGTCTTTGGGCTATGTTCATTCACTCATCACCTAGTTCCCATACTCCCTTAGTTTCATTCTAAGGATGTCAGGAAGGAAAAACTTTGTCATCTACCCTCTTAGGTTCTGTCTCTGGAGGCCTGCAAATTAACATGACAAAAGATAGATGAACAAGAGGGAGAAAAATGTATTCCCATGCATACGGAGCTTATATAAAAAAAAAAGTAGCTCAATAAATAGCTAAAGTTAAAGATTTATGTACCTAACCAGTAGGAAAAAGGGAGGAGAGAGTAAAGCTCGCTATGGGAAGAAGAAGCAGTTTTCCAGAAGAAAACAGGAGATAAGAAATTTTGTGATAATGCTTGTTCATGCAAGTGTGAGAAGTCTTTCAGTCTTTTTCGTGACCATAAAACTCTGCCCAGAGAGGGCATTAATGGTAGGTTTACCCTTGGTGTCCTTTCTGGCACTAAAAGCGACCCCAAAGAGGGAATTTATGGCAGCCTCATTTTCCAGAACTTTCTGCTTTTAGTCAGATAAGAGAAACTCCCCCCCAAAAATGTTTCTTCTGCATCTCTTGAATCCAAATGTCTTCAGCTTAAAATAATATTCAAAGCAATTCTGGGATTCCTGGAGGTGGGTGGGCATTCCCCCCAGCAGGTGGGGGTGTGCTCTAGACAGGGGGCTGCAAGGGATCCATCTCCTCTGCCCCAAACCCTGCCCCTGGGGCGCTTTCAGCCCCTGAGATTCCATCCCTCCGTGGGACAACGGTACCTTGGGAGACCCGTTGGGATCGCTCCATAAAACGATTCTAGGATGAAATGTGAATCCAAACTGCCCTGAGAAAAGCCAAAAGGCAGAATGAGCAGGTGGGCCGTGCTCCCATACCCCTGCCAATGCAAACTATGGGGAGGAGGGCTCCCGTGTATTTACAGCTCCTTTTAGGAGGAATTTTTTTAAAGATTTATTATTTATTTGGGGGGGGGGAGGAGAGGCAGAGAGAGAGGGAGAGAATCCCAAGCAGATTCCGTGCTGAACGCGGAGCCTAACGCGGTCCTGTATCTCAGAACCCTGAGATCATGACCTGAGCTGAAACCAAGAGTCAGACGCTCAACCCACTGCGCCACCTGGTGCCCCTTTAGCAGGATTTTTTATATGGGTTCCTCTGGCGCCACCTCCAGGCTGAGGAGGGTCTTGCATTGTCTCCGGAAATTTAAGTCCTGAGGGGGCGGGGGACACCTTCCCAGGGTATGTCCTGCTTTTAGGCAAGTGACCTGCACTAGGGCTGTCTTCTATCTGCTCTTTGCAATTGCCTTCAGGTCAAAATAATCCTTGTGCAGAGGTGCTTATTTTGGGGGTGCTATGTTTTGCTAAGGTCACCCCTTAGGTGTGAGAGAATGTGCATGAACGGAGCAGTGTTTTATGGCCCCTGAGAGAAGGAGGCAAGAAGGAGGGTTTCCACCTAGGGGCTCATGGAGACCCAGCTGTGGGCGTCATTATGCACCTGTGCTTTTAAAAAGGAATGAAATTGAATTTTAACATAATGAAACAGATAGAAATGGGCCGCTAACCTTCTTTTATAAGTGGGTCATTTCTATGCATTGTAGAGTTTTCTCTTGCTTGCTTGAATTTTTTTTTTCTTTTTTCAATTTTAAGTGTTCCGTTGGTGCACAGAAGCCATTGATTTAATGGCCTTCCAGGGTTTTTGTTTTGTTTTGTTTTGTTTTAAATAAATTCAATGTGTTTGGGGGAAGCATCTGGTTTTCCAAATGTTGTCCTGTAATTTAGAAACAGTGCTAATGTGTCTCTCCCCTCCATAATTGTCTTGGCTTTCTGTTTCATCTCATTTTTCGTTGTGAATTCAAGAAAACATTCCTACATTTAGTGTTTCCATATGAATTACAATACTGGCTGTTGATGAAAAACAACAACAACAACAACAAAAAAAAAAACCCAAAAGCAAAAATCTTTGTCCTGTCAAAGAGATTCATTTAGGTCCCTGCTGTTCTAAGTGTTGTTTTTCTTGAGCACAGATTTTGCAAATTCTTGAAAATGTGTTTTTGGACCTCTGCTGAGATTATCACTTTGTTTCCCCCATTGCATCGACCTTATGAAAACAGACCGTGCACAATCTTGATAGAATTTAAAAAAAAATAATGTTGAATTCAGTGCATGAGCATAACATTTTGGGGTTTATATTTTTTATAGCTTTACATTTTTTTTAAAGATTTTATTTTTAAGTAAATCTCCACCCAAGGTGAGGCTCAAACTCACAACCCAGCGATCAAGAGTGGCACGGTCCACAGACTGAGCTAGCCAGGTGCCTCACTTTTTTTTTTTTTTTTTAATAAAACTGGTTCTTTTAAAAAATATTGTCCGAGAGGTGCCTGGGTGGCTCAGTCAGTTAAGCGTCTGCCTTCAGCTCAGGTCATGATCCCAGGGTCCTGGGGTCGGGTCCCGCACCGGGCTCCCTGCTCAGTGGAGAGTCTGCTTCTCCCCCTGCATCTGCCCCTCCTCCTCTCCCTCTCTCTCAAATAAATAAATAAAATCTTAAAAAAAAAAATACAATAAAATATCCTCTGAATAGTCTTAGATCTGAGCTTTGCCGGCGACATAAAATCGAGTCTCTTTATTTCTTAAAGGCCGTCATTTTTGCCTATGTGCGTTTTCTGAGTTACTAATCTCTGGTTCATTTCCTTCCGCCTGCTCTGAGCAGATTTGGCTTGAGGGTTTTCTCCTGCAGGAAATGGGGGGAGGAAAATGCCAGCTCTTTTGCAGAGAGAGGTGCTAATGTTTTAAATTAACCAAGTGGTGAGTGGCGGGGAGCTCCTTCCTGCTGGTTAGAAAGTGAAGGTGCTGGGCGGCCTCCTGGGGCCACTTTTATCTTAAACAGCCTGCATTGTGCTTCTAATCCCCTCCTGTACCAAGACTTCCTTTGGGAAAACATAATTCGGTTTTTTAAATAGTCAGACTTCTTCTTCTTCTTCTTCTTCTTCTTCTTCTTCTTCTTCTTCTTCT
>NW_022589763.1:914458-976758 GCF_004348235.1 Phoca vitulina
TTCTTCTTCTTCTTCTTCTTCTTCTTCTTCTTCTTCTTCTTCTTCTTTAGTTAGGAGTTGACTGGGTTTGTTTTTTTGTTTTGTTTTTTGTTTTGTTTTGTTTTTTTGCAGACTCAGAAAATGGGGCTGCAGAATTTCTCACTGGGATTTTGGGTTTTCCATGAGGCTGCACAAAGATGCTTGCAGGGAAGACGGGATAGGCGCGGGTTGATTCAATCCTTGAAGGCATCCTCCTTGCAGCCTAAGGACCTTCCCGGAGCCCCGGGGTCCTGCCTCTGGCTTTCAGCACGAGATCTGGCACAGACACAACGGATGTCAGTGATGCTCTGATTTTATTTTCCTACGTTTTGAATTTGAGGAATTCTGAGTGTATATAATGACCGTCCTGGACGGACTCTTCCTGACCAGCCACATGGGCAGTAAGTCTACCCTGGCCGCCCTGCGCCCGTGGGGTCTGGGATTTCACAAACAGGATGCTGGTGTACTCACTTCTTTTTTTTTTTTCCTCGTGGTCTGTTTTTCCTCTCGAGCCTTTTTTAAATCTCGTGTCCTCCGTGGGTCACCATGTTTATGCTCAGTATTTAGCACGTGACACCATGTTGGGCTCCTCGCCGTCATTCTCCTGCCAGGGTTGCTTTGCCCATTTTTTCCAGTTCCTCATTTTGTCCCCGTCCACGTAGCAGTGCTCGGGGAAGATGCCGCCGTAGGGGGAGAAAGGATTAAAAGTAAATACTGCCAGGCGGCCATGAAAGGGGACCAGCTCAGACACTTGCTACAACGTGTATGAACTTTGCAATTGTGTCTGCTTCTCAGACGCAAAAGGCTACATTGTGCATCAGTCCACTTACATGAAACCGCAAGAATAGACAAATCCTGTTAAAAGAAAGTGGGTTAGTGTTTGCCAGAGATGGGAGGGACCTCGCCTTTTCTGCCTTTTCTGCCAGACACAACCCGTGATGCACCTGTTCTCTGTCCTGACCCAAAGGAAACATCAAAGTCCCATCTTTTATTTTTATTTTATTATTATTATTTTTTATTATATTAAAAGTCCCATCTTTTAGACAAGCGGGAAATTGTACATGGGAGCAAAGTTCCCAGAGACAGGAGGCAGGACCCCTTACGGATGCTCCAGATGCAGAGGCTCCCGGGCCCCACGACAGACTCCGCTGGGACCCAGAACTGGCCGCAGGTGCTTTGGCTTTTACAGAGATTTGCACACGTCTCCAGGAGACCCCTTGCTGTTGCCCATTTTGTAAAGGGAATGCTAATGAGAAAGAGGTGGGAGGCGTTCTCTGTCCTTTTTGGAACTAGAAACATTTCATATACATATATATATATATATATTTTTTTTTTTTTTTTTTTTTTTAGATTTGTATTCACCCTCATGATGCACAACTGGGACGTTTTTGTGAGCCATTGATTATCTAAGAAAGTGCTTTTCTCCTCATCTTGGTCACAAACAGGCCCCGCTCTATTGAAACTTCTTTTCAGACATTTTCCCCCAAAAAACCTCTGAATGGGTTGCCTGCTGGTGGCCTCCTGGTTGGTGTTTTAAGGCTGTCAATCACTCGATTTTTATGCAAATCCCAGATTTTTCTGCCTGGATGTTTTAAGGGGCTCTTTGTCATCCCTGTAATTCTTAAGCTGTTACTCTTAGAACAGGCTTCGGGCTTTCAGGGCAGCCCCTGCTCCCTCCAGGTCTTTGCCGATCATCCTTGTTTCAAAATACATGTTTGCTTTTGTTTTAGGATTCCCAAGCAACTGGGTTTTTTTGTTTTTGTTTTTGTTTGGGGTTTTTTGTTTGTTTGTTTGGTTTGTTTTGTGGAGCAAAACCTTTTCACAAGAAAGGGTTTCTATAGACTCAGATGTGGAATGTGTTCTACTTCCATTTCTAGGAAAAAACAAAAAAAATCCTTCTATTATTTCCTATGGCAGATTCCTGAGTGCAGGCCTGGCTGGATTCTCAGGAATATTCATGCATCTTGTCTCCACTGCAGTCCCTCCCCATCCCCCAGTGCCCTATGGCTGCTCACCCCCTTCCATCCCTGGTGACACTTGTTGGGGAAACTTAAACACAAAATCCACCCCCCAACCCAGGAAGCCTCCCCTACACGGACAAAACAGCTGTATTACTTCATGAGCATTAATAAAAAGCATTCACAATTAATCACATCAACCAAGACCACCCAAATGAGGACAAACGAGGCTCCGGCCAGGGTGTCGGCCACCAGCTCTTACCTTCGGCAGAGGCTCAGAGTCATGCAGACGAGTGGGAAAACTTTATCGTGGTGCAGGCGAGCAACACCACTTTTGTCTACACTCTTAAGTTCTGTCAGCGGGGCTCTGCAAATTAAACTGACAGAACACAGATTAACTGAGAAGAGGAATGCACGTTCTATAGGCTGTTGAAAATTTTAGGTGGCATGACATGGGCGTCTTGATAGAAAGAAGAAAATGTCCCCAAAGAGGCAGTTAGACCTGAGAGTTTGTATACCATTTTTCAGAAAGAGCACATACATCGTGCAGGAAAAGATTTTGAGACTGCTAAGAGCAGCAAATTTGGGGAAGACAGATATTTGAATGGACACTATTGGAAGAGAAGGTTTATTTAGTAGGTTTGTTTGTACAGGTCCGTCTTGGTGCCGAATTTCTGTCTTCTTCATGGTACTAAAACTTCCCCCAGAGAGAGAGGGGACTGTGTCATGTGTGTTTCTAGAAGTTTCTGCTGTTAGCCCAATGAGGGAATCTCCAGGTAGGTTTCTTTCTGTATCTGTTGGTTCTCAGTTGCTTCCGGCTCAGAATAATCCTTACGCCACATTGGAAGCAGGGACAGAATTAGGGACATTGTTGGTGTTACTCAAGTCCTGGCCATTGTGAGCTCCGTGCATTATTGCAGGGATAACGGTCTCCCATGCATCTCACGTAGCAGGACTTGTGGGCTGATTTTTATAGGCAACAGGTAGGTTTCCTACAGGTCGTGAGGCCGAGTTCTGCTCTGTACCTGAGGAAGGCGATCATTTGGGGGAACAAATGGAAGGTTTCGGTGAAGTTTGTCCTGCAGATTGGGGTCCATCTCTGGGCTGGTGGGTGTCTAGAATTGTCTCTCCACTGGTGAGATTCACTCTGCCCTTCCCGGTCGGACAGACGGGCTGACGGGGTAGGGCCACCTTCCAAAAAGGAAACGTGTGCCCTGGTTTTAGGCAGACAGGAGGGCAGAGAGCTTTCGTGTGTGTGTGCACCTGCTGTTTGTCAGATGTGCCCAAGTGGCCTTTTTGGGGTGATGTGTTCCGAACCCCCTAGAGCACCAGAGGTGGGGGGATTCTCGATAATCGATTGAGCGGGATTCTTTGCCAAAGCTGGGCTCTGCAGTCCAGGCATGAGACCCAGTGTGCAACAGGCCTCGAAAGGGGTCCGAGTGATATTTGATCCAAGACGGGGAGGTCCTTGTTGGGGACGCCCCTCTGTGGACCCCTCCCGGGACGGAGTCGGGTCCAGGGGAGCCTGAAGCCAACGCATGACCTATATAGGTTCTTGATGATTCCCTTTCTAGGTCAGAGAGGACAACACGTACTTCTGCATCTTCCGTAACCGCGTGCTTCACAGGGGGGCCCAGCTGACTGTGAGCGTCACCTGTGATGGGGTCGAGTCCCAGGAAGTCCTGCTTTTTGAGAACCGAGGTGAGGTCCCTGGTGCTGGTAAGCTCCCGGCTCCCGTCACGCCCCACAGGTACCCATGCGTGTCACCACTCAGGGGCTGTGGGGGGCGGTGCAGCCGCTGAGGATGTCGGTCGGTGTCTTCCCAGGCAGAGAAGGTTCCGGGGCCGTGAACTTCTCCTGTTTCATTTACAACGTCCGCCTCATGAACTGCAGCTGGGCGCCCGGCCCCCGTGCCCCAGCCGATGTCCGCTATCAGCTCTTCTGGTGGACCTCCTTGTAAGCCGGGAGCCTTCCCTCCGAGCACCTGGGATCTATGTGGGGACCACATAGCGGGAAATGCCAAGCGAGCCGTGGGGCCCCTGGGGGTGCCTCCCCGAAATGTCCCAAAAATCACAGAACCCTGGGAGGAGAAGGGTTTTACCTTTGCTGCCGCCTGGCTCCGAAATGCAAACCCCCCTCCCGTCCTAAAGAGAGGAGGAAATCCACAGTTTCACGATTTTATCGTGCATGGAATGGGTTGTAATGGGTTGTAATGGGTTCACCCTGTGAAGGGCGGGATCCGTCCCTGTCTGTGCCACATCTTGGCCAGTTACCTGGGATGCATATCCCGTTCTGGTTTTGTGCTTATTCGGGGACAGATTTGTGTCGGGGTTTTTTTTTTTTTTTTTTTTTAGAGGGTTTTCTGGGTTGGGGAGGAGATTTCGTTGTTGATAATGTCTGCCCAGAAGGATAACCAGTCGGGCTTTTCCTGTGCCCCTTTTGCAAATGACAGGCACAAGGATGAGGTGGAGTGCGTCCACTACATCATGGACCCCACGGGGACGCGCGTAGGCTGCCATTTCGATCAACTTGGTGAACCCCAGCGTACGGATAATTACTTCTTCCTGGTGAACGGGACCAGCAATGAGACGGCAATCCCATTTTTGGACTTTGTTCCATTTGAAGCCCGTAAAATGGGTAAGAGGCTCCCTGGACGTGTGTTCTCCCCGACTTCCCACCCAGGAGAGCTGGCTTCACTCATCTGGGCTCGCACCACCGCCGTGTGGGATGCAACGCTGGGTTCTGGACCAGCCTGAGCGAGATCCAGAATCTGCACTCAGAGTCTGGGAAATAGGGAGAGAGAGATGGGCACGGTGGTCCCGACTGTCCCCTTGCAGTGGGATGCAAGAGAGGCACATGTTCTGGGGTGGCTGGGTGATGGACCTTGGGGAGGGTACGAGCTATGGTGAGCGTTGTGAATTGTGTAAGACTGATGAATCACAGACCTATACCCCTGAAATAAATAATACATTATATATTAATTTTTGAAAGTTCTGAAAAAAAAAAGAGAGGCATGTGTTCATGTCACGTACCCATTTTTGCTAATTTTTGAAAATTCCCTGCAAACCCTGAATTTGCAAATCCTGACTCATCATGGCTGCCGGGGTGGAAATACAGGGTTCATCGTGTTTTATGTGGGTTTCTGTTTAAAGACATCTTACGTAATGTACATTGCTGTTGAATTAACACCGAACGTGAGGCCCACAGCCCTATACCTCAAGCCTGAACAATGCTTACCGAATGCCTGTATTTTCTCCAAGAGGCACATCATGGCCTTCTTGTGTGTAGGAATGCAAAAGAAGAAAAAAGTTTTCCTCTACCCTCTTAGGTTCTGTACTCGGGGCTTGCAAATTAACCTGACAAACACTCTATTAACAGGAGAAAAGCATACAAATATAATTTCAATTTTAAAGTTTGATATGCATGGGGAGAGGGCTTCATAGAAAATAAATGAAAACCTCCCAAAGAAGTAGTTAGACTCAGGGACTTATACACCATTTATTTCTATTTATTTATTTTTTTTACTTATCTACCATTTTAATAAAAATCAATTAATTGTGGAGTTAAAGAATAAAGGATTTGCACTTTTAGAGATGGTAAATATATAGGGAAAGCAATGGAAGAGAAAGTTATATTAGTAAGGTTTGTTTGTGCAAATTCATGTTGGTGCTGACTTTCACGGACAGAAACCTTGCCCAGAGACAGGATTCATGGCAATCCAAATTTCTCGGAAGTTTCTGGTTTTAGTTGGATAAGGGAATCTCCACAAAGGCTTCATTCTGCATCCGTGACTCTCAATTGCCTTTAGTCCCAAATAACCCGTGTGCCAAAGTGCCCTATTTTGGAGGTGAACTTCCTGTCCCCTTCGCGCACATCAGACAGCACTCCAGTTGTATGCTTGGGGGCCATTTTAAACAGTGACATCGCCCACCCAAAGCACAAAAGCAGGAACAACACCACACTCAACAGGCCACGGAAGGGGTGCTTGTTTGCAAAGAAAACGGGACACGTTCCTACCGAGGCACATCCCGCCAGAACCCCCTGATTGACTGTTTTGTGTTGCAGATTTAAAACATGCTGGGCTGTTTGCGAGGTTTTTTGTTGTTGTTGTTTCTGCTTCGTTTTCCATAGAGAAGTATGACCCGCCAACAAACATCACGATCTCCTACAACAGATCGCATCACATTATCCAGTGGGAGAATCCCGAGATCAGATATGAGCTTTCGAGTCACGTCTTGTATTATGAGCTGGATATCCAAAGAGCGGTAAGAACCCCCATGTTCGGCCCTGTCTTCTCGTGCCGAGCTCAATCCCGGCTCACGGGCAGGCGACTCTGCTCCAGAGAGTTGTTCTCTGGGAGCTCCTGTGCTGTTTTTGCCCTAAATGGGCGGCTCATTCTTTTTTTCTTCCCACCCCCATGAAATCGCTTCTTTGTTTTTATTTTTTAAAGTAATCTCTATGCACAATGTGGGACTCGAACTCGGGATCCCAAGATCAAGAGTCACACACTCGTCCGACAGACCCAGCCAGGGAGCCCCGAAATAGTTTATCTTTTTGAGTCATTTTAGGTTCATAACAGAACTGAGGGAGAGGTAAAAGGGTGTCCCGCACACCCCCTGCGTGCACACAAACACGGTCCGCCCCATTATCAGAGTCCCTACCAGATGGTGCATTTGTCGTAATCGGCAAACGTGCATGGACACCCGTGCCTCACCCAGAGTCTGTCATGGGCAGTAGGATTGGCTCCTGGTGGTGCCCATTCTGTGGGTTCGGACAAATGCACAGCAGCATGGACGCATCGTTATAGGGCGTTCTAGTCCCGCGGCCCTAAAAATCCCCTGTGCTCCACCCGCTCGTTGCCTCGCCCCCAACCCCTCGCGACCCGTGACGTCTTTACTGTTCCCATTAGCTGCCTTTTCCAGAATATCAGAGTTGCGACCCCACAGGACACAGCTCCTTTTGTGACGTTTTTTGAAACAAAACATGAAAATGGGCTGAGAATGGTTGGCTCACGGGAGGTGCAGGGGGTGTTCCCCCGAATCTTTAGCTCACCCACCTGCTCCCCGTCCCCTCAGCTCACTCGTGCTGAGGGAGCTTCTGCAACCTGAGATCTGGATGCATCCCTGACTCCTGGAAGTTGGGGACTTTCCACCAGGCACTCGGCATCTCTGTTTCCCCACAGCCTGGGGCCTCAACCTGCACCCCAAGCCCAGAGCTAGGGGCAGAGGGTTACTCTGGTGCCCTTGCTGTGGGGGTTTGGTCCCGAGCACCCCGGATCCTGGGGCCTTTGCACATACTGCTGCCTCTGCCGGCAGGTGCTCCCTCCATCCCCAAGTGCTGGGTCCTCCTCCAAGTCCACCAAAACACCGCCTGCCCCGCCAGGCTCTCTAGATTCTGCCTCCTCGTCCGATTTCTTCCCAGAGCCGATGTGGGATCAGCCACTACCTGAAACATTCTTGTGCCTTTCCTTCTGCCTCTTGCCTCCCGGAAGCAGGTTCCCTGAGCGCAGGGACTCTGTCAGTATGCGTACGCCGACGGCAGAGCCGGGCACACTGGGGGTGCTCAGCACATCTCGCTGCATGAGTGAATGTCAGGACTATCCGTGGGTGGCCCACGTGGCAAAGCAAGAGCCCCCTCTCCTCCACATGGGACCCACCACAAGCCCTGGATCTGAGTCCCCGATGCGTCTCCGGGGGGTCCACCTTCATCCACGTGCCCCGAGGCACCCACTGGCCCCATCCCACACCCCGTATGGCCCTTGATGTCACAGTTTGGCACATGCTTGAAAGCTCTGCAGGTGACCCCCAGGCCCAGCCCAGGTGTGAACCACTTAGCTGTGGGCATCTTTCAAAACAGAAATTAGGTCGTTTCCCTTTGGTCCTGAAAACCCTTGCCGGGTGGGGTGTGGGTCTTGGGTCAGGGCCCTGGATGTGGCCGCCGAGAGTCCGTGGTGTCTGCCCGCCGGCATCCTCCTCCCTGGTGCTCATGTGACATCACCCAGGTGACCTCACGCAGGTGACATCACACAAATGACCTCATACAGGTAATTACGCACAGGTGAGCTCCCAGAGACGACCTCACATAGGTGACCTCACACAGGTCATTCCATACACAGGACTTCACTCAGGAGACCTCACACAGGTGACATGACAGGGAGCTGCACGCACGTGACCTCACATAACTGACCTCACACAGCTGACCTCACACTGGTTCCCCACCGGCGATCTCAGGCAGGTGATAAGCAGGTGACATCAGCCCTGAGCATCCTGTGCATGTCAAGCCCCAGGCACCAGGACCACCAGGAACAGCAACCCTTTGGTAGCGAGCTCCCTCTGGCTTTCTCCGCAGAACCTCGTGGGTGCACGCGGTAAATGTTGGAGGAGGTGCACGGTCGCTGAGGCGGTCAGTCCTTACCAGACAGTTGAACATTCACGGATGCAGAACAAAATGCTACTGGAGGCGCTGCCTTCTCATCCCTCATTAATATCCCCGGAGCAAACTCACCAGCCAGAGATAAATTCACAATAAGGAAACTTTGTGTTGAGGAGGAAAAGCTGTTCCTCTACCCTCTTAGGTCCTGAACCTGGGGGCTGCAAATTAAATAAAAGGGAGCTGAACGAGCAGGGCAGGGGGGAGCAAAAGGTCCTCATATGCATATGAGAGCTCACAAAAGAAGTGACTCTTGAGTAGTTCAAGTCAGGGGCTTGAACAAATAGGGGATAAAAACAATTGTGATGATGTTTGTCGAGGCAGGTACCAGGGGTCTTTTTTGTCTTCTTCATGGGCATAGAACTCCCCTGGAGATGGAACTGATGATACGTTCACCGTCCTTCCTGGAAGTGAAGTCTCCCCAAAGGGGGAATTCATGGCACGCCTCATTCCCAGTCTTCTGCTCTTTGGCAGATAAGGGAAGTTCTGAGAAGGCTTCTTCATACCAGTTCTGGGGTTCCAGGTGGGTTCCCACATTTGCATACAATGCTGAAAACACAGATGGTAACAATCTTTCCTTTTTTACAGGGCAGCGCCTCCAAGACAAACCCCGTAAGTATCTCTTCCTCTCTCTGCGACTCCTGTGCTTGGGCCCAAAAGCAGGTCAAACTTCAGGGTTCACTGATCACCTTGGCTGTGGGGTCCCAATTAGCCCCTTAGTGGCCGTCAGGCTTTTAGTCTCAGATTGAGAAGCTGTGTTTTCTTGAAAGCCTCTGACTCAGCTCAAGTCGCTGCTCATCATCCACCCCGTGGACAGAGCAACGTCCTTCTTCCAGACGCACGTCCTCGGACGTTTTCAGTTCCAAGATTGTCATGAGCTGAACAGTGTCCTGCAAAAATGCATGTTTGCCCGGAAGCTCAGCATGGGGTCTTATTTGGAAATAGGGTCTTTGCAAATATCACTGAAGGATCAGAGATGAGCTCATCCTGGATCAAGGTGGCCCTAAATCCAATGACAGGTGTCCTTGTAAGAGACAGAAGAGTAGACACGGACACAGAGGAGAAGCCACCTGAGGATGGAGGAAGAGACAGGAGGGACGCTGCCACAAGCCCAGGGACGCCTGCAGCCCCAGAAGCTGGAAGAGGCAGGAAGGACCTGGAGCCTCTGGAGGGAACATGGCCCTGCCCCGCTGGATCTCAGTGGTCCTGCCCCACCTGGATCTCAGACTCTGGTCTCCAGAGCTGGGAGAGGAAAGGTTTCTGTGGTTTTAAGCTGTGGGGTATGTGGTTGCTGGTCACTGCAGCCCAGGGCACTCTCGCACATAGATGAGCATCCCCTTGTACCCTCTCAAGGGCAGCAGCAACCCCCCCACCTCTCAGATGCTCTCTCATCCATCACCTGGGTTCCTGGGGTGTTACCTGCTCCCAGGGGATGCCCATGCCGCTGATGGGATGCTGCCCATGGACCACACTTGTGCAAAGAGGGTGGGGTGCAGCAACATGTGTGGCTTCCCAATGCCGAGAGGCCTCTCCTTGGGAACTAGGGGGAAATCCCGCTGTTGCCCTCAGCTTTTGTTTGCATGGGCTGACCTGGGAGATCCCTAGGTCCACGCCGGCCCCTCTGGTACCTGCCCCAGGGCTGTTGTGGCTGAGGGGGCAGGTAGCATGGGATCCGCAAGGTCTAAAAGGATCGGCACAGCTGATAAAGGCAAGATACTTCAGCCGTGGACACGTGAGAAGAAACTGGGTTCTTTGAGGTGAGAGGAACAGTCAAGAACATGTCCCGGGGCTTCAGGGCTGTGTGAACTTGGGTCACAGTCCATCTTCATACCTCGGCTGCAAAGAAACACCACGGGCTCTGGAACGAGCCGGCCGGCAGGGACTGTGTGTGTCCCACTCAGCTCCGGCCCCAGGACGTGGTTGGATGAGACTGGCATTTGCACCGGGGCGTGCCGAGTGAGGAGATGCATCCCCGTTCCCCTGTGGACCCTGCGGGCCATGCCTCTTTTCCCCGCTGACCCCCTAGTGTCCTGGTCAGTCTTACGACAGTGTCTCCAGGCCTGCACATCCCCGGACACCAGGATGCACATCCCCTGTGCGGTGACAGACAGATGGCCCTCATCCAGAGGGACAACAGGCGGCCTGTCCCAGAACTGGCCTCATTTTGGCCCCGGGGGAGGGCAGAAGGGGATGGCAGACCCTTGGCACCCAGCGGTTGGTGTCGGATTCAGAGTCCAGTTGTGCCCCTAGGAACCGGATTCAGAGTCCAGTTGTGCCCCTAGGAACCGCAAAGCCAGGTGGGGCTCCTGCCCTCCCCACCCCCGGCTGCCAGTGTATAGATTTGGAATCACCGCAAGCCAGGTCCCCAGGGCGTGGGCACTCTGCGCGAGGGGTGGAGCGCAGCTCGGGGAGCCGTGGGGCCCGGGCGTGGAGTCCACCTCCCCAGGGGCGAGCCCCTTAGGGCCCCTGCTTGGGGCCAGACGGACGGACCGAGGCCCCGGGGTCAGGCGTCAGTCGTCCTTGCACGGACCTCACACTCCAGGGGACGCTCCCGCCTCCCGCCTCACCAGCGCTGCTCACAGACCGTGCCTTCTTCTCTTCAAGGTTTTCCAGAGGGGACAAGATCCGAATGTGTACGTGATGCCCCGTTCTGCCGTCAGGCCCGACACCACGTTCCGAGTGAGGGTGCGCTCCCTGCATAATGAGCTCTGGAGCCAATGGAGCCCGACGCTGCGTCTCGGTGAGGGCCCCACTCCCCGCGCGCGGCGGAGCGATATTCCTTGGGGTCCCCTTGCACGGTTCCTCTTTTGGGTCTTACGAGGACACCTGCCACTGGATCCAGGGCGAGCTCATCTGGGACCCTTCACGTCCTCACACCTGTGATGATCCTGCTCCCATAAGGTCCCGTTGCCAGGTTTCGGGGTTAGGGCGCACGCATCTTTTGGGGGATCCTTTGAGCCCGCGGCAGCCCCCCCAGCAGAGGGGCTCGGGGACGTCCCTGCCGGCTCTCTGCCCAAACACACCATCTGCAGCGTGCCCCGCTGCCCTGTACGTCCTCCCGTGTTCCGGGTCACCCTGGGAGGACGCACCCCCAGACGAACCACAGGGCACCAGCCCCCTGGGCTACTGTTCCCTTAGCCCCACTCAGGTGTCTGGAAGACTCCGGTCGCCGGCCAGCCCCAACCCAGCGGTGTCCCCCTCCCCCGAGGGGTCAGCCAGGGCCCAGGGGTGCTCCATCCATCCCCCTGGGTGCCCCGTCACCCCCTCTCCTTTATGGGGTCAGGGACGGGTATCCCAAAGCCAGTGGTCTTCAGCGTAGCAGCCCCCATCACGCAGAAGTGCTGGCGGCAGGAAACACAAATGTAGGTTCATGGCGCTCTGGGGGTCTCGGGGGTCCTTCACCGGGCCTCTCAGCGCACCTGCTTGCAGGGACAGCGGAAGCCCCACAAGGCAGGGGTCCACTCGGTGCGCCCCTCCAGGGCTCCCACACATCCGTTCTGGGGGGCGACAGGGCATGAGCTCGAAGAATGCACCAGCTCCATGCCTTGGCAGCCCCCTCCCACGGGGGCCCCGAACGCACGTGTGGGGCTCGTTCTTCCCAGAAAACGGGTTCACGGCCCGCAGAAGCTGCACAGACCGCACAGGTCAAATCAGGGTTCCCCGAGGAAAGCCTGCAGGGCAACAGGAAACACACCTCTGTCCCACCCTGGAGTTTCACAGTTACGCATTCATTCCTTTGGCTACGCAGCGCGGTGTGGAAAGCGAATGTCCCTTGAGAAGGAATGCATTGCGCGGTACTGGTTGTGTCCTGGTGCCAATGGATACGGCGGGAGCTCTCTTGTGAGCAAGGCGTGGAGGGAACAGGCGGGGATGGCCAGGGGGGCGGGGTGGGCACAGGACCGGAGGGAGGGTCGTCCGCTGCAGCCCTGCTCCCCCCAGCACGCCCTCCACCCATAATCGGGTAACAGCGTCGAGGGGGGCGGCGGGTGCGCGCAAAGCTGACTGTCCGTCCCCCCCGCGCGCGCTTGCGCTTCTGACCCTCAGCTCCTCTTCCCGCACCAGGCCTCCCGCAGCAGGATTTCCGCCGCGTCCTGGTCGGGGTGGTGGTGGCGGCCACGGCTGTGCTCGCTCTGGTCCTCATGTGCTTGTGCAAATGGTGAGCCCCCAATACTGGCGCCAGGAACCCCCACTCCCCACCGGGGCGCAGGACCCCGCGCCTGTGGAACGCCCAGGGGAGGGTGAATCCGGAGTCAGGGCGCGGATTCCAGGGAATCTGAGGGCTGGGGAGGAACAGGGAGAGACTGTCCGTGGGGTGGGGGGTCTCCTGCTGCCCGAGCCACGTTTGTCCGGGGCCACATAGCCACAGTGGTGAGGTCGGTCCTGCAGGTGCAAACCCCGCCTGGCCGCTGAACGTGCGCCCGGGGTTTCTGTAGGAAGGGAAGGGGGCCGGCGGATCTGGGGTGCGCTGCCGGGCTCGCTGGGCCCTTCACCGTGTCCCTCTGGTCGGCAGGTTCTCTGTCAGGTCCAAGCTGTTCCCCCGAATCCCGCAGGTGAAGAAGGAAATCACGGCGACGTTTATGCCGCCCCTGGAGGTGAGTGCCTGCCACACTCTCTTCCCAGAGGTGGGTGCGGCCCCTCCCGGTTCCGAGTTTTTGGAGGAGGGGGCTGCTGGGGGCGGGGGGGCAGTGTGACTGGGCAGGGGTCTCCTGTGCTCCCCAACACTGGCGTGCAGTTCCGGGCCAGGGCTGGAGGGCAGAGGGAAGCGGAGGGGCCACGGGCCTGCGTCCAGCAGCCTGCAGCACAAAACTCCACCACCGGGGGGAATTCACCACAAAAGCCACAACTCGGGGCTTAGGACAGAAACAGCTCCAGGGGCGGGGGAAGTGGGGTGGCCCTATTTCCTTGCTGGAAATCCCGGGCTGGTCCTCAGGCCACTGTTGGTCGCCCTCTCGCGAGTCGGGCACCCGTCATCAGGAGACCCCGAACCCATTACATGGGTACAGACCTAATTTGCACATAGAGCTGCCTGTGGTGGTTCTGGATGGAGGTGGGGTTGGGGGGCCACCACTCAATCCCTGACCATGGTTTGCTGGGGCTGCCGCTGGCCCTCGGGTGAGGGGCCCTCCCTGGGGTGGCACCCCTACCCCATCTGACCTTCCTCGTGCATCAGCCCCATGTGCTGACCTGTGATGAGCAGAAGGATGCCCCCAACACAGGGGCTCTGGTTGTAGGCTTGAGGCTGTTTCCTTGGGAAACCCATCCCCTCGGGCTACCCCTGGGGCTTCCACGAGGCCTGGCTGCCATCTCATCGGGGTTTAGGGTTCATGGATAAAATTGGGGTGAGGTTCTGGGGTTTTGCAGGGGGCTTCTCTGTGGGTCTCAGCGTTCCAGGGGAAGGCGTTGCTGAGTTAGGGGCCCAGCCTGACTTCTGGGGGTCCCGTCCACAGCCCACACTCTGGCTGGTACAGGTGGTCCCCAAAACCTTCCTGGGATGCCCTTCTGCAATGTGTGGTCCAGGAAATGCCGCTTGTCTAAGAGGCAAGAGTGGCCGGCGGGTGGACGTCCAGGTCCCTATTTCTCGGTGGGCACAAAGGGACCCCTCCCATAAGGTTCCAGCTGGAAACACGATTCTCAGCCTCAGGCTGGCCGGGGTCACCCCCTCTTAAATTGGGGTGGTCCCCCTGAGTCTTGAAGCAGCCCTCCGCCCAGGCGCCCCACGGCCACCACCATCAGGCTAGAGGGAGCCCTGTCCTCCCAGGGAGACTGCCACCCGGGGCATCACCCCTGCATGCAGGGGGGCCAGGGAGGCCTGCGTGGGTCCCCAAGGGGCGCCCGGGGTGGGCAGGGTGGGACGTCTGCAGAGGTCTTTCCAGGCAAGGGACGGCTGCCTGGATGTGTATCCCAGATGAGTGTGTCATGGACACATCATTTCCATGGATGACGTGGCTTTCTTGGGACTCAACTCACACGCCATCCCATTTGCCCCTTCGGAAAACCCGATTTGGGGGCAGTGAGCACATTCGCCAGGGTGTTCTGGTTCCCAAGCAATCGCAACCCCCCAAGAAGACCCCGTCCCCATGAGCTGTCAGCCCCATCCCCTTCGCAGCCCCTCCCCCCCTCGGCGAGCTCGTGTCCACATTCTGTCTGTGGATTTGCCCATTCCGGACGTTTCGGATCAAGGGGGTCCCACACTACAAGGTCCTGCATGCGTTCTTCTCCCCCAGAGCATTGTGCGGTCAGGGTCCATCCACGGGGCGGCAGGTGTCCGATCTGTGCTCCTGCTCTTGGCTGAGTCCCGTACCCCTGTGGGCGTGCACACGTTTATTTACGCATCCGTGCACTGGGGGGGGCGGTGTCCACCGTTCGGCCACGGGGAGCCATGCAGCTCTGCACCGAAGCTTTCTTGGTGGCACAATCATGGTCCCGTGCATGGGTGGTTCAACGCTGCCCGTCTTCTCTCTGTCTCAGGTCGCCTGGGAGGGCAGCCGCCCGCCACCACTGGGCTCCCAGGAACCCGAGGACGTCCTCATGGTGGAGGAAATGTCGTGACTGGCATGGGGACTAGCGGAAACTGTGGCTTCGGCCTCATCCCCTGCCCCCGCCACCCCTGAAAACGTCGCGTTTGTGCATCGTCCAGTCCCGTCTGGGCAAGATTTCTCACCTGACCTGCAACGCCACCATCGAAAACCCAGCAGCACGGCTTTCTAGCTTTCTACACGTGTCCAAGCGGGCGGGCAGTGTGGGTGGCTCGAGGACGTGGAGAGAGGCCGCCATGCTCCCCTGGTCCCCGGGGCTGGTCCTACAGGCTGGGAGCACCAGGGTCGCCCGTCCCCATCGTGCACCTAGCACATCCCAGCGTGACGAAGCCCTGGAGACGCTCACCGTGCCGTGAACCAGCCGGGCACTGGCCGAGGGCGAGGGCGGAAAGAGAGAGCGCGCGTTTCTTCCGCCGGATGAGCCTCTGCGTCTGCATTAGGGGACCGGCACCTGTTTGGGTTACTTGCAGAGTTGCGCCATTGCTTTTAAGACAACGGTCTCCATGGCACGTGGGGCCGGAAGACACGCGTTCCCCGTGGATGTGAGAAGCGTCGGGGATCAAGATAACTGCTGCCCCGTGTCCACGGAAGCCACGCTACCCAGTGGCTGTTTATCCAAACCACACACACACACACAAAGGAAAAAACAAAAAGAAGAAATAAAGCAAAGCTGTCAGAGCAGAAGACGCGTTCATGAACCCCCAGACGCGAAATATCTGCACTCCCTCCCCGGGGCTTCCTCCTGCAAATACGGCCATTATACCCTCATTGCAAAGAGCCCGGCCACCCTGCGCTGCCCACACGCAGCACACGCATCGATGCACCTGTCTTTGTGGAGAACCATCCCTACTCCTTAAAACTACGTGCAAAACCAGCGGGATGTTTTTGCACGGATTTGCTTTAAAACGAGGGTGCAGACTGCGGGGCCCCGGTGAGCGCTGATGCACATTTGCAGGTGCTCGTCGGGAAAGATGATCACCGCACAGTGTTCGCAAAGTGCCAACAGGACGGGGGCACGTCCCCCCCGCCCGCAGGTGCAAGAATCGATTTGACCCCTGCACGTCAAGGATGCTTATCTGCAGACTTCACGCGTTTTTGTTTCATGCTTGTCTGTATTTTTGACTCCGGGGGGTGGGGGGGGGGAAGAAATAGGTTTACAGTGAGAAAGTGGTGGGTGCATTTGAGGGGAAAAACATCTAGTATTGGGAGCACGTTTCGATGGGAGTAAGACCATCTTCTTCTGTTCTGATTTTGCAAATTGCTGGGAATGAACGTGCAGTGCTCTCATTACGGCTGGTTTTGTATGAATCCTGTTGCTGGTGAACAAAGGTTGCTCACAAGAGTCCTTGTCCTTAAAGAGACCCTCCGTCCGCACAGGACGCCGGGGGCCATGGGGCAGGCAAGTGATTTGGGGGAACGCAAAACAAAGCAGAATGTGGGGTAGGTGGGCGTCCCCAGGACGTGGGACTCCTGCAGGGCAGGCTCCAGGGCGTGGATGGGGCTGTGGTTTTTCGAGCCCGATATGCCCACGGCAGGACTTTGCAGGTGAGGGGGCGGGGTCCCTCTTTGCAGAGGTGGGGAGGCCCAGCCCTCAGAGAAGGAGGTGTCTCTGTCCCAGGTTATTGGTGGAAGCCTGGGGTTCCGCCGTATGGAGGGCTTCGCTCAGATCTTGCAAATGGGGACGTGGCCAGGACAGGGAGGAGTGGGAGTTATGCCGGACCCCCCATCTCTTGGCCCATTTCGGTTAGGGTTCGGGGTCAGGAGAGCCTTGGGACGTGCACCCGGAGGTGAGGGTTCAGCGGCCCCTGGTCACTCAGGTCTCCCAGCAGGTGCCTGGAAGCCTCCCATCCAGCCTCCCCGGAGCCTTCGGTCCTTCTTGCCGCTCTTTTAGTGTCTACATTGGCTGCCTACACGGGCATCATTTTGCAGACCCGCAGGCTCTGCCGCCTGGACTCGGCCCAGCCCCCTCTGCCCTGAGGGATCTGGACTCACACCCCAGCTCGACTGCCACCCACGAGGGCGTTTGGAGAGGACCTGGCTCCCTGAACTGGGTCCTTTGGACCCCGACCACCAAACACCCACCAAGCTGCATTTATGGTGCGACATTTAGTGACAACCCCATAAAGAGTGTCTCGGCGATACGAAAAAACACGGAGGCTGGTGGGCAGGCGGGCCCATGATGCCGGTAGCCTAGGGATTCCAGCGGCGGCCGCGGACAGACCCGGGAGCGCCCCAGGTCCCGTTCCCGCGGCGCCTGTTGCCTCGGGACAGCCCCCAACCCACCCTGCAGCGCCTCCCCGTTGTCCAGCGTCCTCACGGAGAACAGAAAGTTCCTCGAGGATCCTGCGGGCGGGTGCCTTCGGACGTCTGGCAGAGACGTAGCACGTTCGCGCTGTTCTGCGCAGCGGGACGTGGGATCGCGGGTCCAGAGTCGTGGGGACACAGGCGCGAGGCTGTTGAGACGTCCGATGATCTCGCGGGTCCTTGTGGGTTTGCTCCCCCCCGAGTTTTTCCTGCGGAAAGCGGGATCGGGACGTCCTTCTGTGTGTGTCTCCGTCTGTGTGTGTCGTGGAGCTCTCAGGAGGAGGACAGGGATTGGGGAAGGGGCCGCCAGGTGTCCCCCCACCCACCCCGGCAGGAGGCAGACGCCAGGCGCCCAGGACTCGGGATGAAGGACACTCACGTCCGCTCTCCCCACTCGCCTTTCAGCTCGTGGATCACGCGCGCAGAGGATGCGCATGGCGCGTGGCGAATTCAGGATAGCGCCCCTCGATCGCTTTTCCGCACAACCGCATACTAAACACCGGGTTCGGCTGGGACCATTTAAGGAAGAAAACACTGTTCCGGGCCGTGTGCGCGCCTTCCAGGGCGTGAGGAAGCACGTGGAAGGCGCTCACGCAGACGCGGCGCGGGGACATGTCCGCGCGGATTACACGGCACAGACGGATCCGCTCGCAAGTCTACACTGGGGGCGCCTGGGTGGCTCAGTCTGCCTTCGGTTGAAGTCATGATGGGGTTCCGGGATCGACCCCACATCGGGGGTCCCTGCTCCGCGGGAAGCCTGCTTCTCCCTCTCCCACTCCCCCTGCTCGTCCTCTCTCTCTCTCTCCAATAAATAAATAAAATCTTTAAAAAAATTTTTTAAAAAAGTCTACCCTGTGAAGAAACCTATTTCACAAGAAGCAATGTTGGCTGATAAGGAAGGTTTTTGTTGAAAAGCTTCCATGTTCTGGGGGCGGGGGGGGTGGTTAAAATACACAGAAGAAAACAGTCCTCATCTTTCGAGAAGACTTGCTCGCCCCGAGAAGGACAACCGTGTCCTCGGGGCACAGGAAGCGCCCGCCCGCTATCGGCCACCCCCGCGGCCACCTGTCCCCGCTGCCAACACACCCGTGTGGCTTGGAGCCGCCCGGTCAAGGTGCCGAGGGCGATAAGCACACAGCGGCCCGAGGTGACGGGAAGGACTCAGCAACCACGGGGCGAGGCCGTGTGAGCCAAAGAGAGAAGTTTCTGCCGTAAATACGCACTCGGGCTGCGCCCATGAGCTGGATCCGGGAGCCTCTGGTTTCGTGCACGGATTTTAAGTTAAAAACCGGAAGCTGGGAACGCAGCCCTAGCCCGTGCAGGGCACCCGCAGGTTGTGGAATGGACCGGGCAGCTGTGTGCCTCAGTGGGTCCGGGACCGCCCGGCCAGGCCAGGCTTCCTGGGGCTGGGGGCTGGGAGCTGGGGCCAGAGTGAGGGGCCCGGGATGAGTGCTTAGGGTCGAGAGAAGAATAAGGAAGAGCATTATGATGATAGGAGCATCCTGCACTGGCCGTGACAAATGACCACCAACTGGGGGCTTAAACCCACGGGGATTCATCCCCTCCCAGCTCTGGAGACCAGAGTCTGAGGCCCAGGGGAGGTCCTCCCTGCCTCTTCCAGCTTCCAGGGCTCCAGGCGTCCGTGGGCTGGTGGCCGCGTCCCTCCCGTCTCTGCCTCTGTCTTCATGTGGCCTCTCCTCTCTGTGTGTCTCCTCTTCTGTCTAAGGACACCGGTCATTGCATTTAGGGACACCTGGATGACCCAGGATGAGCTCATCTCAGATCCTTCACCTCATCACATCGGCAAGGACCCTATTTCCAAATAAGGCCCCCTTCCCAGGCTCCAAGGGACATAAATCTGGGCAGGCACCATTCGGCTCAGCACAGTTACGGAAGCTGTTTATTTTCCAGGGCCCCTGAGTGGCTCAGTCGGTTAAGCATCCGACTCTTGATTCCATCTCAAGTCACGATCTTGGGGTCCTAACAGTGAACCCCACGTCTGGCTCACACTCTGGGCGTGGAGCCTGCTTGAGATGCTCTCTCTCTCCCTCTGCCCCACCCTCTGAAAGAAAAAAACTATAAGTAAATTAAAAAAAAAATAGAGTTTATTTGGGGAGCAGAAAAATTGCAGAAGGGGTTTGCATCTCCCTGACACAGCGTGCCGGTGAAGAGCAAACGCCCGCTTTCCCCGGAAGCAGCAGGGGTGCAGCCCGAGGCATCTCGGGGAGAAGGAGTGTGTGGGGGGAGCTTCTGCACAGAGCGGAGGGCAAGCCTCAGTGATGTGGGCAAGGTTGTCCCAGAGCCTGGTGATCTCAGAGCAAGGAGCATCCTCCCCCTTCTGGGGGAGGGGCAGAGTGTTCGGCGGTTGTGTTTTTAGCCAGGAAAGTTCACCAGGGAAGCCTTTCATCTCGAGGGAACCACACAGAGGAGGACGGGGTAGGGGGGTCATGCAACCACCTGATCCTAGGACAAGGCCAGCCTCAAAGCAGAAAGTGGCCCTGAAGCTCCCCGGGGACGCCTAGGGGTGCACGCAGCTGGGTGTCTGCAGGACCTCAGAGCTGACAAGGTGTGTCGGATGCACATTTCACCTTGGCTCCTGCCCTGGGCTCTCGGAGGAGCAGGACTGTGGGTCCTCCCCAGACCCCTGCACCGGCCACGTAAAGGACTCCTACATGCTGGGTCCTGGGTCCTCCTGCAGCTCGGAGACCCCAGTGCAGGAGGACCCACCTGCTTCTTTCTGAGCCACAGACCATCATCCACGCCGGCACATTGAAGGGTGCATTGCGGGGGTGCGGCGGCCAGGAGTCCGAGACCCCCCAGACCAAGTCCTCCCTCCCTAAGAGGCCCTCAAGGTGCCCCCTCCCATCCTGGACCTGCCTTCATGACGGTCCTGCTCAGACCAGGCTGTCGACCCCCAAAATCACGGGACATCTTAATTGGGAGGCAGGCGTTGCAGAGAAAGGAGGCATCGTCCTCAGGTAACGTGCAGGGAAGACTGGATAAAATGCCTCTGGTCTTCCCAAGAAAGAGGCTCCGGAAATGCTTCGGAATACCAGGGGCGAGTCCATGTGACAGGGTCTGGGTTGCGTGGGGATGGGGGGGCCTCACCTCCCGCCCCCTGATGGAACAGGTGGACGCAGAAGAGTCCATGATGCGGGGCCACGGGTGACGGCTCAGATCACGTTACTCCTTCCAGTCCCCCTGCCCCATTGGAAACGCGTACGTGGTCGCAGCACCACCAGACAGAAAGACAAATCATTTCCTCCTACATAAGCATATTGAAAACATTAATATGCGTGAGTACACCAGTACATTCATATTAATTAATAAAAATATTAAGAAAATAAAGTGTTTATATAATAATTAATAGATACTAATTAATCTCAACATTAATATAGTGGATATTAATATAGTGGATAGAATACATTAGTGTGCGTGTGTTATATTACAATAATGTACTATACGTAATACATAGTTTGTGTTTTATAGAATACATTTTAACATAATACAATAATATATAATACAACATAATAATATATAATATAATAATATATAATACAGTAATATATAACACAATAATATATAACATAATAAGATATAACATAATATAATGTCGGGGCATCTGCCACCTGCGTGGGCCCCTCAGAGGTGCCCATCTGACCACCTGTGAGGACCCACCTTCCCCCAACAGCCATGAGGCTAAAGCTGTCATTTGCCATCCCCGGGCCAGTGTGCCCAAGGGTTTCTTATGAGCCCTGTCCTCCTCCCACAGCTGACCACATCCCCAAGCGAGCCTGGTGTGTCCCCAAAGGGCTCCGTGCGCAGGTGCATCTTGCTGGGTGGAGAGGCTCTACTCGGGGTCTGCCCCACCACGCAGCTGTGCCTCCCGCCTCACCCACTTTCCCTTCCCGCTTCCTGTCTTCTGTTCCTCTGTTCCCCCAGGTGCACTCCCTGTCCTTGCAGGGCTGCACTCTCTGTTCACGACGGAAGCTCTCGCCACCCCCACTCCAGACCCCCACTGCTTGCTTGGTCCTGCTTTTCCACTTTCTGAAATCTGGAAGTCTTTGGTTGTCTGGCCATATACTAGCACGGGGGACTTTGGGAAGCATGGAGCAAGCAGGTGGGGAGCGAGCGGGGTTCCCCAAGCGAAGTTAAAGACGTTCTAGAATCCGGAGGGAAGAGGTCTCGCGTTTGCATGGACAGATGCCTTCATGGCTGGTGTCTGGAGGGGGCCACCATCCTCAGCCCTGCCAGGATCCCCGGTCCAGGGACCCTCCAGAGACTAAACCTGCAGTTTTGTCCGGGGTTACGGCTGACGCTAGCCTGGCAGCCAGCAGTGGGGAAGGCGGGAGGGAGGAAGGAGCAGACAGAGAAACAGACCCAAAGCCCCTCTCCGGGTCGGGGAGGCGATGTTCGGCCCAGCAGGTGGATCTGAGTCCTTCCCTGGTTCTGGCCACACCGTCCTTAGCAGAGTCCTGAGCCGCAAGGAGGTTGGTGTGTTGTGACCCGGGGTGCAAACTCCTTACGTCAGCTTTGCCTCCTTAATAATCCTCGGCAGCTTCCACTTCTGCCCAAGGAGAACGCTTCGTCCCACGACACTCCCAGGTTCCGACGGACCCTGACAGTCCCCCCGTCCCAGCCCTGTCCTTCGCTGGCCGCTCTGTGACGCTGGCCCTGGGGCTCTCCCCTACCTCCCCTCCGTGTCTTAGACACCTGCAGCCGGGCACCTGCTGCCTGGGGCATCTGCAGGACCTGGCTTCAAATGCCCCCACCCAGACTTTTGCATCTGAGCTCCATGCCCAGGGCATTTGGATGCACGCTGCCCCGGAAAGGGGTCCAGCCTGGGGCTCAGCGGGGCGGTAGCGGCTGCTTTCTCCTCTGTGTGGCCGTGCCATGGGGGAAGCCCGTTCTGGACTCACTGCCACGCATGAGCCAGTCAGTCCCCTCTGTCACATCGCTTCCCCTCTGTGTCTCCGTGTGTCCTAGACGCACACCTGTCATTGCACTGAGGGCCACCCTACTCCAGCATGAGCTCATCTCAGATCCTAGACTCGCTTAGGTCTGCAAAGACCCTTTTCCAGAATAAAGTCCATGTCAGTGGATCAGAGCTCCGGAGCCGCTGAGGAGCTGGTGTGTTCTCACAGGCGTGAGCGGGGTGAAGAATAGCGGTCAGCCCCTGTTCCCGAATGGGGTCTGTCCAGCAGGGGCTGAGCACAGGGCCATTGCTGCTGGAAATAAAGCTGGAGGCCGCTTGCCACCTGAAGGGCTGCATTTGACCCTGGGCAGCGTCCTCTCCGGGGACCCAGGGTCCTAACCAGGGACTGTCTCCGGGGGCACAGACGGGAGAGCGTTTCCCGGGGACCTGGCGGGAAGACGGCGCAGGAACCCTCCACCCAGCCACTGGTGTGTGCGGCGTATACTCCCCGATGCCAGGAAGTTGCCCAAGCCGGCCCTGGATGGTGAGCAGTAATTAGGATTGTAACAAAGAGGAACACGCAAAGAGAAATGAGAACAGGAAAATAAGTTTTGAAAGAAAGGGGACTTATTCCAGGGAAAGTACACAGTCGCTGACCCCGGCTTCGAGGGAAGAGACACACACAGACACGGGGACGGGGTTCTCGACCCGGTCACCGACCTCCTCCCCACCCCACCCCCGCCCACCCGGAGCCCCATTGGGTCTGGGCTTTAAGGGTGGGGCGCCTGGTCATGACCATAAAAACGCTGAGAAGGGAGAGCCAGCTTCAGTTTCTCTTTGGGGACATTTCCTCCAGCACATTTGGGAGGAGGACCCACAGAGAGGAGTCTGGGGTCTGGATTCCAGCCCCCCTCCCCAGGCCAGCTGTCTTTCCCACGGGGGACCTTCGCCGCCGTCCAGGTAAGACCCCCGACCCCCGGGAGGGACGAGGGGCATTGGGATGCGGCTCGTTCCAGCCACGGTGCATCTCCCTTGGGCACGGCACCCGGGATCCGAAAGGGTTACAGCATCTAAGGATGCAGGAGACGGCGCGAGTATCCACCCGGGACGGGGGTGACGGCCATGCTTGCATGCCGACCGGCTGGGCGTGCTGAGCTGCACAGAGTAGGGGATGAAGATGGAGTTCCAGCACTCTGTCCTGTTCCTTGACGTGGTTCTTGGAAAAGCGTAAGCGCACGCATGGGGCTGCAGTGCTGTGGGGTCCACGGAAGGCTGGGTGCGAGGCGAGCACGGCGGCTCGTTCCTGACGTCCAGCACAGCCTGCCGGGGAGCTGCTGGGGCTGGGGGCTCGGACCGATCAGGAAGCACAGATCCCTTGCAGGTGCATTATGCACAACGGCCCACGTGTGCACGAAACGTGCTCCATCCACACAGGGGAACAGGACTCAGCCCCGAGAAGGAACGGAGGTCTGACCCCTGCCGCCCGGCAGACGGAGCTCCAGGACACGATGCGCCGCGAGAGAAGCAGACGCACGAGGCCCCACCGTGCGTGATCCCACGGACTGAAAAATGTGCACAACAGGCAGATGGACAGAAAGTGGGTCAGTGGCTGCCGGCGCTGGGCAGGGGACGGGGACTGAGAGCTCATGCCCACGGGGTTTCTTTTAGCTGCATGGAATGTTCTGGAGCCAGAGAGAGGTGGAGAAGGCACCAGATGCCCCCGGAGTTACATTTTTAAAAAGATTTTATTTATTTCACAGAACAGAGAAGACAGAGAGAGCGAGCATGAGCGGGTGGGGGGCAGAGGGAGAATCGGGCTTCTCGCTGAGCAGGGAGCCCCAAGTCAGGACTGTATCCCAGGACCCTAAGATCACGACCTAAGCTGAGGGCAGACGCCTCACCGACTGAGCCACCCAGGTGCCCCTGAGTTGCATTCTAAAACGGTGACTTTTATGGGATGTGCATTTCACCTCAATAAAAAATTAATAGATACATTTTTAGGGGCGCCTGGGTGGCTCAGTCGTTAGGCGTCTGCCTTCGGCTCAGGTCATGGTCCCAGGGTCCTGGGATCGAGCCCCACATCGGGCTCCCTGCTCCGCGGGAAGCCTGCTTCTCCCTCTCCCACTCCCCCTGCTTGCGTTCCCTCTCTCGCTGTGTCTCTCTCTGTCAAATAAATAAATAAAATCTTTTTGAAAAATTAGATATATTTTTTCAAACGCGGATGCCTGGCTGTCACCCCAGGACCCCCCCTGAGAGGATCCCGTGAAGAGCAAGATCCTATAGCTGATGATGCCAGACGGGAACGCTGAGGACCTTGTTTGGGGCGGCCCTTGCCTCACTCTAGGACGCACACCCCGGGCCCCTCCTCTGGGCTGGCGGTGGACTCCCTCCGAATGGGGGCTCCAGACCCCCGGACATTCATGGCCACATCGGCACCCACCCTGTCCGACCGTCTGCAGCCGCATGCCGGCTGTCTTCAGTAACTAACGACAAGGCCCGGGCCGCTCTGTTTAAAACTCTGATCTTTTCCCATCGTGCACCGAACTTTGATGCATGTGGTTTATGGTGAATATGCGCTGGGGGGCCCCCCAGGAAACTTGGAGCCTCACGCCTCTCTGCCCGCATGCTCATCCCGTATTACGAATCGACTACAAAACACCTGTTCCTGGGCACCTCCCACCTCCCTCCCTCTCCTGGGGAAGGGGCCTCTCCGGCGTGCTCCCCGGTTTCACAAGAAGCACTTTCACTATCAGATTGTGCAAGAGTTCACATTTGCTGGAAATCATTGTCCGCCCTGTTGTCAAGACGGGAAATCTCCTTGCAGCCCCAAGGCTGAGCTCAGGGGAGCAGATGAGACCCCCGGTGGGGTCCATGTTGGGTCCTGTGATGGGGGCTGTGAATGCCTGTGACAAGACCAGGCGAGTCTGAGGCCCCAGCTCCTTGATCCTGGCTGAGATTTTCCAGATGGAATGGTGTGCAGGAGGCACATTTTGTGGGCAATTCTGACGGGCACAGAGGGCTAGCCCCAGGCCACTAATGGTGTTTGCCAATGATGATATGGTGGGGAGGAATGGGGGCCCATCAGGAGACCCTGTTGCTGATGGTCCCAGTGGGGGCAGGAGCCTGGCCACCCAGGTGAAGATCCCAGAGAGCCAGCCCAAGGAGGGAGGCTTCCTGGGGACCCTGGGAAGGTCCTGACCAGGGCGTTGGGACCACGCAGGGTTCAGTTACCGTAACTCTGCCCATTCAGGAAATTCGATCTGTGTTGACTTCCCATTTTTAATGACACTTCCTTCCAGTGCTTTGTCATGGCAGTGTTTCCCGGTACCACGCGTTGAGTGTGCTTTCCTGGTTTCTGCCTGAGGCTGGAGCCAAGAGCATGCTCAGACCTCAGGGTGCAAGTCTTTAAAGGCAGGCTGACATACACACAGGGATGCCCACACATGCACACACACACACACAGGACATGCATAGGTGCATGCATACACACATGCACACATGTGTACGCGATGCAGGCACCTATGCACACATGCACACGTGTGTACATGAATGCAAGCACATGCACATGGATGTACGTGAATGCACACAAATGGACATGGGTATACGCAAAGGCACGCACATGTACACATGCGTACACGAATGTGCGCACATGCACATGGATGTACGCGAATGCGCACACGCCCACACACATGCACATACCCAGAGACTTCCCTCCTGGAAGGAGCTCCAGGCTCGCGAGCAGTAGCTTCCCTAAGTTCACCCTCCCCTGTCCCACACTCTAACTGTGCCTTCTCTTCCAGCACACGCCCTCCCTGCCGTGGGAGCCACATCGCTATGGCCTTGGTGTGGCTCACGGTGTTCCTGACGTCTGTCTGCGGTCTGCTGCAAACGGAGGAAGGTAGGACAAAAACCCAGCTGTGCTCTATGGCTGTGTCAGGTGTTTTGTTGTTCAGTTAAAGTCCGTGTCAAGACCATTATAGATCCACTGGCAGCTGTAAGAGCTAATGCAGAGACTGCCCATGTGCCCCTCACCCCATCCCGCCAATGGGATCGCCTTGCAATGCTGTCACGGTACAATCTCATAGCCAGGATACCGACTGTGATCGGGTCAAGGTGCTGAGCATTTCAATGTAGCTCGAATGCAAGGATGCATCACCTACCTGGGTCCTGAATCATTATTCCAGTGCGAAATGGGGTTTCACCTGTGTCTCCCCTTCCTGGGTGGGGTCATGGGAACAGCATTGGTTATGGGCTGACCTGTGTCCCCACCAAGGTCCTCCCTGGAAGCCCTCACCCCCAGAACCTATAAATGTGACTTTGTTTGGAGATGGAGTCCTTCCTGATGGAATTAAGCGGAGATAAGGCCATCAGGGTGTGGTCCTAATGCAACAGGACAGGCATCCTTATAGGAAGGGAACGTGTAGCCACAGACATGTGCCTGAGGAGAAGGCCATGTGTGGCAAAGTACGGTCTCCTTGCCTTCCATGTGGCTCATATGATATTGCATCATGATGATGGGGAATAATGAGATCATTCAATGAAGGATAATGAGATTCCATAGTAACCAGAAGTAATGAGATGAGAAGATGCTGATTACAATCCCCGAGCCATCTGTGCCCACTTCTGACTGTCACAGTCTGGTCAGACCCAGGGGACAGGGGCGGCTGATGGGCATGCAGCAGGAAATGTCCCAGAGAGCCAATTGGAAGCCAGTGAAGCCCAGTACAGAGCACAGAGCGTTGACTTAGCCCGGGTGCGGGCCCTGAGTGCGCCCAAGGCCACGAGGAAGACGGTGCTGCTAATGTCTCTGAAGGTTCACACTGACCTGCAGGAGTGTCCGCATGGAACCCAGTCGCCGTCAGGAATTTTCCAAGTAAGCGGCGGACCTGAGACAGAGGCCATCTGCATGTTTTCCACGCCGGGTTCCCATGGCACACAGACGTCGGCCGAGCTCGGGGCCCCAGGCACGATAGGTTCTCCAGGAGTCTGGGAGCGTACCCACCTGGTGGTTGCGTCAGTCCAGAAGATGTTAGCTGTGGTGACAGCCACAAGATTTCATAACCCCTTAGACATTTATTGCTTCCTCAAATAGGGGTGGAATTCAGATGTTTTGTGGGGGACAGAGAGGAAGGGATTATTCTTCTGAAGGCTGCTATTTGAGTCTGCGTGGGCGGCCAGAATAAAATACCATGGCCTGGGGGGCTTAATTTATGTCTCCCAGCTCTGGAGACCAGAAGTCTGAGATCCAGGCCGCACATGTCTGCTGAGATCCAGGCGGGGCAGGGCCGCTGAGATCCAGGCGGGGCAGGACCACTGAGATCCAGGCGGGGCAGGGCCGCTGAGATCCAGGCGGGGCAGGACCACTGAGATCCAGGCGGGGCAGGACCGCTGAGATCCAGGCGGGGCAGGGCTGCTGAGATCCAGGCGGGGCAGGACCACTGAGATCCAGGCGGGGCAGGGCTGCTGAGATCCAGGCGGGGCAGGGCCGCTGAGATCCAGGCGGGGCAGGACCACTGAGATCCAGGCGGGGCAGGGCTGCTGAGATCCAGGTGGGGCAGGACCACTGAGATCCAGGTGGGGCAGGACCACTGAGATCCAGGTGGGGCAGGGCTGCTGAGATCCAGGTGGGGCAGGACCACTGAGATCCAGGTGGGGCAGGGCCATGCTCCCTCCAGAGGCTCCAGGGGAGGGTCCTTCTTGCCTCTTCCAGCTTCTGGGGCTTGAGGCGTCCCTGGGCCTGTGGCCGCATCCCTCCCATCTCTGCCTCCGTCTTCATGTGGCTTCTCCTCTGTGTCTGTTCGTGTCCAAATGTCCGCTCTTAATAAGGACACCAGTCACATTGTGTTAGTTTCTGCACTATTCAAGAACGACCCCATCTTAATTAATTAACACCTGCAATGACCCCATTTCCAAATAAGGTCCGATTGTGAGGTCCTGCAAGTTGGGACTCCAACATGAATTTTGAGGGGACACAGTGTGACTCAGAACAGGTGGTTTTGCCCCAGATATTTACTCCAAGATCCAGGGTCCTTCAGCATCTCCAGGAGCATTTATGGGTGAGAACTGGAAGTACCGTCATGTCTCCTGTCGAATTTTGTGGACTAGAACCCAGTCACATGGCCACACCCCATGCCCAAGGGGCTGGGAGATGTGGGATGTCTGGGAAGGGAAGGGGCTTCCCCTACTTCTCAGCCTGACACCCCCAGGTCTGCGCATTATCTTTGATTTGCCTGTCTTGTCCTGGGGCAGAGTCTGCTGCCGCCTTTGCAGTCACTTCAGGCCTGAGGGTACTCTAGGATCGCTGACCACAGGTAGGAAGTGAGCTGCTTTCTAGGAACCGAAGGCTGAAGGAGGCAGCTGATGCAATAAAATTTTCACATCTTCCCTCCTAAGCTGGAAGCCCCCTAAAGCTTCAACGTTGGCCAAATTGCATTAAGAGGTGCCATTGGTACAGTACTAGGTGGATTAGAAGTGTTGAAACCAGACGCCTTGCCTTGTTCTGGTCTTAAGGAGAAGTGGTTAGTCTTTCACCGTTGAGTCTGAATTAGCTCAAAGATTTTCATAGATTTATCGGGGTAAGGAAGATTTGTTCCATTCTTAGTTTGCTGAGATTTCTTAATCCCAAATGGTTGTTAAGTTGGGTCAATTTTTTTTTTTTTTTTTCTGCTTCTATGGAGAAGATCATTAGTTTCTGGTTAATGGGGATGAATTATATTGATGGTTAAAGAAACCTTGCATTCCCAGAGTAAATCTCATAAGGTGTTACCAGGTTTATGTATTCCTAGATTTTTTTTACTAATATTTTCTGAAGGGATTTGTGTCTATGTTTATAAGGGGTGTTGGCCTCGAGTTTACTTTTAATATCTTTTATTTTGATATTGGGATAATGCTGGCCTCCTAAAATGAATCAGAAAATATTTCCCATCACCCCCCCCTTTCTTTTTTGAACTTTTGTGCACATGATACTATTTCTCCCTTAAATATCTGTTAATTTATATACATTTATATTATTTATAAAAATAAACTAAAATATGATAAAATATACTAACATTAATATTTACTACTTCATCCTTCATATCTGTTTTAATGATATTTAATGTGTTGGCAGGACTGAGTGCAAATTTTGAAGCATAAGACTCTCTCTTTTTTTTTAAGATTTTATTTTATTTTATTTTATTTATTTATTTGACAGAGAGACACAGCGAGAGAGGGAACACAAGCAGGGGGAGTGGGAGAGGGAGAAGCAGGCTTTCCGCGGAGCAGCGAGCCTGACTTGGGGCTCGATCCCAGAGTCCCAGGATCATGACCTGAGCCGAAGGCAGACGCTTAATGACTGAGCCACCCAGGTGCCCCTGAAGCATAAGACTCTCTTAAGAGGGTGTTATACACAACTGATAAATTATTGAACACTACATCTGAAACTAATGATGTACTATGTTGGTTAATTGAATTTAAATTAAAAAGGAATCTATCAAGAATTACATTTTCAACTTAAAAGATATTTCTCCAAATGATTTTTTTTTTTTATTATGAAGGAATAAATTGTCCTTATATGTTAGAAGAAAATAATGGCAGAAACCAAGGTGTTGATATGGTTTGGTCTTGCTTATGAAACTAAGGCTGTTGATCTTGATAACTAATCACGATACTTACAGTTTATAAACTCTGTGAACGTTTATGAAAGTCATATCCTGTAAGTCCTTGAAAGGAGTCACAGATAAAATCTCACCAAGTGTTTGTTGTAGCTTTACAGACTTACTGGCAAAACATGACTCAGTAGTGCCTTGGACATGGGCAAGCAAGTCTTTGATCAGATATGTTGAGCTCTGTGGTCTGCCACTAGAGACCCCCTTTCCCAGGGACCTGTGGCAGGAATGCGTGAGCTTTGATTCCATTTCAAAACATAATCAGATGTATGTGCTCACGGAGTTTTTCCAGCAATGTCAGAATTGCTCCAACAGCCTGTGAACCGTGGAAGGTCATGAATATCATTCTAATGACCATGCCTTATATTTTCAAAGTAGAACAAAAAAAAAAAAGAAAGAAAGAAAGAAAGAAATGCATCTTCGATGGCCATTGGTAACCAGTAGTCCCCAGAATCGTTGACCTTGAGAGACGTATGTAAGCCAGAATTTGTTCTCAGTTCTCAGGGAAAGTAACATGGTCACAAAAGGTACATTTAAGATAAATGGGGATGGGCGCCTGGGTGGCTCAGCCGTTAAGCGTCTGCCTTCAGCTCAGGTCATGATCTCAGGGTCCTGGGATCGAGCCCCACATCGGGCTCCCTGCTTGGTGGGAAGCCTGCTTCTCCCTCTCCCACTCCCCCCTGCTTGTGTTCCCTCTCTCGCTGTGTCTCTCTCTCTGTCAAATAAATAAATAAAATCTTTAAAAAAAAAAAAAAAAAGATAAATGGGGATGGCAGAAAGTGACCAGCTTTACCCAACTCTTGGGGTTTTTTTCCTCCATCACTGGGAGGGCAGGCTAATGAGAGGAATAAGGCTCTGCCAGGTCCCGACAATGCCTTGTCTGTGTAGAATTCTGCTTCCGGAGGTTGTCGGTGAACTCGGTGGGAGGAAGTTCCCATGGCGGTAAGGGTTCAAACAACCGCAGTATTTCTTCTAACTCTGACCTCTAAACATTTCAGATCCCAATTTACCGATTAAGAACCTAAGGATGGAGCCAGGAGAAAGGAGATTGACCTGGGACCTCCATGGAAATGTTTCTGAAATTCTGTGTTTCATAAATTCAAAACTTATCACTAAGGTAAACCATCTTCCCTGTACTTGGCACAATGGAGCTTCCGTGACTTTCAGGAACTTAAGAGCTAGCAGAAACCTAGGGCCAAGTCCGACTCAGACATCACAGAGGCGGGGGTTCTACTCTGGGCTTGGGTATGGAATGTGGGGTGAGAGTCTATTTCCGGAACCACAGCTCAGGGTTCGCCGCCTGTAGGATGTCCAAGATGGTGTCCCTGGAGAGCGTTGGTGAGAAAATGTGTTCAGGGATTGCAGGTAGGGAGCAAAACCCAGCTGAGAGTGAGTGCTTGCTTTCCCGCCATCTCCCGCCTCTCACCCAAATCCGGTACTGTGTCATCTTCCGAGGTTCAGGGGTCTTGAGAACTGTGACAGATCCCATGGGTGGGCTACGGTGAGAATACAATACATTCACAGCTCATAGAGTCTCATGAGGAAGAGGCACCGGTCAACTTCCTTGAGAATAAATTTGCTGTCTTGAGATTATTCCTGATTTAACACAATAAGTCACAACCTGGGCCCCCATAACAAATACCCTAGAGGAAGGGGCTCATACAACACACATTTATTCCTCCCAGTCCTGGAGGCTGGGAGTCTGAGATCCAAGTGGGGCTGAGGCTGGTTCCTCCTGAGACCTCTCTCCTGGGCATGTAGACACACTATGTTCATTCTCTGTCCTCATGTGGTCATCCCTCTGTGCATGTCTGTGTCCTCATCCCCCTCTTCTTATAAGGACCCCAGTCCTATGGGATCAGGGCCCACCCTACTGACCTCATTTTACCTTAATCCCCTCTTTAAAGACCCAATGTCTAAATACAACCACTTTCTGAGGTCCTGGGGTGACGGCTTCATCATGAATTTTGGGGGACACAATCCAGTTCATGACAAGCCTCGGTGGGATTTCATTGGAGCTTGGCCAGTTGACTCTAAACTCTCTCTGGAACAACGCAGGCTACAGAAGAACCAAGAAATGTTGATAAAGAACACTAGTGATCAGGAATTTGCCTTTCCATGATGTCTCCAAATGTGCTGAGAAGCTATGATTATCCAAAGTATCAGATTGACAGAATGCATGGATGGATTAAAGAAATGGAAAAATCTGGAAGCAGAAGCATGCATTGGCGGCAGGTGGGGGTAGGGTGGATTTTAACTAAGACGGTATTTCAAGTCGATATAGAAGAGATAGAGTGTTGTAAGCATGAAGTCAGCACAATTTCCAAAATGCACTAAAATTAAGTTGGATTCCTACTTCACAACGTCCGTGCACGTGAATTGCATGTAGGAGAGATCTAGATATTTTTCTCAGTACCGAAGATGTAGAAGGAATTGCTGAGGACTGTTTCAAGATACTGGACCCTGTTGTCATTCCCTCATCCGCTGTTGGTTTTCCCTAAATTGAATTCATTTCTGTTTTGTTAATGGTCTTTGCGTTTTTGTCCAGTTTTCCCATGTATCTATGCTACTTGAACGTTACGCTCTTGGCCAAATGGGTAAATATTGTGTTGAACCATTTGGTTTGGTGTGTTTGTCCTCAATGGAGACGGGTTCCCCTTCTCAGTGGGTGGAGTCTCTCCCTCTCCTGTTTTCATGATCTGCACACACGAGGACCTCCATCCTTGGGCTGCCAGAGAATGCTCAGAAGCAGCGCTCAGCACAGCTATGGCAGGTTTGGGAAAACACTCGTCTACCCCACATTCTGCCGTTCTGAACTTCCTTTTAGAAGCCTTTATGGAACCCGAGTTCCTCGGACAAGAGACAGTGACTGTGTTTATGAGCCCCACCTGAATTATCCAAGGAAGTTTTAGATCAGTGCCGAAAACTGCACAAAGGCGCACATTTTCCCAGAGCTTCAGATGCGTTGTGTTAATACGTATTTAACAACCAGTCTGGTTGAATCTGTTACAAATATGATTAACTAGATAGAGGTCTTCTTCATTTATTAATTACAATTTCCACCAACTGGAGGCGCTGGCTGGCTCAGTTGGTAGAATGTGCGACTCTTGATGTCAGGGGGTCGTGAGTTTGAGCTCCATGTTGGGTGTAGAGATGACTTAAAAAGAAAATCTTAAGAAAATAACCTTCTGCTTATTAATCCATTCGGAGCCTCACATCATTTTCTATTTATATTAACTTACTATATAATACAGGTATGAAGCTGGAATTCATCATGAGCTTGATAAATATTTTCCTTCCATTTTTGTTCCATGTGATGTTCTATTTTTATTTCCTCATTTTCCCAGCTTTTCCATGCCAATTTCATTTATCATTTGATCCTTAGAAAAGGGTCGACTTATTCATAATGGAATTCCTTAAATGGAATATTCATTTATTTATTCATAAATGGAATTATTTATTTATTCATAAATGGAATTATTTTATAGAAATTTTTGTACAGTTTTAAACAATTAATAAACTTCACTTTTTTTCCAGAGCAGTGTGAGGTTCACAGGAAAATTGAGAGGAAGGTATAGAGCCCCCAACCCCTTGCCCCCACACAGGCACGGCCTCCCCGCCATGAGCCTCCCCACCAGATGGCACAGTCGTTACCACTGATGAATGTGCTTGGACACATCATCCTCACCCAGAGTGCACAGTTTATCGAAGGGTCACTCTTAGTGTGTGATTTGATGACTTTCAACAAATGGAGAATGATACGTTTTATACAGAACAATGTCACTGCCCTAAAAAAAAAAATCCTGTGCTCCTCACCTGTTCACATCTCCCTCCCTCTCCACCAACCAGTAATTTATACACCGTTTCCGGTTTGTCGACCGCCACAAAATAAATTGCTGGGATTTTGATGAAGATTGCATGGAATCTATAGAGCAAGTCCTGGAGACTTATGGTTTTGTTGGTGTTGTTATTGTTGTTGTTGTTGTTAAATCTGAATATCATCAGCATGACACTACGTGTGTTCTTTCAACAATGAATAAATGGTTCTCTCTCTCTCTCAGGCCATCGACAACAATCGTCACTGCCAGTTCCGCGTAATTCCCTTATGTGAAGTGAAAAACTTCACCATCTCCTTGACCAAAGGCCCACCATTCTTGATGGGGATTCAGTATCCTCTGCAAGGTGAGGGGAACGTGTTCCTCTTTGGGTTTTGTTTGCTTTCTGTCATTGGTTGGTCATAGGAATACAAAAACTATGACTTTTAGCTTGGGTGGACCTGCAGGGAGTGGGGAAAAAAAAAAGCACACAACCCTAGGGCATCACGTATGCAGGAGGATTTCATTCGTAGGACCTACTTGAGTTGATGGTGTGCAAATGCATAACAGATGAGTGGTCGGCGGTGGGGGCGGTGAGGATGGACAGGAGGGAAGGGGGTGAGGCAAGAAAAGGACCATCTGGGGGCTCTTGGGGGGTGAGACTGTCCTGTATCTTGAGCATATGGGTGTTGACATCCGGCTGGAGACACCACACAACCGTGTTTTCCAGGGGTTATCATTGCGGGAAACTGGTTCAAGCCTCCACGGGATAGCTCTGTATTTGTCCCTGTAACTGTGTGTGTGAAAGGCAATTTGCTCTTCTTTTCACCTCCTTTGCAAGTGCAGAAGGAAACCCTGGGGCGGCCGCACAACGTCTGGACTGCTGGGTGCACGACGTGGACTTCCTGACGTGCAGCTGGGAGGTGGGCAGGGAGGCCCCCAGTGACATCCAGTATCGCTTGTACTGGCAGGAGCTGAGGTAGGTGTGGCCATGGCACGGCTGGGCTCTCCCCGGGCACATGGGGCCACTGGGTCATTCCTGGGTGCTCCCTCCTTGCCGAAGGACCCACAGGGAGCAGGAGTGTCCACATTACGAAACGGATGATCGGGGGAAACACGTCCGGTGTCATTTCAATGATGTGTCCAGATTGCCGAAACAGCTCCAGATCCTGGTGAGAGGCACAAGCCATGGCGCCAGGATCCCCTGCTTGGACCGTTCTGTCGAATTATCAGAAATTGGTGAGTACAGGTCAAGGACACGGCTCTCAGGCTGCACCCTCGGCTCTGGGATGCTGGTGTCTGAGCTGAGGGGGCCATAAAAAAATAATCCCAAATAGCCGGCTGAAATGACACATGATTTCTCACGGTTCTGGAGGCTGGAAGCCCGACCTTAAGGGGCCCGCAGATCTGACTCCTGGTGAAGGTCCCTCTTCCTGACTTGCACCTGGCAGCCTTCTCACTGTGACTTCACATGGGGAACGACGGAGAGAAAGAGAGCTCCGTTCTCTTTTGCTTATACGGACCCGAGTCCATCATGGGGGCCCCACCTTCATGATGTCAGGTAACCCTAATTACCTCCCGAAGGCTCACCTCTGAATGCCATCCCACTGGGGGTGAGGGCTTGTGCATTTGAGGATGACATGTGTTCAGCTCCTAGCAGTGGCTATGAGCTCCTTGCACCTAAGGAAGTAACCTGCTTGCTTCTGGAACATTCCTATAACACACGGGACACATGCCTCGGTCACAAGTCTTGGGGAGGGGTGAGAGTCATGCCCACAGCACCTGTCAAGGCCCTGCATTGATATGCCAGTGGGTTTCTGGAACACAAACCCCATCGTAACAAAGCTATGTCGCCATCCATTTTCTTTAACTGGACCCCTCCCCAAATTGTGACACCTTTCAGCCTCTGGGAGCCTGGGCCTGCCCTGGCGGGTCCACGTGGGGTAAGGAAGCACGTGGCCGGCTACGTGAATTGAGACACGGTGCAGAGGGGGAAAAGGCAAGGCCTCTTGCTTGAAAAGCAGGGGGGCTCTTCCTTTGTCTGTGGCCTCCCGCCTCTTGAGCTCCATGCTGTGTTTTATTGGCACTGGTTGGATGCTGTCCCTCTGACGTGGGGCCCTCACTGGTACATCCAGACCGTGTCCAAGACCACCTGCAACTCCATGCACGCTCCCACCTGGACCCCTGTGTCCTCACCTCAGCTCCCAGCAGGGGTGGGAGGAGACAGTGGTTAGTGCAGTGGGGTGGTGGGTGTGTGATAGCCCGGCGGGGATGCACGGAGGGGTCAAATGGGAACTGGGGGCTCCGTGTCCCCATTGCATGCTCCGTTATTCCCCAGGGACACAAATTCAAAAATGCCTGTTGTCCCCCCAAAAGATGTGTTCACATCTTGGCAGCTGTGAATGCCACCTTATGTGGAAATAGGGTCTTTGCACTTATTACAGACAGACCCTAATCCAATACGGCTGTTCCCTTACAAGAAAAGGAGGACACACAGAGGCCAACCCAAAGACAGACAGGAAGGCTATGGGAGGCCATAGGGGTGATGTGTCTATAGCCCAGGAACGCCAAGGATCGCCAGGAGCCACCCGAAGTGGGAACGGGGCCTGGAACAGATTCTCCCTCTGAGCTTCCAGAAGGAACCAGCCCCGTGGACACTTGGATTTCAGATTTCTGGTCTCCAGAACTGTGAGAAGACATATGTCTATGGTCCAACACACCTGTTGGTGGTGTACCAGGCAGCCCTGGGAAATGAATACAATAACGTTACTAGCAATTTCAACATGGCGCCAGGAGAGCATGGACCCAAGCCTGGGGCCATGTGCAAGGACATCAGTCACACACAGCTCTGTGCTGGGATGGGCCAGGTTCAGGCTGGCAGGGGTGGCTGCTGAAGAGTGTCCCGGATGTTGCTCGTTGACACCAAGAGAATCGGGCCGTGGTGCTTTATTATTTCCCAGTTGGTATCTTCATAAATGATCCCAAACTGTGAGGCTTAAAGCACAGGAATTTATCCCCCAGCTCTGGAAATCCAGGCGGGGCAGGACCACTGAGATCCAGGCAGGGCCGGGCTGTGTTCCCTCCTGAGGCTCCAGGGGAGGGTCCTTCCTGCCTCTTCCAGCTTCTGGGGCTCCAGGTGTCCCTGGGCTGGTGGCCGTGTCCCTCCCACCTCTGCCTCCGTCGTCACGTGGCTTCTCCTATGTATCCGTGTCTCCTCTTCTGTCTCTTGTAAGGACACCTGTCATTGGATTTAGGGCCACTGTGATCTAGAAGGACATCATCTCAAGATTCTTCCCTTATTATACCTGCAAAGACCCTGTTTTTAAACAAGATCCCCTTCACAGGTTTTAGCGATTTGACATGGATGTACCATTTGGGGGTGACCATTCCCCTCCCTGCAGAGCTCTGTAGAAAGTGACTCACATCTCACCCTGACCCTGGCCCTCTCTCCCACAAGGAGCCATAGGTCTACAAGGGGACCCTGCCTGTGCATGTTATATTGCGACCGGAGCCTTTCAGCCCACAGGCAGGCAGGATGTGAGCACTCTGCCCAAAGTCGGAGGGGCTGGTGGGTAACCCTGCTCCCTCGCCTGGGCTGGGTGGCTCCTAGCAGGCGGGTTCTGGGCTGTCTCCTGGGTTGTTCCCCAGCAGGACTGACCCACCTGCCTTTGGGGTGCCCCTGCCTTCCTGGCCTCACTCTCCTGGCCCTGCCAATGGGCGCGTCCTCCGAAGCAGGCGTCATGCCCTGTCTCCTGCTTCTGAGGGGACAAGTCCATTGGTGGGGTGGGGGTGGGGGTGTCCCACAGTAAGGTGGCCACAGATGGGCAGGGCCTGGTTGGCTGCAGGGAGGAGAGAGGGGAGCTGGTTTCGAGACTATTTTGTGGATGGATTCTGTGCATCCTCCTGTGGTAGAGGCAGGACTGAGGGAGCCTGGGGGCAGGGTGACATCATAGATGGGGGAGGGGAGGGGGAGGAAGAAGAGGGCCAGCAGAGAGGAAGAGCAGGTGGGTTGCGGGGAGAGGAGGAGGTGGAGGAGACCCGGAGCTGGGGACTGCCCTGTAGTGAGCTTTCAGCCAGGGATCCAGGTGGAACACCACTGCAGGCAGGTGAGGACCCGGGGCTGGGCTCCCAGTGGAGGTCGGACCTGGGGTGTAGTTTCAGACGTGGCCACGTAGGAAGCTTGGCGAAACCATGGAGTCAGGGGAGGCTGAATGCCCAGAAGGAGGGCAGAGGGCAGAGCACCCGAACAGGGACGGCCAGGAGGGTCTCAGCAGCCAGAAGGCAGGGCAGGACGCCCGGGGAGGACCTGGCTACAGCACGCAGGGTCTGGGGAACACGAGGAGGGACAGATGTTTCTAGGAGTGCAGCTGGCCGGCCAAGGGCTTTGGAAATGGGACTGACCCTGCGCAGGGTGGGGAGCGGGCCAGGCTACCGGCCACACAGGCCTGTAGGACGGAGGGAGTCCACGCGTGCAACAGGCTTTCCTCCCTCTGCCGGAGGACAGTGGAATTACGGCCAAAGGGAAAAAATCAGGTGTAGACCTGGGGACGTCCAAGGCACAGACCTGAAGAGCGCTTTCCAGAAGAGTCCCAGGGTGGGTGGGGGTCTCTCACAGGCTCCTGTCTGAGCAGCGAGACCTAAGGCTAATTCAAGTGGATAGATATCTCAACATATTTTGTCATGCATCTGTATTGATATTTTGCCCATTCTTTAACCTTGGAAGGACCTTTTCCTCTCCTTCCCATCACCCTAAATTTCTATGAAGCCTGTTTTCAAAGTATCTTCTGGGAGTGGGCTGGGGGGATGTTGATTTGTTTTACTCATAAAAGTCTCTTTGTTTTTTTTTTTTTCCCCTGTCCTAGAGAGATTAAGTCCACCCAATATCACTGCAACGTGTAACAAATCATATTCGATGATGGAATGGAAAGCGTCAAGCCACGTCAATCTCAGATTTGAGTATGAACTTCAAATACAAAAGGTAAATGCTTGTTGTAGCTGGCAAGTCTAGATTCTCTAGAATCTGTACCCCAAAGCTTTGGAGGCAGATAAAACATACACACAAAAAAATATGAATAAAAAAAAAAAGTTTTTAGTCTTTTAAAAATAAACACAAATAAAAATAAAGTAAAAAAAATAAATAAAAATAAAACTGAAGTAAATTTTAAATAAAAAAATAAAAACATAAACCCTACATAAAAATGAAGAATGTTAACACACACACACACAAAAAAACTGAAAAAAACTAAAGATCATGTAAGCTTTTGTATGTGTGAAAATCATCAAAAGAAAATATACAAACCCTAAAAAAAATTTAGCTTTAACAAAAGAAACAATGTTGGCTATTCAAAACACAGAGGTAAAATTGAAAATGCACGTCACAGATGGAAGAAGCCAGGTGCGTATTTATCTGTCAAAGGACTCATGTTTGGGATGGATAAGAAAGGCTTCCAAGTCAATACCAAGAAGACAAACAACCACAAGAAAAAAAACCAAAGGGCAAGAAGTTGAAACAACCACTTCCCCAAAGATGTATTCATGCCCCATAAACACATGAAAAGTTGCCACAGAAATGCAAACCACAGGGAGGGGCCACTCTCCCCACCCCTCAGATTGGCTAAAACGACGAAGTCTGGCCAAACCAAGGGTGGGTGAGGGTGTCACCCAGTTGATTACAACACTTGCTTGTCACAAACTGGTGACCATTTAAAATGATGTATGTGGCTTCTTCTTCTCTGAGATGTCCCTTGTGGATGAACATTCTCCGTATTGTAAGAGCCAGGATAAAATCATATCCTTTTAAGAAAAAATGGCACAGGCACTTTGGAAGAGGCTTTGGTAGTATCTCGTGGAGGCAGCCATTCCCGTGCGGGGTCTGGCTCTGAGAATAATGAAAACATAAGCCCACCAAAGTGGGGACCTGCGTGTTCATAGCAGTTGAGTTTGGGAACAACCCAAGAGAAGGGATGAACAAAAGATATCCGCGCTGTGGAGTCCAAACCCCCAGTGAAGGTGAGCCAGACTCGAGGTCCACCCTAGAGGATCCCATTTATATACAGAAGCATAGAACATGCAGAATGATCTATAGTGAGTGACACACGTGTGCTCTGGGTGTGTGCAGGGAGGAAGGCATGACAGAGGGGCACAGGGAAATTCGGGGGTGACGGGGTCGTTCCTTACCTGGAACGCTGAGGTGGTTTTATGTGCACAACATTTCTCAAAGCGCACCAAGTCCTATGCTTCCTGTGGTTTGCTCAAGGAAATTATGCCTGAATAAAGTTATCTTAAAAAATGATCAAGTATGGGGGCGCCTGGCCGGCTCAGTTGGGGGAACGTGCGACTCTGGATCTCGGGGTCGTGAGTTTGAGCCCCATGTTAGGTGGAGAGACTATGAATAAATAAACTTAAAAAAATTATAAGTCTATAAGTTAAAGGAAAATGACAAAATGTTCTGAACTAATTAGTATTTCATACTCAGTTATTAAACGTATTATGTTTCTTCACTTCTTTGTATATTTATTTATTATTTATATTCAACTAGTGATTATACCTAATGTTTCTGTAAACCTAAAACTGCTTAGAAGGATAAAGGTTATTAATTCTATTAAAAAAAAAGACGAGGTATTTTTTAGTTAATCCCTCCTTTATACTCATATTTATTTATACATGATATTGATCGTTTAGACTCAATCCCTGATTATTTTGTACTCGGTTTCTGTATAAACCTAAAAGGGCTCAAACAAGGGCCTTCGTCAGGGGACAGCATCAGACACCCACCAATTTCCACTCTTGTTTTGTAGGGCAGCGATCCCGCCTACACAGAGAAGGTGAGTGTCCCTGACCCTCCCTGAACTGGGCATCACAAATGTGTTTTTCTTACTGTCCAGCCACTCCGCGGTGCCCGACTCTGTGTGGGGGCCCCGCTCACCCATCCGGCAATCTCCAGGAGTCTGTGCTGAGGGGAAACAGCTCGGAGATGAAGCTCTGTCTTCACGTGGCTTCTCCTCTGTGTCTGTCTCCGCTTCTGTCCCTTGTTAGGGTACCTGTTATTGGACGTAGGGCTACGCTGATCCAGGATGAGGTCATCCTGAGATCCTTCACGTAAGCACATCTGCAAAGACCCTACTTTCAAAGAAGGTCCCGACTACAGCCTCTGGGGGGAGGGGACATATCTTTCTTGGGGAGCGGGGTGGGGAGGTCACCATTCATAAGTTGGCAGGGCCCCATGCAGGGCACAACACCCACTCATGTCACCATAGTCTTGGCCTCGTTGAGGGTGTCCCCGGGTTCTTTACCTCCCAGTGCTGACGAAGAACATTTTTGTTTGGACACCAAGAGCCTGGGCTGAGAAAGGTAGGGGGCTCCAGGATCTGGGCCCCTCTGAACTGCAGGCATCTTCCGTGATCAAGGCTGGTCAGGTTTGCTCTCTTGGGGGGCCTGTTAGCTCCCCTGGTGGGGGGACATCTGCCATTACTCGTGTCCCGGACTGGGGGTTTTAAAACACAGCTCTGTTCTCTCCGGGTCCGGGAGACCAGACGTCCGAGATCCAGATGGGGCAGGACCTCATTCCCTCTGGAGGCTCCAGGCTTTTCTCCCAGCCTCTGGGGCTCCTTGGCATGATGGCAGACCATCATGCACACGGTCTTCCCCCGGTGTGTGTGTGTGTGTTTCTGTTGCCAAATTCCCCCTTTCCATAACCACACCAGTGGTAATGGATTGCAGCCCCCCTACCCAAGCGGCCCTCTCCTTAACTGATTGCATCTCCTCCAACCTGTTTCCAAAGGAGGGCAGCTTCGGAGGCGCTGCGGGGTGAGAACGTTCACGCACGAGTTTGGGGGAGGACCCACTCCACCCACGACAGGGCCCCGTTGTCTCCCTGCCAACCGGGAACAGCCTTTCCTTCTTTCCTTTGCAACCTCAGCTCCAGGAAAACTTCTTCCAGATTCACAATCCCGGGAACTACATGGCGAGACTAAAGGTGAAAGGTTTCTTCCGCAACACGTGGAGCGAGTGGAGTGTCCCCCAGTACTTTGGTGAGTGGGGTGCCCTTTCACCTCTCCCTCGTGTGCGCTGGACGCTGGGGGGCACCAGCCCTGGTCAAGGAAGCACAGACCCCTCGCACGCTCAGATGGGCTCTTCATCCCTGCTCTTGGATGCTCTGCCGCCAAAGGAGCCGGGATCGAGCTCCACGTGCTTCTGTGTCCCCAGAGACGGCTCTGAAGACAACAGCTGACCCTGCGCCTTGTGCTCACCCCATGGGGGGGGCAGCGAGGGGGAGGAACAAGACCCCCAGTTAGAACCCCCATGGCTTGTTGTGAGCAGGCACACGACTTCTTTTATCCAACATGGTCCCTGGCATGGCTCTTGGGCCTGATTAGAAGGATTTCCCCCAAAATAAGAGCTGCCATTTCTCCCTGACCTGTTCTGAAACCAGACCCTCCCCCTTGCCTCCCCCAAGGACATCCTGTTTCAGAGGTGGCGCATAGGAAACCTTGGTCACGGGGCAATAATTGCAATTGCAATAATGCAATAATAATTGCAATAAATGACCACACGTTGTTGGGGAGGGGGGCTTAAAACCCCACAGGAATCCATTCTCTTCTAGCTCTGGAGACCAGAGTCTGAGATGCAGGCGGGGCAGGGCCGCTGAGATGCAGGCGGGGCGGGGCCGCTGAGATGCAGGCGGGGCAGGGCCGCTGAGATCCAGGTGGGGTAAGACTGTGCTCCCTATGGAGATTCCAGGGGAGGGTCCTCCCTGCCTCTTCCAGCTTCTGGGGCTCCAGGTGTCCCTGGGCTTGTGTCACCGTCCCTCCCATCTCTGCCTCCATCCTCATGTGGCTTCTCCTCTGTGTCTCTCTGTGTCCAAATTTCCTCTCTTTATAAGGACACTCGTCATTGGATTAGGGCCCATCCTATTCCACTGGGACCTCACGTTTACTTGATTCCATCTGCAAAGACCCTCTGCTGTGGGCTCAAATGTGTCCCTCCAAATTCACCTATTGAAGTCCTCAGCCCCAGGACCTCAGAATGAGACTGTATTTGGAGGTGGGGTCTTTAAAGAGGTGGTTAAGGTAAAATGAGGTCAGTAGTGCAGGCTCTGATCCCATAGGACTGGGGTCCTTATAGGAAGAGGGAATGAGGACACAGACACGCACAGAGGGACGACCCTGTGAGGACATGGGGAGAACACAGGGTCTACACGCCCAGGAGAGAGGTCTTAGGAGGAACCCGCCTCGGCCCCGCCTGGATTTCGGACTCCCAGCCTCAGCCACCCTGTCTGTGGGACCTGGTTGTGGCAGCCCCAGAGAACTCACACACTTCCCACAGGGCCCCGCGGTCCCAGAGGGGAGCCTGAGGTCTTTGCAGATCGGTGCGTCAGGGGCTCCCCCTCCCGGCCAGGCTGCAGGGGAATGCTCGCGGTCTAGGACCAGGGCTCAGCTGCAAGAGGTGTGGGGCTTGCGGTGGGGGCCTCGGTGTTGCAGCGCTGAGGCCGGCCCCCTGTGCAGGGGCCACTGTCCCCTCCTGGATGCGCCCGAGTGCCTGCTGCCTGTCAGGGAGCCCCTGGGGAAGGCTTCGGGGCTGGGTGCAAGCACCAGCCCTGGGACCTGCTGACGTGCCCCGTCCACCCTCTTCCGTAGTGTGCGACCTCGGGGAGGACTCGCAGCGGCCCTACTGGCTGTTGACCGCGCTAGTCTTGCTGGGAACACTGCTGGTCCCGGGGCTCGCGGTCGTGCTGTGTGGAAGGTGAGCGCGCCGCCCCCACGACCTCGCTGGCCTCCCTGCAGGGCGCTGCTCCCCATCCCCACCCCCATCCACCCCTCCTGCCACCGCGTGCGTGTCGTATCTGCTGGACCGCGAGAGCCCCAGGGAGCAGGCTGCCGCCTCAAGCGTCCCCGTGGTCCTTCTGAGACATGACCCTGTTCTGGTCCCTGCCGCCCATGGAAAGCCAGAAGCTGGGGGCCAGTGCAGCATCCCCAGGACCCTCCCTCCTCAGACCCTTAGCTCAAGTGGCGGGTCTACAGCCAGGCTCACCTGCGTGTCCCCGCTGTTCGGCCTCTCACCCCTGGCCCAGATTCCCCATCCCCGACATCCTTCAGGGGGTGACTCTGGGAGCTGCCTTCCTCGTCCTCCTCCTCCTTCCCCTCCCCTCCTCCTCCTCCTCCGTCTCCGCAGCAGGCAGGGGGCCAGCGACGAGGTAATCCTGACCTTTCCCAGATAGCAACTCCTGCCCCTGGGGCACCTCCCAAAGGCCAAATTGCGGAGCCCTGCCAGGTCCTGTCCCGCAGCGGGCCTTGGGGTCTGTCCCTGGGGGCTCTGGCCTCCGTCTGGCTGCACCCACGCCCCTCCCGGCCGCTTCAGGCAGAGCCGCCCAGCCCAGGGGCTCGGCGTTGGGTGTGGATGGTCCTCCTGCTCAGGTAGGGGCCGCTGGTCTGCGTGGAAGCCGTGGGGAGCGGCAGGGTCCTGGTGGGTGCCAGCAGCCTGGGGGCCGGGTGTCTGTGGCAGGGGCCGGGGTGGGGTGCACGGGCCCCAGCAGGAGATCAGCACTCGGCCCCTGCAGACCAGGATTGCTCCTGGCTGTAGGATCTGGGGCTGGGGGCAGGCAGTAGAGACCAGCCCCCCACCCACCCCCACCCTGGGACTGGAGTCCTAACTCAATCCCAGTGTCCGGGGGCCCCCGAGTTCTGGATTCGGAGCCTGCGGCTCTGTCTGGCGTCCAGTGCACCCCCAAGTTCTGGATTCGGAGCCTGTGGCTCTCTCTGGTGCCCCCCCCCCCGAGTTCTGGATTCGGAGCCCGTGTCTCTGCCCTCCAAGGTACTCAGTGTTGCAGAAGCTCTTCCCCCCTATCCCTCACATGAAGGACCCCATCACCGACAACCTTCAGAGCAGCAAGTTGGTACGTCCGGGCTTCTGCTGGGGGCGGGGTGGGTGGGTGTGGGACGCGGTGGCCACAGCCCCTCCTGGGGAGCAGGATGCTTGTGTTGGCCCCGGCAGGAGGCAGGGGGAGGCTGCGGGGCGACGGTCACGTGAGGAGAGGGGCGCTCGCCCGAGGCGCTCCGGCAGGTGGGCAAGGCCTGGAGCCCCAGTGACCAAAGTGCCCGGGACCGGTCAGGCCCCTGCAGCTTTTCGGGGTCGGGGGGTACCCTCGCTGCAAGACTACCGCTCTGCGGCTCAGCCTGACCCCCTTGTCCCCTGCAGGTGGCCTGGGAGGCCAGCAGAGCAAGCCGGGAGGACTGCCCGGTGGCGGAGGTGCAGGTTTTGGGGGAGATGTGACACGGGACGTCAGACCTCCTCCTCGGCACGGCCAGGTGCCCGCACGGCCTGGCTGCGGTTGGACCAACGGACAGCTGTATGGGGGTGGGCGGAGGGACACCCCAGTGCACGCTCCGCGGCGCCGCTACAAGCAAGGAACAAGAGTTGTGTCAGGCTCATTTCGTAAATAAACGCCGTTTCCACCCAGTCCCTGGCCTCGGGGGGTGGGGTACAGCCCGCCACGCCAGGCCCCTGGGGCCCCTCTCCCGCCTCCTGAAACGGGCCCCATCGAGATCGCCGCTAACAAGTCGGCTGGACTGGTTGGTCCGAGTCCCCGCAGCGGCCACGCCTGGTTCTCTGGTCTTCTCGCTGCGCTCAGTGTAAGCACCCGACACGGAGCAGCCGCCACGCACCCCGAGATGGGGAGAGCAGCACCTGGGGCGCTCGGGGGGCCTGGCTGTCCGCCAACACCGCCCCCTGCAGCGTGGCCTTGCACTGCCCACAGCGTGGACTCCTCACGCGGAGCCACGTCAGCCCGCCCGCTGTAAACCTGTGGATGCCGCCGGCCTCACAGGAGCCTGGGTCTCCCAGGGGCAGGGCTCCCCGGACACACCGCGCTCAGCAGTTTACTGAGGGAGGGGCCGCTTACCCTTTGGAGCATTTCGCGTAGGGTGGTAGGCGAGCACCCTAACGTCGCAGAACCAGCTGTGCCAGAGAGCACCCCAGCGTCATTGCAAAATTATTATTGAGGCCACCAGCACCCGTGGGTATTTGGGGACCTGCTAGCCAAGGTAAGAAGGGCCTGGCTGCATAAACGGACGGACTGTTCAACTAGCCGAAGATGAGCAGGGGGTGAAAGCAGGTCTCCAAATCCAGCGGTTAACATGGCTCCAGGCGGGAGGCGGCGTCCGCGGTCCGTCATTCCACCCAGAACACCAGGGCTCAAGAAGCTGAGGTTCCCAACGAGGCTGGTCTGGGGAGTTGGGCAGGGTAAACATGGGTCCAAGGGTGCACGGTCCTGTCCCAACCCCTTTTAACCTGCCTCGTGACCCCAGGCAAAGCTCAAACTTCATCTCTAACTGGACCCCAACCTCCCCACCCCAATTGCGGCAGAAACAAGCACGTGCGCTCACCACCATCTTGAAGAGGAAACTGGCCTTCCACGTCCAGGATGCCGCAGCCCTGGAGAGGTTCCAGAAACCCCAGTTGGCCCTTCTAGCCCGGGTCACCCCGAAGCAATGCCAGGATCCAACCTTCGGCCTGGAGGAGACTTTCCTCCTGCAGTGCATGTTGGTGTTCGTGCAGAAATGGCTCCGTAAGAGGATGTGGACCTGTCCCAGGGTCTGGGGCCTGCCTGTATGGATTCTTGCCGGAGTACCCAGGGCTGACGTGGGTCACAGGACGTGGCCGCTTGTGGCCTCTCCTGGGCTGGTTTTTCTCAACAGGAAAACTAACTTGAATGGGGGACTTAGGGGGCCCCAGAAGCTCACGAAGGTTAAGGAAGGTCTGTCTCCTGAAAGATCCCTGGAGCAGGGAGGCTCAGATGCCCCCAGGCTCCCTCACATTGGTCTACCACCCAAGGGGGGTCTCTCTGAGCTGTGCATGAGCAGCCTGTGATGTGCGTTTTAGCTTCCATCCCCTCCCTACTGGGGCGCTATGAATGCCATCCTGCCAGGCTGCTGGAGGACCCAACATAAGGCAGAACGTGGCCCTCCTCGTGTCTCCCACCCCAGCCCCACAAGACCGCTTAGTTGAAAACAAACCACCAGAGTCTCTGTGTCCCGTTTTTTTATGGTTTTGCAGCAGAATGCCCAACATGACACATAATCGTAAATATTCGGTTGTGCAAAAGAGAAGAGTGCTTAAGTACAAATGGAGACATGATTTTTTTTTTTAAATAAATACTTAAACACGACTCGGGTCCCACAAGCACCTGGACTCGAAGGTCTGTGCGGCGGAGCTGCCTGCCTGTGGACCCACGAAGACCTCGTGATTCCCCTCCCCCCCCGTAATCAATACACGGAATCTGGTGCCAATGGTCGATCACAATGAGCCCCCTTTGGAACCTTCCCCAGCCCTCTACACGTGATCTGGCCGGGACAAGGACACTGGAATTTCTCGAAGATCAATGGTCCGTAACAGTTACAAGTATCCTACAGGATTGCCTGGGTCCCCACGTCTGGAGGAGGAACATCTAGATGACCTTCTTCAGCTCATCGTACAGGACCAGCACAAACGCGCCCCCCATACCCCTCAGGACGTTGGACCACGCGCCCTTGAAAAAGGCTTTGCCCCCTTCATCTTTGAAGATCTTCCGCCAGCAGTCGATTGTCCCCTTGTACATGATGTCCGCTGCAAGAGGGAGAGACAGGAGAGCTGACTGGGACGTTGTTCTGGGAAGGGGCACGAAGGGAACCGCGGAAGACACGTTACAGACACCAAATCGGATGCTACTCTCGGGATGAACTGGATTTCTGATCACAGGGACAAACGAGGGTCTGCGCACCAACGGCCCAGGTTTATGGCCCTTGCCCAACCACGGTTGTGGGTGGGGAGGTGGACAGGGACGATCGATCCAGAAACTCGAGCCCCCAGCCACCGCGGACCCCATCTCCACCCCGGGGTCAATACAAGGGCTCTGGCCATTCTGAGACAAGAACAAAGGAAGGGCAGGTACCCAGCAGGGCTGTGTAGGTCTGGAGCTGCCTGGAGAATTACTGTCGTTGACCAGGGCCCCCCACCCTGTGAAGGCAGCCCACAAAACCTTGCCCCAAAGCTCCCTGGGAAGCGCCTGTCTGCTAGCTCACGCCTCCTGAGGGCTGAGGCCAATGGGCCGTTCGTTCAAGGAGCTCTCGCATTTTCTCATCTCCCAAGAACGAGCCACCGTCACCAGGACTGAGACAAGATACCTCGTTTGCGCCCCGACTGCATCATCATGCGCCGCCGCACAGTGTCGAAGGGGTAGGAGACCACGCCGGCCACGGCCGTCACGGTCTGGGCGATCATCCAGCTCACCACGATGTGGGTGTTCTTGGGGTCCGGGAGCATGCCTGCGGGGTCAGCGGTCAGAGTTAGGTCCTGGCGCTGCACACGGCAGTCCGAGATCAGTCCTGCCCCCCGGCTGCACGGGGAGCTCCTGGCACCAGCTCACACTGGTAGCAGGACGGGCTCTGCTCCAGGGCCTGCTGGGGGCGGTGGGAAGGTGCAGGAACCGCTCGCAGGTCCCAGGACAGTCCCAGGGCCCCCGACGCAGCGCCTGGGAGCAGCTTCTCTGTGCAGCAGGGCTCAGAGCAGCCCCGCGAAGCGGACACACCGCACACGTCCCGCGCACCTGCTCTGTTGCAGACGCTCCAGCCCTCGACGCTAGCAGGCCCAGGCTTGCTTTCAGGCTGTTAACGGCGCACCCTAGACTCCCGTTACAGCCCCAGCACGAGGACACACCCACCTTTGGCTGTGTCGTACACGCCAAAGTACGCCGCCCGGTAGATGATGATGCCCTGCACGGACACGCTGAAACCCTGGTACAGGCCCCGGACGCCGTCGGACTTGGTGATCTTCACCAGACAGTCTCCCAGGCCCTTGAACTCCCGCTCGGTGCCGGACTTGCCCACGTCGGCGGCCAGACGGGTTCTGGCGAAATCCAGGGGGTACACGAAGCAGAGCGAGGTGGCTCCCGCGGCCCCGCCCGAGGCCAGGTTGCCGGCGAAGTACCTCCAGAACTGCGTGTGCTTGTCGACGCCCCCCAGGAAGATCTGCTTATACTTATCCTTGAAGGCGAAGTTGAGGGCTTGCGTGGGGAAGTAGCGGATGACGTTGGCCAGGTTGCCCCTCCAGAAGGACAGCGCGCCCTGCTCTTTGGGGATGCGCACGATGCAGTCCACGATGCCCTTGTACTGCTTGTCGGCGGCGATCTGCTTGCTGGCGTGCTGCACCTGCGGGACGGACGGACCGACAGGCTCGCCACAGGGCGTCCACCCGGACCCGCAGCCGCCCCTACAGAACTAATTCGCGCATCTGAGCGCGCCGCCTGGTCGGGCGAGCTCAGAGCCCGGGAAACCCGTTTACCGAGCTCGTAAACGGCGCCGCCGCAACAATGTTGCCAGCGGACACTGCAACGATGTCGCCACCGGACACTGCAACAATGTTGCCACCGGCGCGCTCCCTCGGGTTTGCAGCCGCGCACACCGGTTTAGAGCGGGACAAGACCCAGCGAGCGACAAAAGCGGCAGCAGCGGGGCTCCCGCGGTCCGTTCGCCCCAGACGGTGGGGCTGGGGGGCTCCCGTCCCCGGCGCACGCGCGAAGGATCCTCCCGGCGCGGCCCGCGCGTGCGCGCCCGAGGCCCCGCCCCCGCGGATGCGGCAGCGCCCACGTGACGCGCGGCCGGCCCCGGAACCCGGCGGCGCGCGGACAAAGCGGCGCGGCCTCCCACTTCCGGCGCCCGCGCGCCTGGCCGGTCCCGGTGCACGCGGCCGGCCCGCCCTGCTCTCGCTGCCCCTCCTGCAGCCCCAGCAGCGCGGCCCCGGGCCCCCCGAGCGCGCGCGCGGCCCGCCCCGCACCTGCAGCAGCAGCTTGACCCGCTCGATCGGGGCCACGGCCGTCTTGGAGATGGCGGCCGCGATGCCTCCAGCCAGGAAGTCCTTGGCGAAGGAGATGGCCTGCTCCGTCATGATGGCGGCGCAGCGGGCGGACAGCGGAGTGCAGGCGCGGAGAGCCGGAGGGTGGGCGCCGCTGGCTCAGCGCTGCCGCCGCCGGGACCGAAAAGACGGGGCGGCCAGCGCGCAGCCGCTAAGGGCCCGACGCCCCGCCCCGCGCCCCCGCCCGCCGCGCCCATTGGCTGCGCCGCGCCCCCGCGGGCTGCCGGGAGCCGCGCCGCGCCCCGCCCCGCGCCCTCCAGCGCCGCGCCCATTGGCCGCGTCCCTGCCGCGGCTCCGCCCCTTCCCGGGCGCCGCGCCCCGGGGCATGGCGGGAGCGGGGCCCCGCCCATGCGCCGTACGGGCCGGGGGGGGCTCGGCCGCCACCGTGACCTTGTCAAGGTCACCGTGGGGCCCGGGCGCGCGCAGCGGACGGAAAAAGGCCGGGTGTCGCTGGGTCCCCGCGCCCGGGTTCCTTCCAAACCGCTGGAAGAGGCTCGCCCCGCTGACCTCCGAGGTCCGGCTGTCACCCCCGGGCTCGCCCCGAACACCCCCGACCCCGAGCCCCTGGCCCATCTCGCTGACCGACGCCCGACCGCGACCCCTGAGCTCGCCCCGAACACGCCCCACCCCTGATTTCCGGCCGTCACCCCTTGGTTTTCCCTGCTGACCCCCGAGGTCAGGTCGCGACCCCCGGGCTCGCCCCGAACACGCCCCCCCCCCCATTCCCCGCCCCCCCCCCCCGGCTTCCCCCCCTCCCCCCCGGGCTCGCCCCGAACACCCCCGTCCCCGAGCCCCTCCCTGGCCCAGCTCTCTGACCGACGCCCGACCGCGACCCCCCAGCTCGCCCCGAACACCACCCTCGATTCCCGACCGCAACCCCTTGGCGCTCCCTGCTGACCCCCGAGGTCAGGTCGCGACGCCCTGGCACGCCCCGAACACCCCCGACCCCCAGCCCCTGGCCCATCTCTCTGACCGACACCCGACCGTGACCCCCGAGCTCGCCCCGATCACCCCCGCGCCCGTCATCCCCAGCCGCTACCCTTTGGCTCTCCCTGCTGACCTTCGAGGTCAGGTCGCGACGCCCTGGCTCGCCCCAAAGACGCCTGAGGTCAGGTCGCCACCCACCCCCGCGTTCACCCCAAAGACCCGCGGGCTCCGCCGTTGTCTCCCGGACCGTCCTTCACCTAGACCTCCAGAACAGCGGGAGGGCCCCCCCCCACTGACACATCTGGACACATGCCCCTGCCCCAGAGACCCCAGACCATCCCGGGTCTGGCCGCGCCGGGCCCCCCTGGGGGACCCCAGCCGCACGTGGGGGCCTCACAGCCCGCATCGGTTGGTGATCCATGCCGGCGCTCAGCGCACCGGGTCGGTGCTCAGCCAGCTGCACACGTGTGCATGCTTACACGTGTGCACTTGTACACACAGGTGCATACCCACTCCTTACACGCATGCACTTACGTGCATACCCACTCCTTACTCACGTGCACTCGTACACACACGTGCACACCCACTCCTTACACGCGTGCACTCGTACACACACGTGCACACCCACTCCTTACACACATGCACTTGTACACACACTGCACACCCACTCCTTACACGCATGCACTTGTACACACGTGCATACCCACTCCTTACGTGCACTTGTACACACGTGCACACCCACTCCTTACACGCGTGCACTCGTACACACGTGCACACCCACTCCTGTGTGTACCCACTCCTTACACGTGTGCACTTGTACACACACGTGCATACCCACTCCTTACGTGCACTCGTACACACGTGCACACCCACTCCTTACGCGCGTGCACTTGTACACGCGTGCACACCCACTCCTCACACGCGTGCACTCGTACACACGTGCACACCCACTCCACGCATGCACTTGTACACACACGTGCATACCCACTCCTTACACGCGTGCACTCGTACACACACGTGCACCATTCCTTACACGCGTGCACTTGTACACACACGTACACACCCACTCCTTACACGCGTGCACTTGTACACACACGTACACACCCACTCCTTACATGCGTGCACTCGTACACACACGTACATACCCACTCCTTACATGCGTGCACTTGTACACACACATACATACCCACTCCCATGCACCCACAGGAGCACATCCTCGAATGGAAGCTCACCAAGCCCAGAGGTCTCGAGTCCCGAACCTTTTATTGAATTGTAACCAAATGGCAGGAGTAGTAAGTGTATCATAGCTGAATTTTACAGTGGTGTAAACACCGAGCTCCGAACAAGATCCTTAGGAGCAATCCTCAGGCAAGGATTCTTGGTCTTTTCCCTCCCTGTTTTTCTCTTCCTCCCTGTCTCTTCTTTTCTTCCTTCCTCTTTTTTCCTCTGTGCTTGCCCCACTTCTGTTTGGTTTCCTGTGTCCCCAGTAGCAGGTAGAAAACCCTTGTACTGGATGGATGGATGCCAGCAAAATATCCAGGAGAGCTCCGGGGCACCCTGAGCCTGTGATTTTGCCGGTCCCCGGTGTCCTGGCAAATGCCTCTCTCTGTCCTGTCCTGACCTCCAGGAGAGGCAGGTAAGGCTCATAGGCGCCTGAGGCTGGCCAGGGTGCAGGTGCTGATCCACTGTAGGAGGGGAGGTGGGGCGGCACTCCGAAGTTACTTAAATGGTGAGAGGGTCTGGGCTTTCGAGGATGGCTGTGGGGAGGGCATTGGAGGTTCCGGTGCATTCTTGAGGCTTCACTGGGACAGGAAGTGGAGAAGGTCCCTGGAGGGTCCAGCCCCACCCTGGCCAGAGCAGCTATGGGGCTCTGCAGAAGAGGACGGAGGGTTGGCCTGGGTGCCGAGTTCGCTCAGAGGCTCCTGTCTGGGCACTCCCAGGGAGAACAGGATCAGCCTGTCTGGGCCAGAAGGGGCCCTGGCAATGATTATCACCCCCCAGGGGAACCGCAGGGGCCAACCAGTTGCTCATTCAGGATGCAGCTGGTTGGGGTCTGCTCAGACTGGGGAACTCCAGGCCTGGGACTTGGAATGAGGTGCTTCCGTAGAGTGACCCTCTTACGTAGGTGGGGGCGGATAGCCTCTGAGTGGTCTGCTCCCCTTCCTGTGCTCTGGATTCCCAGTGGCCACCCCAGTGGTCAGCATGGTGCCCCAGGGGCCCTGGAGAACACTTCTGGAAGGAAGGAGGGAGGGAGGAGGGAGGGAGGGAGGGAAGAAACAGAGGGAGGGAGGGAGGGAGGCCTCTTTCCTTTATTGCTAATTGGCGTTCAGAACACGTTTTCCTACGGGGGTTAGACTCAGGCACTCACCTGTTTGTCCTTGGTGTGTGTGTGTGTGGGGGGGGGGGTCACATGGCCCCCATACTCCATGGGGGCTGACCCAAGGGGGCAGCGGGGTCTGAACACCAGAAACCAAGAGCCTCATGTACCTGGGAAAGTACCGTCCAGGTAGATTGCCCCCGCCCCCCGTCCAGACAGGAAAGGGGGAGAGGATGCCTAAAGTGGGATGGTGGGGGGAAAAAGGGTGGGTGGGGTCTTCCAAAGGGTCAAGTTTCCAGCCCCCACGGGGAGACTGAAAAGGGCCCCACATTCCTAAGACTTAAGACGGCGACCTGGGTGATGCTGGAGGTCAGCCACCGCCCGGCCAGCTGGTGCTTAAATCCGCCTCCCCAAAGTATCTGAGAAATGGGGGTGTGAATTAAAAAGGAGATTGTCCTAAAAATCAGTTTTAAAAGATTGTGCATTTCAGCAAATGGCTTAGAACGGGGCAGTGAAGTGACGGGGGTGGAGCATAGAGTGGGGGGCGGTTGATCCAGGCCGTGGGTGAGTCCTTCCCGGGGGCGGGGGGTGCATTCACAAAGGCCCTGCTTTTAAGTAACCGGGTCTGGTGCTTGGCGAGGAGGCTGCCCAGGGACGGTGCCAGATACTCCCACACGGGACTCTGCGTTGGGATGTCTTCTCTGGTGTTATCTATATGGCCTCCTGTCCTACTCCCACCCTCGAAGGTCTGCAGGGCAGATTGTATCTAGTGATGCATTCAGACAGTGCGGATACCTGCTGAATGAAAGCATGTGTGCATCAGTGAATGAGTATCACCGGGGTGGGTGGGTGAAGTCAGGCACAGAATTAGAAATTCCAACCTCGAAAGCCAGGTCAGGCACAGAATTCCAACCTCGAAAGCCCTATTGATTCCTGAAGAGTAAAAACCCTTTAAGGACATATGCACGTGTGCGCACGCGCACCCTCTACGTTCTTTCTCAGACTCCCCTAAAGATAGCTTGTGCACGGCATTCCTAATAAATGGAAAGTCAGGTCCTATAGTATAGAAGTCCCATTTTCTCTTCTCATTTTTCTGATGTTTTGCTACGAAAAGTTCCAGCAGACACAAACAGGGCAGTGAGGGGTATAACGAACCCACGGACCGTTCGTTGCATCGTTCTCAAATGTTATCCGGCCGCTGCTCTCGACCCCGGGGTCTCCCTCGGGTGGGTCCTGGGTTTCAGGGCACAGTTGTGGGTGTGCAAACTCAGGGTCGGCCACCCCTGGGGTCCCGGGGTGAGGGCCCTGCGTGCGGCCACCACAGGGCAGCCGGGACGCATGGTGGGTTGGGTGTTCCAAGCCACGCGGGCAGGAACCGGAGGTGGTGAGAAGCGTGGTTGCTTCTAACAAAGCCGGTGTCCTTGGGACAGCTCATGGGCCACCCCGGCGGGCCGGAGAACAGGTGCGTGATGTGACTGGGGGGTACAGCTCTCCACCTGCCCAGCCGGGCCGGTACACAGAAGGTGTTCTGCAGAGACTGCCCTGTTCTCCCAGGTTGCGAAGGAGGCTGACCGGGCTGGCCCAAGGTGACCGGGTCGGTGTCTGCCAGCTCCACCCACCTGGAGCTAGCAAGCACGGCGGATGCGAGCACCGTCCAGCCGGGGTGGGGGCTGCGTGGGGTGGAGGAGGGGCCCCGGGGTGGGAGGAGCCATGTTTCCCCGGCGCCACCCCAGGGCCAGGCGACAGGGATGGAGGAGCCTTGAGCTGTTAACCTTTGTTCCTAACACCCGCTGTGGTCACCCCACTGGACAGCACAGCCCCTTAGATCAGCGTTTAATTTCCTTCCTCCATCGCAGCCTCCTACGGAGACACAGCTTGCGATTAAAAAAAAAAAAAAAAATTTGGACTCCAACCAGATGTATGCATTTGTGTGTGTGTGGAATATATATACATATATAATTATAATACACAATATGTAGGATACGTGTTATAAGTATATATATCTATATAACTGTATATAAGACACAATTGTTATATAAAATATGTTCATATACAGAGAGAATTTGCATATACTTGTCTATTTTATGAGCTACATACAGTGGCTTATTTTTACTATTATTATTTTTTATTATTAATTTTTTAAGAAGATTTTATTCATTTATTTGACAAAAAGAGAGAGAGAGAGAGAGACAGAGAGCGCACGTGCAGGATTTGGGGAGGGGTGGGGAGAAGCAGACTCCCCGCTGAGCAGGGAGCCCGATGCAGAACTCGATCCCAGGACCCCGGGATCATGACCTGAGCCAAAGGCAGACGCTTAATCGACTGAGCCACCCAGGCGCCCCTACTATTATTATTTTCTAAAGATTTATTTGTGAGTGTGAGAGAGAGAGCGAGCAGGTGCGTGGGGGGAGGGGCAGACGGAAAGCGAGAGAATCTCAAGCAGACTCCCCGCTGAGCGCAGATCCAGACAGGAGGCTCCATCCCACGACTCTGAGTTATGACCTGAGCCGAAACCAAGCATCGAGCCCTCAAGCGACTGAGCCACGAGGCGCCCCTGAAGGTCGCTATTCGCTGGCAAGCATGAGCGCAGTAACACAGGGTGGCCTATCTCAAGGTGTCCCTGTCTGACCGACCGGGCCGTTTTTCTAACAATTAGGTAAAGTCAACAACAGAGAGAATGGAAACGCACCTGCTCTCTTAACACTAGATAAATTACTGAAATACACAACAGACTTGAGCCTGAAATCGGTCGCTTGGGGACGTGGGTTGGATGCAGTCCTCTTGACCCGATAAACCACAGCCCGCGTGAGCTAACCAGCTTCTCAGAGACATGAGTTCTTCAAGGTCGCAGGGGGCGGACGTGGCCCTGCCTCCCAGCACCGGGGCAGAGGGGGTAGGAGACGGGGCGCCCCGGGAACCCAGCACACTGCAGGTGTCCCCCGGAGCCCCTGGGACTCACATGGACAAACACGTTTAGAACAGGCGTGAAGGAGGAGGGGCTCAACCATGTCAGCAGGTGGGGGCCAGGGCAGCGCCGAACGCTGACACCTGCTGGAGAGCGCCAGGCAGGCCCCGGGCTCCCGCCCACCGCGCCCCTGGGTGCCACGCCGCCTTTCCACAGGCGCAGGCGCTCCAGCCACGGGCGGGACCTCGGGCGAGCCCCTGGCCGGCGCTGCCCCCCTCCGGGCACGGCCTGCCCCATCTCGGGACCCACAAACGAGCTTGGAGCAAGTGCGTTTTGCTGCTTTAATCTGTTAGGTTACACGGTCGGTGAGCTATCGGTCATCGTTGCACCTGGCGGCCAACACTGGAGACGGGGACCCCCGTGGGCCTCCTGGGGGAGCAGCGTGTAATGCCGGGGGCCTCAGGGTGGCGAGGCTCTGGTGCCCAGGACCACGTCCAGCCTGTCTCCCGCGTGCGCCAGCTGGACGTCCCAGAAGCCATGCTGCTCCAGCAGCCTGCGGTACTCGGGCAGGCTGCGCTCCCGCCCCTGGGTCCGCACCAGCAGGTTCAAGGACGCGGGCAGGCTGCCCCGCGCTGGTCGCTTCTCCTCCAGGACTGTCTCGGCCACCAAGATGCAGCCGCCTGCGAAGAACACAGCCAGCTGCAGTCGTGCGCAAAACTCAGCGGGGACCCCCGCTGGGGCGGCCGGTTTCGAGGGGGACGGGGGTCGGGGCTACTTGTGCACAGGCTGGAACGGTGCGTAAGATTCAGCGGGGAGCCCCGTTGGGGCGGCCGGTTTCGAGGGGGACGGGGGTCGGGACTACTTGCGGGGAGGCCGGAGTGGTGCGCAAGATTCAGCGGGGAGCCCCGTTGGGGTGGCCGGTTTCGAGGGGGATGGGAGGTCGGGACTACTTGCGGGGAGGCCGGAGCCGTGCGCAAGACGACTCAGCGGCCGGTTTCCAGGGGGACAGGAGATCGGGGCTACTTGTGCGGAGGCCGGAGTGGTGCGCAAGATTCAGCGGGGAGGCCTGTTGGGGCGGCCGGTTTCGAGGGGGACGGGAGGTCGGGGCTACTTGTGCGGAGGCCGGAGTGGTGCGCAAGGTTCAGCGGGGAGCCCCGTTGGGGCGGCTGGTTTCGAGGGGGACGGGAGGTCGGGGCTACTTGCGGGGAGGCTGAGGACAGTGCCCGCCAGGCTGGGGAAGCAGAACCAGAGGGGCACAGAGACAGAAAGACATGGAGGGGAGAAGAAAACAGGAAGAAGTCTCAGGGCCCACTCTGGACAGATGCCCAGCGCACGCGCACACAGCCCGGGGCTCCACTATGGGTTCACCGTGTGGGGAAACAAGTCAGGAACTCTGGGCGTAGGGACCCGAGGTCCCGTCAGGGAGCACGCATTCACTTTGGGAATCCCATAAGCTACTGGGAGCTTTGGAGGAGGGTTAGGACCAGCCCCGCCAGTTCCAGGAACACTTGGATTACTGGTGCACAAAGCGTGAGAGCTTCAAGAACAAAGTGTGTGCGTGTGTGTGCACCCGTGTGCGCGCCCCTATAGACGTCTGTCTGCGCCTCTATTTTCCTCAAAAGCGTTCAGAAAGGATGCAGAAACCAAGCCTCGGGAACCTAACACCCTTGGGATGGAAAGAAGCCCGGAAGTAGGTTATGTTTGCTTTATGCGGTGGTTCTTCAAACTGAGACCCACGGACAAGGGGCAAGGGAGACAGGAACACCACAGCAGTGACGGCAACTGGGAGAATTCTGGTGCGTCTTCTGCTGGCTCCAGGCATTTCAGTGAAGAGGCAGTTAACAGAACCGGGAGCTGAGCAAATATGCTCGCTCTGTAGTCTATCAGTCTTTGTGTTTTTCAAAGTAACACATACGAGCCGTTAATACCACTGGCTCCAGAAGACTTAGGTTAAAACCACCCACTTTCCGCTCTGTCCTGCGGCCCCCAGGCTCCCCCCGCCCCCCCATTCTGCCCTTGGTGCAGCTAACCACTGAACTCCCAGCTCTGGGGGTGGAGGGAAGCCCTGGCTCCTAGCGGCTGCCAGTGTCTGTGTTGTAAGGACGTGTCTCGTGGCCAATTTCAAGCTTGGCATGAATGGGCGGGTGGGCAGCATTCCTGAAAGTTTACCCAGCGGTTCCAGCCAGTGGGGGAGAAGCCTCAATGACCCCGTGCACAACCCCACCCCCACCCCACTCCCTCTACAGTATAAATACTCCTTGAAACTTAATTGTCTCCCCAGGCGGGTGAGGATTCACCCAGAGCTCAATCCCCAACCCCATCTCCTCCCCAGGGGATATTACAGTTTTACGATTCTTTCATTCTCAGCTTTGTGAACATCCATTCTGGGCTGGGCTCTGTTCCAGGGCTTGGGAATGCGGTGGGGAAGAAACAGGCAGAAACCAGTCCTCCAGGGCCACATTCTTCGTGGTGAGCCCATGTGACACGGGTATGACCATGCCTCTCACTTACAGCATGCGTGTCCTGGGCCTGTGGCAACAAATGACCACGGACTGGTTATTTATTCTCTCCCAGCTCTGGGGACCAGAGTCGGACATCCAGGCAGGGCAGGACCACTGAGATCCAGGCGGAGCAGGACCACCGATATCCAGGCGGGGCAGGACCACTGAGATCCAGGCGGGGCAGGGCCGCTGAGATCCAGGCAGGGCAGGGCTGCTGAGATCCAGGCGGGGCAGGACCATGCTCCCTCCAGAGGCTCCAGGGGACGGTCCCTCCTGCCTCTTCCAGCTTCTGGGGCTCCAGGCGTCCCTGGGCTCATGGCCATGTCCCTCCCATCTCTGCCTCCGTCCTCACGTGGCTTCTCCTCTGTGTCCGTGTCTCCTCTTGTGTCTCTTACAAGCACACCTGTCATCGGATTTAGAGCCACCCTGATCCAGGATGAGCTCATCTCAGATCCTTCACTTCACATCTGCAAAGACCCTATTTCCAAATAAGGTCCCATTCACAGGTTCCAAGTGGACATGAATTTGGGGTGGGGGGGGAAGGTTGAACAAGTCATCCTGGTACACAGACCAACAAGGATGCCTTAACTACGCTATCTTGGCCCTGAAATTTGCTCATTTAAAAGAAGTTGCTTAATTTTCTCTGCAGCTCGTTAACATGTTCCCACATGCTCTGGTAGATTTGTCAACATGTTGCGATGCTGTTTCCAAACCCTCCAGCATGTGACATAACTCATACTGTGTCCGTGTCTCTGCGCGTCCAGCCCCCAGGCCTCGCACCGCCCCCCGTCCCTGCCTGGGCCGTCACCTGGGCCCCCCGGTGTTGTCCCGTAGTGGGAGAACCCTAGTGTCCCAGTTCCTGGGTGTCCATGTGCACTTCACTCCAGAATGTCTCCAGGAGCCTCCTAGGAATGGCAGGGGGCGGGTGGGAGGCTCACTGAGTCCACAAATGTCTACAGTACTTCTGTCTACAGATGTAAACCAGTAATTTGGGAATCTGTGGATTCATTTTCCCTGCTGCATTTTTTTTAAGATTTATTCATTTTAGAGAGAGCAAGTGAGCGAGAGGGACAGAGAGAGACTCTCAAGCAGACTCCACGCTGACCAAGAGCCTGACTCGGCGCTCGATCCACGACCCTGAGATCATGACCTGAGCCGAAATCAAGAGTCGGATGCTCAACGGACTGAGCCACCCAGCCCCCTCCCTGCTGAATATATACCGTGGCCCTGCTGTCCTCACGCTGATTTTGAGGGACCCCATGTGTTTCTGATGCCCATTCCTGGTGCGTGACTCAGTTTCCACACAGGCTCATCTCTGGGTCCCCGGGATCCTCAAATGTCAGCTTTGTACCCTATATGGGATTGGTGGTTTCCCGGCTTCTGGCTCCTGGGGCCTTGGGTCCCCGCGGGTTGGGTGTTAGGGCTCCTGGCTGGAACCCTGAATCGTCTGGTTTTCCGTGCCGTGGCTGTAGGTCCAATCCGTCTCTGCCTTATTCTTCACTTGTAAGAACCTTCTTATTCTTTGCTCCTGTGGCCACGCTCTGTGCACAGACGGACGGACTCCGCCCTCTGCCTCCATGAGCCTGTTTGTTGATGCTCTGTCCCACAGTCCCCACGTGTGTCTTCAAGGCCTAGATACCTGTTCACCTGTGAAGAGTGGGGGCTTGGCGCTCTTGGAGCTAGGAGAACCCCCATGTCAGCCGGGGACAGGGGGCTTTTCTCTGGAGGATGGGAGTGGGGGGGGGGGGAGACACAGAGCGGCCGGCACGTGGAGGGGGCCCTGGAGGAAGAGGCGGACAGGACACGTCAAAAATGTCAGCCGACTCTTGTCCAGAATAAAACGTTCCTGTGCGCCCTCCACGGGGCCCTGTGTCTGAGCCGGGAGCCACAGATAACCAGAGACGGCCTTCCCGGCTCTGCGGGGCATCAGACCCCTGCAGGGGAGGGGCTCGCGATGATGCTTAATTTTACGGGTCATGTCAGCCGGGCCATGGTGCCCAGATATGCGGTTGAGCATCATTCTGCGGGGTTCCTGGGAAGGTTCCTTCTGGATGAGATTCGCGGTTCGGTCTGCAGACTCAGAGTAAAGCAGGGGGCCCTCCGTAGCGTCGGTGGGCCTTGTCCAATCAGTTGAAGGCCTCAAGAGAAAAACAGACTGAGCTCCTGCAGGAAGAGGGAATTCTGCCTCCGGCCAGTCTTCACACTAGACCCTCAGCATCAGCTTGTCGCTGGGTGTCCAGGTGCCTGATCCACCCTGCAGACTTTGGACGTCCCAGGCTACACAATCACATGAGCCAATTCCTGGCCATAAATCTGTGTCTCTCTCTTTCTCTATCTCTACACACACACACACACTCCGTTGCACTTTACCTTTGCTTTGATTTGTGTGCGAAACAGGATCAAACACGTGGGGCGTCTCCCGGAGCCCACGGAGTGGAAGACAAAAGCCCCGTCGCAGTGTAGAAAAGGACCCGCAAATTGCTGCATCATTTATGTTCCCTAAGTGCACAAGGTGGCAACGGAGATGCCTTGCAAGACACCAGGAGCACAAGGCACGGGAGTGAGGGCTGTGTTTTATGGGACTGGGACCTCTGAGGGCCCGGAAAGAGGTCCCGGGGGCCGGGCGTGCCCCGCTCCGTGGCCTGATGGGCATGTCGGCCCCGACTGGTTTGGACACGAAGGGCTCAGGACACCACTCGGAGAGGCCACAGCCTGTGTCCACAGAGGGACACGGCTGGGGGAGCATCCAGGAGACTTTGGGGCCCGAGAGCATGGACGCCGTCCCTGGCTTTATGGGTCCAGGATGAGGGGACTCAGGTGAGACATTCCCAAAGCTCCTGCCACCCTCCTGTGGATCAAGCACGTGGTCAAGGGGACGGTAAACGGTCCCCATGGGGACGGCAGGGGGCAACTTGGCTCTCTGTCTCTCTGTAAATTGTTTGTTTTTAAATGAAAACGGCGTTTACGTTTGCAAGAAGGACCCGATGCGGCACGGTCTCACCTGGCTTGCAGCTGCCCGAGACGCGGCTCAGCAACTCGTGCACTTTGTCGTCCGGCCACTCGTGCAGAATTCTGGAAAGGATGTACAGTTCTGCCTCCGGGAGGCTGTCCTTGAAAAAGTCACCTGGGGTGAAAACACGGTGTCAGGAGCCCGTCAGGGACGCCGGAGCAGGTCCTGCACCTGACGGACACGGCGGGGGGGTGCCGCTCCCCAGAACCGCTGGAGCAGAAGAAAGACTGCTTGTAGGGAGGGAGACTTGTGTCCTGAGCCCCAAAACATGCCAGTCTGAACCCCTGGGCCCGCCAGCACGTCTGCCCTGGGGCCGGGCCACGGCGTTCACGAGATTCAGGACGGGAAGGGTTTCTTTCCCACATTTAGGGCTGCCCCTGGAAGCTCTCCCTCACGTCTAACTCAAGGCCTTCCTGCTCCGGCTTCCGTGTAACTTCTGTTTGTGGCCTCGGTCGGGTGTAGACACCTGGAGACGCCCGTGTCTGCCATTCCACGTCCCCACCGGCCCTCCCCCCACGACGCTTCCAATGCCACTGATGTAGCTGCTCTCGCTCCTGTTCACGTGATTTAGAGATGCACACATGCACGCAGAGACCCATATGCATGCACACGCACACAGATGATGCACAGATCCACGAAGAGACACGTACACATTTGCACGCACATGCAGACAACATACACGTGTATGCACACGCACATACGTGCAGAGACAAACACACAGACAACACACCGATGCATGTCCATGCAGAGACATACACACATTTGCATGCCATGCACACATTCAGCACACACACATGTTGCACTCTTATCTCTTTTCTGGTGCAAGAATGCAGATGTGATGGCTGGCGCTACAGCACCCACTCTGGGCCACTGGGAGGAAAGGTGTGCAGATGACAGGCAAATGAAAGCTGGTAGCTCTGGGCTCCCCCTGGGACCCCAATCCCACTATGTGCACACACACAACACAACGCACGTGCAAATGCATACACGGGCACACAAACACAGACGTCTACACAGGCGCACGCTGGCATGCATACAGAGCACACGTGTACATGAAGACGATACCACAGGCATGTGCACACGCATGGATGACAACACGCACGCACGCTCACAGAGACCACACTCATCTGCACGCTC
>NW_022589763.1:976768-987218 GCF_004348235.1 Phoca vitulina
CGCTCACAGAGACCACACTCATCTGCACGCTCGTGCACAGAGACACAAACACCTCACACACAGGTATGCACGTATGCAAACACACGCATTCACAGAAGACACACACACACACACACACACACGCAGACATGCACACCCTCTGTAGAAACAGATGTGGCGGGCCCAACACTGACTCACGGCAAAGACCAAGAAGCCCTGACCTGGCACGAAGCTGACCCGCTCAGTCTGCCGTCCTTCAGGTTGAAAACACGGGACGTGCTCGATGACCTCCGGGAGGTCAAGCACGGTCACCTTCAGACGCGGGTACTCCCGGGTGAGCGCTCGGGCCAGGGCACCTGTGCAGCCTACAGGAATGCAAACGCAGACTCTGTGACCCGACCGCCTGGCGCTGACGAAACCCTTGCTGGTCTCCCAAATTCAACCTTGGTAGGACCAAACTGATGGCCGAGCACACAGAGTAAGACCAGCACCGCGAACGAAAGGCAGCCGGTGGCAGAGATCTGTGCTGCCTCATGCAGACCTCGGGGCCCCTCGGGGTCAGGACCTCGCTAGCCGGTGCGCGAGCCCATGCGGGCCCAACGCAGATGGGCAGGGGTGGCCACAGACTCATGCAGGGAGCATCAGGGCCCAGCTGTGGGGGGCTGCACTCTTATCTCTTCTGGTGCAAGAATGCAGATGTGATGGCTGGCGCTACAGCACCCGCTCTGGGCCACTGGGAGGAAAGGTGTGCAGATGACAGGCAAATGAAAGCTGGTAGCTCTGGGCTCCCCCTGGGACCCCAATCCCACTGGACCCCTTAAGCAGGAATCTGCTCCTCCCGTCTGTGGTCCTAGGATAAGGAGGGCTTTGGGATGGGGTGGAAACTATATGGGGCATAATTAGAGCTGATGGGATGGGGGCAGACGGGGTCTGCGATCCTGTCTCGCCCGTCAGCAGCCACCAGAAAAGGCCCTATAGACTCTACGGGGGGGGGGGTCCCTGCCCATCGCTAGAACCTCTTAACACTTGGGACTATCTGCCCAAGCCCCACCACGGCAGCTAAATTCAAGGCCTTAGGTGCTTTGTAGAGACAGAAACCCATTTTGGACGTCTCATTAGCAGATGAGGTGGGCATGACTTAACATAAGAAACGCACGGAGCCCTTTGCACCTGACTCCTGGTGGGGGTGCTACGCACCTCCCAGGTCGCAGGCGGAGGTGAATCGGGACAGGTCGAAGGCTGTGGCCACCTGGCGTGCGGTCAGGTTGGTGAGGCCGTGCATGGCCCGCATGAACTGCAGCTTGGTCTGCTTGCTCTGAAACAGAACGGGGTTTGAGGAGAGCCACACAGAGGCCCAGGGGGTTCCTGCACCCTGGCTGGGGGCCACTGGGTGTTTCTGCAGGTAGGGAGCTCAGTAGGGCTCACGGGGCGGGGAGCACTAGGGCAGAGCTGGGCCAGGAAGGGGGTTGGGGGACAGACCCAGGCCCAGGTGGGCGGTTCTTTTGGAGCAGAGCTGGGCTGGGAGGGGGTTGGATGCAGCACAGTGGTGTAGGGAGGGGGTGGGTGGGACGAAGGCAGCTGGGGAGGGGAGAGCTGGGTCAGGAGAGGGTTGGGGGGACAGAGTCAGGCCCGGGCGGGGGGGGGGGGGCTTCGAGGGGGGGGGGGGGTGGGAGGGGGTGGATGGGGCAGAGCAGGGTTGGGGGCTGGAGAGTCCTGCGAGGCACACCTGGGTGGGGGAGGGACTGGAGGAGAAGGTGGGGGTTGGGTGGGGCAGAAGCAGACTGGGGTGGGGTCCGGTGGGGGCAGGGCCGTATCCAGCACAGCAGTGTGGGTGTGGGTTGGGGTCCAGCTCCAGTGGAGTCCGCCCATCCTAATCCTAACAGATGCCCACGTCTAAGATCTGAAGTCAGTCATGGGGACGGTCACGCTGGAGGCCCCAGACCCCCACGAAGGGTCTCCCTGGACAACAAGCAGGAGGGCGTACGGGGTGGAGTCCCCCAGTGGCCCTTGCAGGCGGCACCGTGCTGCCGAGAGTCTGATCAGAAGCCAGACACAACCGCGCCTCGCCCAGCTCCCCTGTGGGGTCCACGTGTGCAGCTTCTCTGTCCCTCCCGCTCTGTTCCCGGGGACCCCGTCTGCGGCTTCCCTCTGTCCACCTGAGTGTGGGTCTTTCTGTGTCTCTGTCTCTGCTAGGAACGGAATGATTCTGTGTCCGACCACCCCCCCCAACTTCCTATGTCAAAACCTCACCCCCACGGGGATGGTGTTAGCAGGTGGGCGTCTTGGGGGGGGTGATGAGGTCATGAGGGTGCAGCCCCCACTGCAGAGACCCCCTGCCCCTTCCACCCCGTGAGGACCCGGCGAGAAGTCAGCTGAGTATGAGCCAAGAAGCAGGGGTCCCCAGACCCCGACTCTGCAGGCACCTTGACCGTGGACGTCACCTCCAGAACCGTGAGAAGGAAATGTATGTTGTTTGTAAGCCCCGTAGTCTGTGGGGTTCTGAGACTGTCTGTCTCCGTCCCTCTCGCCCAGACTGGATACAAGCCGCGTGCTCTGGCCGGCTCAGTTCTGCATCCTGCGGAGAGCCTGGCTCAACACCGTGGGTCTCTGCTCCCAGCAAACGCTGCCTGCCGGGGAGCGAGGCCGCGGATGGCCGTGCGCACCCCAAAGCACCCATCGGGTCCCGCTCTGCAGACCCAGACTTGCGGCCGGAGGCGGAGGGCCCGACAGGACACACCGCAGTCTTGCCTGTGGACCCCCAAAGAGTTCTCGAAGGGGAAAGGGGAACGAGGGAGAGACACAGGCAGGAAGTGCTTTGCAAACCGTGACTTGAGTAACAGGGTCCCTTCGATTTAACCGCAGGTAGGAAATACGGTGCGTTAATTCCATGCAACCTCCGGAGCCTGGTCCTACAAACATTGTCTCCTTCTCGGGCGCTGCCTGGCCCTTACGGTCATCGGAGCCGTGAGCAGCCAGGCACCCAGCATGCCATTCCCCCGCCGTGCCCCCCCACCCACGCCAGCCAGCCAGCCAGCGGCGGCCTCCCCGGATGATTCCTGACGTCAGGGAGGCCGACATTCCGTGGTTTTCTAACAGGTCCCGGTTAACCCACCGGCAGGAGACGGGTTCTGCACCCATCGGTCCTTTCGCAAGCTACGCCGGTGACGTGAAAACGAACGTCCGGAGTTACGGTACCTGAACGGGGTCTTCCGCCTTCCCCCCGAAAGCCGCGTTGGCTCCCTCCCGCACGGCGAGCTCCAGGTCTGTGAAGCGGTTCCAGGCGTGGTCGTTGCTGTGCATGGCCAAGCCGTGCAGAGAATACTCGCCGTCTGACGCCAGATGCAGATCTGCCAGGTCCGTGTTGCAGTAACCTGACGCGACAAGGCATCATGGGGGCTCCTAACGGGGACACGGCAGCAGACCCCACAGCGGGGGTCTTGACATGGGGGCGGCTCCACAGGGAGACAAGCCCAGACCCAGCACGCAGGTGGACTCCTGGGTTACCCAAAGAGGTGGACGTCCCCACGGGCGATCCCCCCAAAGCCCCGGGGACAGTCACCCGGCTGGGCCACGGTCCCCAGTTCTTCAATGCAATGCTAAGGCGGGATGTTGCTGTGGAGGGTGGTTTGACATCTAGAACCAGATGACCTTAGGCGATGTGGGTGGGCCCTGCCCAATCAGTCGAAGGCGTTAAGAGCAGGGATGAGGTTTTGCTGAGCAAGAAGGAATTCTGCCTCAAGACTTCAGGGCCACTGTGAATTGATTTTCAACCATCCCCCCCACGACAGCTGGATGACCCATCTCCTTGCTATACACCCGCAGGTCTATATCCCCCGGGTTCTGTTTCTCTGGAGAGCCTGGACTGGTGGGGCTCTTCCTCCCTCCATCCTCTTCACACCCAGCCGGGCTGTCTGTAGGACCTGGTCCCCAAGAGCCCCTCTAGGGCACCCACATCTGGAGAATGGGAGGCTGGGGGTAGAGGGGATGGTGGGGGCGACCCCTATCTCTCAACGGAAGGCCCCACCAACTGTAATCATCGGAGATAAAGAACAGCACTGCACCCATTTTAATACTTAAATGTTGTTACTTCCAAAGGGGCCTTCGGAAGAGCAGCAATGCCCCACGAGCACGTGTGGGCATGGTCCACAGGGTTTGCAAGGCCGTGGCAAAAATGTGCAGGAAGAAGCTCCGCGCTGATCAAAAGTCTGGACACCCGGAACTTTCTCTAGGTTCAATCATTATTTTTGATAGAGGAGATCATTACAATGATCTGGGTGAGGAGAAAGTTCTGCTTTCTATGCTCCAAATTGTAACCAGACGTTTGTATGACTTTTGTGCAAAGGGCAGGTTCTGGGGCCCATGCCAGCACCCCGCTTTCCTCCTTATCACAGAAGTGAAGGTGCCTCACCTGCCTGGGGTCCTCGACCCTCCCCCATCATTCCCAAGCCATCCATAGGGACCATCCATACGACTGTCTGCTCTGAGACCATGCTCCAGAGTCTGGTTCATCTCAGCAAACACACTGTTACCCACCCGTCCATTCACCCATCCATCTACCTACCTATCCATCTATCCTTCCTTCCATTCATCCATCTACCTACTTACCTACCTATCCACCCACCCATCCATCCACCGATCCAACCACCCATATACCCATTGATCTACCTACTTACCTATTCATCCATCCATCTACCTATCTATCCACCTGTCCATCCATCTACCTACCTATCCATCCATCCATCCACCTCTCTTCCTACCTATCCTTCCTTCCATTCATCCATCTACCTACTTACCTACCTATCCATCGATCTACCTACTTACCTACCTATCCATTGATCTACCTACTCGCCTATCCATCCATCCATCTACCTATCTATCAACCTGTCCATCCATCTACCTACCTATCCATCCATCCATCCACCTCTTTCCCTATCTATCCTTCCTTCCATTCATCCATCTACCTACTTACCTACATATCCATACACCCATCCAACCACCTATCTACCCATCCATCTACCTACCTATCCATCCATCCACCTCTCTTCCTGCCTATCTATCTATCCTTCCTTCCATTCATCCATCTACATACTTACCTACCTATCCATCCACCCATCCATCCACCTGTCCATCCACCCATCCATGTGTTCATCCATCTACTTTCCTATCTATCCATTTATCCATCCTTCCTTCCATCCTACTTTCCTTCCTTCTTTCCTGCCTTCTGTCCATCCATCCAACCATCTTTCCTTCTTTCCATCTGTCCTTCCTTCCATCTATCCATCCATCAGTCTATCCATCAAAATCCCCTATTACCTACCTAGCTATTTTTCATCTCTGTCTATTACCAATCCATTATCTGTCTATGTGTATCCACCCATTCATCTCAATTGTCTAAATAAGTAAAAACAAACATGTATCTATGATGTGCACACATATATGTTCCTTTGGTTCTGTTTCTCTGGTGAACCCTGAGTGATACAGCTCCTTTGAGAGCAGAGCCCATAAAGAAGTCACTCTCCTAACACACGCACACACAAACACCCCCCCACATACACTTATGTCTCCTTTCTTCCATCCTCTGCTTTTTACCCTTGGGGAAAAGCCACATTCCGGGGGTCTGGTCCTCCCTGCCTTGGCTTAGAAGCCACCTTCACTCGGTGACTTACTTCCACCGACAGCGATTATCAGCAAGACACTTCAATGTCCTCTTACCTCTGTCTGTCTTCTCTAGTAATCCCAGGGCCACACAGACATCCAGGAGCCGTTCAGTTCCACACACAGAGGCGTCAATTTTGCCTGCAATATCCACGGCCTTCAGTGGGGCTTCATCTTTTAGTACATCAAACACCTTCAGCTTGCAAGCTATGAACAGGGCCTGTCCATTAAAAACAAGTACAATTAGACTTACTACGTGACTTGTCCTGCACTTTTGACTCCTATAGACCCAAGACATGGAGGTCAAAGCTGTGAAACGTATTTAACTTGTCAATAGAAATGTCTCCTCCAGAGAACCGCGGATTTAGGCTCCAGCTGGTACAAGGTTTGCACAAGGCAAAAGCACATCAGTGAATACCAAGCGGAAAAACTGTCCCATGGGAGAAAAACCAGTATGTTGCGGTTTGGGGCTGAATTGTGTTTTCCCCCAAGATCTGTATGTTGAAGCCCTAACTCCCAGGACCTCAGGATGTGACAGTATTTGGAGGCAAAGGGCTGTCCTCAGCTGCAGAGTCTCTATGAAGCTCAGGACACATGGCCTCCGGTAACAGCGATGACCTTCACTCACGCTGCTCTCAGCTTGTAACGCAAAAACCTTTTGTGACAACTGATGCACATCCGCAAAGGGCCAGACGCGGAGCTGCTTCTAGAACTACCGTGATGGACCTGGCAAGGTGACATATGCTCCGAGACTCCCTACTGCCCCTCAGCTTGGTCAGCTCACCTGACCACTGGGACACCTTTGTAAGGAGAACGATGCACTAAGTGGGCAGATGGATACACAGGTGGGCAAGTAGATAGACGACAGATGAGATAGACAGATGATAGATAAATAGATATATAGGCAGATAATTGATAGTTTGATCATAGGTACACAGGTAGATAGATAGATGATAGTTTGATGATAGGTAGGTAGGTAGATAAACAGATCAGAGAAGGGGCGCCTGGCTGGCTCAGTCAGTTAAGCATCTGTCTTCGGCTCAGGTCATAATTCCAGGGTCCTGGGATCAAGCCCCACATTGGGCTCCCCGCTCGGTGGGGAGCCTGCTTCTCCGTCTCCCTATTTCGCTCCCCCTGCTTATGCTCCCTCTCCCCCCATCAAATGGATACGTAAAGTCTTTAAAAAGAAAAAGATAGGCAGATGCCAGGACCACAGTATAGCTCAATCGAGTGATGGTACGATGCCGCTGCAATCCTGTTTTAACTATTACTTGCAGGGAAACTTGGTATTTGGAGGTACAACCCAGCACAACCACCTCTCCTAATCATGAGAGCTCCTGCCCCTGACAAGGCCGTCACAGGGAGGTGGCCAGGGGTGGAGTGTGGGAAGGGGCGGTCTGCAGTCCCCCACCCAGTGTCCCCAGCATCCCCAGAGCCACTGATGTGGCCCCAGCAGAGCCCAGGTACAGGGAGGGCCATCTCCCTGCTGTCTCTCAAGCCCAGAGCCACTCAGGTAGCTGGGAGGTCAGCCGAGTGGGGCAGCGGGAGAAGGCCAGAGAGAAGATGCACGAGCTGCGTGGGCGTGGAAGGGCAGAGTGCAGGGACGGCCGCTACCAGACCCATCCTTGGCAGAGATGGTGGGAGATGACCAGGTAGGCTTCTGCCTGAGACGCTGTCCAGTCTGGCCTGGGCACCCGGTGTTTCCTGGAAGTGTCTGTGACCGTGCAGGAAGGACAGGGAGGCCACAGTCCCAGGCACCGGCTAGCTCCGGCGAGCACTCAGTGGCCTACAGGTTCCCACCCCACCTGGGACACCCTCTGGCTGGGACAGCTGTCTGGGATCCCAAGGCCACACAGCAGGACGAGGTCGCAGATCCCTCCAGGCAGCTGGTGACCCGGTGCTAGAGTCCACCTGCCACCTGGCCGGTGGGAATGCTGGGCACCCCGAGGCTGCTGCCCGGTCAGCATTCTGGCCCGGCCTCCCTGGGCTGCAGAGAAGCCGGCCAGCGATGCACTGTGGGCCCAGGCTGGGGTCATGACCGCTGCTCACCTTCAAACACCCCAGACACCTCGCCCCCGCTGGGCACAGGCCTCGGCCACTGCAGCCCTGAGCACGGAGTCTCACACGCCAGGGTGTGCGCCCTGGGATATCAGGTCACAGCCTCCGTGGCCCCTGAAGTCAGTATCTCTGTGCCCAGCCATTTAGTGAAGGCGGAAAACCAGCTGCGGACACTCTTATGGGCTGAACACTGGCCCCAAAAAGATATGCCAAAGTCCTGACCCCTAGAACCTGAGAAGGGGACCATATTTGGAAACAGGGTCTTTGCAGATGTGAAGTGAACGATCTGAGATGAGCTCATCCTGGATCAGGGTGGCCCTAAATCCAATGACAGGTGTCCTTGATAAGAAACAGAAGAGGAGACACAGACACAGAGGAGAAGCCACGTGAGGACAAAGACAGAGATGGGAGGGACGCGGCCACGAGCCCAGGGACGCCTGGAGCCCCAGAAGCTGGAAGAGGCAGGAAGGACCGTCCCCTGGAGCCTCGGGAGGGAGGACAGCCCTGCCCCACCTGGATCTCAGCATCCCTGCCCCTCCTGGATCTCAGCAGCCCTGCCCCACCTGGATCTCAGTGGTCCTGCCCCGCCTGGATCTCAGACTTCTGGTCTCCAGACCTGGGGGAGGATGAATTTCTCTGGTTTTAAACCCCCAGTCTGCGGTCACTTGTTACGGCTGCCCCAGGACACTCAGACAGGTACCTTTGATGCTTTGAAGCCATCTACGAGTTCCAGAAGGCCCACTGGGAACGGGGGCGTGATCTCCGCTGTCCTGTTAGAGTCTGCTCCCTGGGAGCCAGCAGGAACCTGTCCTCTGTCACCGCCCGCCTCTGCCCTTCGGTGGCCGCCACCCTCATTGCCCTGAGCAGGGTCTGAGCTGCCCTTTTCCACGTCGCTCAGGTTCTCGAAAGTGTCGACAGGTGGGATGGAGTCGTGCTTGACCCGCTGCATGTCCTCGCGGCGAGGCGGGTAGTACAGCTCCACCAGCTTCTTGCAGAAGTGGTTCAGGGGGAAGCCCATGACGTTGAGGAAGTCTCCGTGGACGTACTCCACCAGCATGCCGCCCAGCGCCTGGATCCCATAGCCACCGGCCTTGTCCCTGAGCGGGGAGGAAGGAAGCAGAACGGGGCGGGAGGGAGAGGAGGTGGAAGATTACAGGAGAAATCAAAGTTTCGAGGGTCAAAAGACTGGTGGCTGGTGGATGGCTTCATTCCATGCGATCAGACGGGATGGCCGGCCCATCACCCCGGCTGCTTCAGTGAGGAGTCTGGCTCCGGGAAAAGTCCCAAGTGATCCTTTGGTCCCACCAGGGGCGATGACAAGGTGTCCTGGGCGGTTCCCCCCAGGGTCACTACCTCCCTCCCACGCCAGGCCCGGGGCACGGCAGTCTCGGGGGCAGTGCAGAGAGGACCCCGACCCCAGCTGTGCTCTTGTGCACGTCCGCATCTCTGGTCCAGGAGCCTCAGCCAAGACCTCCTTAGGGACCGAAGATGGCACTTCAAAGACCCTTTCCCGGACCCTGACTTAGCGCCTAGTGCTTTCTACCTCACGCTCCCTCCTCTGCTTGCCCCAGACCCCGGTCCCTAAAACGGCAGGAGGTGTCAGTTCAGGGCGTCCTCGGCAGTGGGACCGTCCCCTGGCGTCTGCACCCATGCACCTGCCCCCCACCCAGCCCCGTTCCATGGGGGGAAACGGAACGGGGAGCAGGTGTGCTCAGCCCTGTAGCCACAGGTTCACCTGACGGCCGCACGTGAAGAAAGACTGATTCTCACGCTGTGGGTGGTTCTCATCCACCGTCCCAGCACAGGGCAGCTCAGGTCCTGACACGGGCCCTGCCTGCAGCCCCCGGCCCCGACTGCTCCTCTAGCACGGGCATCACCTGAGTCCCTGCACTGACCGCCTGAGCCTGGCCCCCGTTGTAATCGGGACACTAACACGATGACTATGCACTAGATGTCTGTGTCCCCCCGCACCCCCCAAATTCATATATCGAGATCTAACCTGCAAGGCGACGGTGTTAGGAGGTGGGGCCTTTGGGAGGGGATCAGATCATGAGGGCGGCGCGCCCACGCACAGGATTAGTGTCCTCGTACGAGGGACTCACATGGGCTCCCCGCTGTCGATGTATTCCCAGAGGAGCTCCTCGGACAGCTCAGAGAACTTCACCGTGGTCTCCTCGTGGAACTCGGACACCTCCATGTCCAGCTGGCTGTCTGCAACACAGGGCTGCCAGTCAGGGTGCACGGCCTCAGGGCCCCACAGCTGTGCTCTGCGCATCTGAGGGACATCTGCCCTGGCTCTGAGTATAAGTCAGCTAGGAACTGTTAATTGGGGGCAGGAGGAGGCCACAAGCAGGAAAAACAAGAGTTACAAACTCAAGCAAGCAAAACCCGTGAGAGGAATAAAAAGTTGCAACCCTCAGACCCAGACCAGCAGAGGGGGGGTGCCTGGGGTTTGGGGGATAAAAAGTTGCAACCTGAAGACCCAGACCAGTGGGGGCCTGGGGTTTGGGGGATAAAAAGTTGCAACCTGCAGACCCAGACCAGTGGGGGCCTGGGGTTTGGGGGATAAAAAGTTGCAACCTGGGCACCTGGGTGGCTCAGTTGGTTAAACGACTGCCTTCGGCTCAGGTCATGATCCTGGAGTCCCTGGATCGAGTCCCGCATCGGGCTCCCTGCTCAGCGAGGAGCCTGCTTCTCCCTCTGACCCTCCCCCTCTCATGTGCTCTCTCTCTCTCATTCTCTCTGTCTCAAATAAATA
>NW_022589763.1:987318-987490 GCF_004348235.1 Phoca vitulina
AAAAAAAAAAAAAAAAAAAAGTTGCAACCTACAGACCCAGACCAGTGGAGGGGGGGGGCCTGGGGTTTGGGGGATAAGAAAGTTGCAACCTGCAGACCCAGACCAGAGGGGGCCTGGGGTTTGGAGAATAAGAAAGTTGCAACCTACAGACCCAGACCAGCAGGGGGCCTGG
>NW_022589763.1:987500-988666 GCF_004348235.1 Phoca vitulina
AGAAAGTTGCAACCTGCAGACCCAGACCAGCAGGGGGCCTGGGATTTGGGAGATAAAAAAGTTGCAACCTGCAGACCCAGACTAGTGGGGAGGGGGGGCGGTGTCTGGGGTTTCCTGCAGGAGCAGAGGCCGTGGCTGTGGGGTTGGAAAACCCCGAGCATAGCCTGCGGGGCACATTACACAAAGCAGCATTTACAGCAAATCCTCAGGGTTTGGGTTCTTTTTTAAAAAAAAACAACCTTCTTTGTCCTACTGTGATTTCAGGATGGCCAGCGTGAGCCAATCCCCTCTGCCTTCCGGACCGCAGAAGGTCTGGAGGGAAGCACCTGTGTGGGTCACGCTGGGCGGGCGAGCCCATCTCTGTCAGGTGCTTCGAGGCCTCCATGCAGCCCCAAGTTCCGGAGGCAGAAGTGAGGGTGCAGGTCTGCGGGGACGGAGGAGCGTGCTCCTCCCGCGGTGGCCCCGGGCCTGGGGAGGGTGCTGTTGGCACTGTACCTCTGGTGCAACAGTGGACAATGGCGACGCCCGTGAACACGCTGTGCTCTTTCCCGTTCAACCTGTAAGATGCAAGCAGTATGACATGTCCCCCCCACCTCGCGGACGCAGCACGTTCCCACCACCCAGCTCTCAGCCTGCGTCTGCCTACTGTCCTGCAGTGGAGTGAGACACCAGTGCACGGGACACAGCAGGGCCTGCGGGATGCGATGCCCTGAGATGGGTGGGTGGACATGCCCCGCCGGGAAGGAGACTGCCCGTCTGCCCTCTGCCTGAGCAGAAGCTCATGGGGAAAGCCGGTCACATGGAGGTGGGCACGGGGAGGCCATCACTCAGGAGGACAAGACCAGGACTAAAAGCTCATGGACATATGGACAACCAGGAGAGTGGCCACAGAGGCTGAGTGCAGACCCCTCCCCAGGCTCGGACCCCATTCCAGGTGTGACCCAGGCATGGACCGCCTTGGACCTGAACGCTGTCCCAGGTGCAGACCCTAACCTGAGGACCTAACCCCACCCTGGACATTACCCCCACCTCAGGTGCTGACCCTGCCCGGGACCCTAACCTGAGGACCTGACCCCACCCTGGACATTAATCCCACCCCAGGTGCTGACCCTGCCTGGGACCCTAACCTGGGAACCAGACCCCACCCCAGGTGCTGACCCTGCCTG
>NW_022589763.1:988676-989013 GCF_004348235.1 Phoca vitulina
CCCTAACCTGGGAACCAGACCCCACCCCAGGTGCTGACCCTGCCTGGGACCCTAACCTGAGAACCTGACCCCACCCCAGACATTAACCCCACCCCAGGTGCTGACCCTGCCTGGGACCCTAACCTGAGATCCTGACCCCACCCCAGACATTAACCCCACCCTAGGTGCTGACCCTGCCTGGGACCCTAACCTGTGGACCTGACCCCACCCGGGACATTAACCCCACCCCAGGTGCTGACCCTGCCTGGAACTCTAACTGGAGAACTAGACCCCACCCTGGACATTAACCACACCCCAGGTGCTGACCCTGCCTGGGACCCTAACCTGGGAACCAGAC
>NW_022589763.1:989023-992880 GCF_004348235.1 Phoca vitulina
CCATCCTGGACATTAACCCCACCCCAGGTGCTGACCCTGCCTGGGACGCTAACCCAGACCCAGGTGCTCACTCCACCCTAAGCCCTGCCCCCGCCCCAGGTGTGGACCCCATCCTGGGCCCTGACCCTACCCCGCGCATGGACCCTGCCCCAGTGCTGTTCCCAGGGGGACCGCAGTCTGCACCCACCTGGAGAGCATCCTGTACGCATCTTGCTTGTCCACCGGCTTCTCCAGAATCAGCCCCCCGACCGTCTGCCAGAGAACCAGGGAGGGGTCCACTCTCACTAAGCCAGATCTCACTGCCCACACCTTGATTTCAGTCACCAAGGACACACAAACCAAACTGGAGGCCAGACAAGGGCCCCGAGGGGGGACTCACCACAATGGTGTCCGCTCCGACGACAACATCGGGGGCCCGGAGGTCCTTCTGCAAGAAATCCGAACCCAGCTTTAGAAACGACGATCCTGTGGTCTTGCACAAATACCCTGGTGGCGTGACGGGTGGATACGAGGCCTGTCTCACTTCGGAAATTAAGATGCAGGTGTCCTCAATGTCCCCAGTAAGAACACGAGTGTGACCCCAAATCCTCCCCAAGCTATCCTGAATTAAGGACAAAGCCGGTTTTTTGACCTGCTCAATGTAAGCTGAAGAAAAGGTACTCCAGACAATAAAATAAATCCAAGTGGAAAATTCAGGCTTGGGGCTGAACACGCTCGTCTGGGATCTATACGGAACCTTGAACTTAGGTTGTACTTAAAAATTAACCTTTCCACTGTCGAAAATCAATGGATCGATACTTGTTTATTTATACCAATACTCATTATAGCATTAGGTACAATGCATTTGTTATATTACGTTAGTTGCAATAGGATATTATTATAACACTTAGCAATAATAATCTACCTTAACTATGTATCATAAACGATGCTGTTATACTCATTGCAATAGTGTATTATATAGTAACATATAGTAATAGTTTAAGTCCGTTAATTCTGTATCATAAATGACAATGTTATACTCAGTGTAACAGTATATTATATAGTAACACATAATAATAATTTAGGTCCGTTAATTCTATATCATTTTTTTTTTTTTAAAGATTTTATTTATTGAGAGAGGGAGACACAGTGTGTACACCGAGCTGGGAGGAGAGGGAGAAGCAAGTTCCCCTTGAGCAAGGAGCCCAAGGTAGGGCTCAATCCCAGGACCCTGGGCGTTAATTCTCTATCATGAGTGATGCCATTATATTACTTACAGTATGACTTACGTAGTAATATACAGAAACAGATATGCTATACTCATTCTTTATTGTAAGTGATACTGTAATATTAATTGTAATAGTATGTTACATGGTAGCACATAGTAATGAATAAGCTACATTAATCCTTTATGATAAATGATACCATTCTGTTAATCCCAATAGCATGCCACAGAGTAACAGACGGATAAACTGTTACATCAAAGGTACTATCACGTTAATTATAATAGTATGCTACACGGCAACACTCATTCATAGATCAGCTACAGTAATTGCGTAGGATACGGTAAATGGCATTTATTTATGACATGTCCATTGAAAACCCAGCAAGAGAACTCCCTAAAGACGCAGAAGCAGAGCCCCCTTGCCTGGTGCATCCTGCTGGCCACCTCCAGGGCCTTCTGCTTGGCTGTTTCGATGGCGTAGGCATAAGGCGTGGGGAAGGACGCTTTATCAAGCTTCTCTTTGAACCTGGAAGGAACCACCTCGAACCTGAGACCCTGAAAGAGCGGAGAACAGGGTCTTGGGGGATGACAGGAAGAACCCAAGGACCTTGAGCAGCATGTGCCAGGTTTATAGTAAATGTGGCCTTTCCCACATGCCAGGAAGGAGCCAAACACTGACCAGTGATCACCAAACACTGACCAGTGCCGGCCCACGCGTGGCCGGGGACCAGCAGACCTGGTGGGAAGACATCGGTACATGGGGCAGCCACGCAGAGGCCAGCAGGACAGTTTGGTTGGGGCTCAGGGGTCTGAGGCTTTGCGGGGTCAAAGGGCTCCCAGAGTGTCCCTGAGGCCAGCATTTCACCCCCCACAGTGGACAAACAGCTGAAAACATCCCGCCAGCACAAAATGCCACAGGGGACTGACCGTGGTCCCCAAACACGTGTGGACAGGCAAGGCAGTCCCCTGTGGGGGGCTGGTCATGCAGAAAGTGACACCCCGGAGTTGGTGCGGACAGGACTGTGGGCCTTGAACACAGAGAGTCAAACTTCCCTACCCCACTGGCAGCCCCCGGACAGAGCTCCCATGAGGCTCTGACCATCCCTGCCCCCACCTCTCTGAGGGGCCCCCTCCTTGGTCCTTGACCTCCTATACCCCATCTTCTGCTCTGTACCACCCCCCAACCCCTCCTCCTATCTCCAGTACCCCCTGCCCCCCACACAGGGCCTCCCCACGGTGACCACGTCCCCTCCACTCTGGCTCCGTCTCTCCCCCATTACCAGCTCCAGGATGGACCCAGCTCAGGCACAGACATGGCCTTGGCCTGGCAGCGCCCCCCACCCCGGCCCCCAGCCCCCTGGCCGGCAGGTCCTAGGCTACTTGGCCTGGCCTGAAGACTCTGGTCCCAGACCATACAGACTGCAATTACTCTCAGTCACTGGGACCCTGAATGACTATGCCATGGCTCCAACAAAGACCCCAGTCTGCAGACCCCGGCTACCAGATCACACAGAGTCCTACTCTCCCCAGCCTGCAGCCCCCAGCTCCTGGCCTGGAGCCACTGGTCACTAGACCCCAGTCACAGGGCCCTGCAGGGTCACTAGGACCCCTGGCACTAGCCCCACTGGTCTGGTCAGTAAGCCCTCAGTTACCAGGTCCCCCAGCACCAGGCCATCCTGGATCACCAGGGCCCTTGGCCCCAGGGACCAGTCACCAGACCACCCCCCGGCCACCTGGCACCAGGCCCTTTCTTGGTCACCAGGCTCCTGGTCCCCAAGCTCTTGGTCACCGGGCCCCTGGAAACAGGCCGACAGGCACGAGGCTCCCAATCACTAGATCCCCCAGTCACCAAGACCTCCCTCTTCCACACCTCCCCCCACCACCCCCCACCTCCCAGGTCTCCAGACCCCTCCCCCCCAGGCCCACCGGCCCCCAGATCAATAGGTCCCTGGCTCACCAGCCCCCCCCCCCGCCCCCACACCAGAACCAGAAGCCCCAGTCACCAGACCTCCAATCACCTGGAGCCCCAGTCCCCCAGTCACCAGAGCCCAGGTCACCAGACCCTCCGGCCCCAGGCCCCCAGATCACTAGGTCCCCAGTCACCAGGCTCTCCGGTCCCCGGCCCCAGTCCCCCAGTCACCAGAGCCCCAGGTCACCAGACCCTCCGGCCGCAGGTGCCCCAGATCAGTAGGCCCCCCCCCCCCGCAGCAGGCCCCCAGGCTCCAGGCCCCCCCAGGTGCCCAGGCCAGTAGGCGCCTGGCCCCAGGCCCCCGGCCCCCAGCCCCACCGCAGACCCCGGCCCCAGGCCCACAGTCACCAGAACCTCAGGCCACCAACCCCCGGCCCCCAGCACCGCCGCAGTCCCCAGCCCCAGGCCCGCAGTCACCAGACCCCCGGCCCCCAGCCCCGCCGCAGACAGCGGCCCAGGCCCGGCGCAGGCCGCTGGCTCACCGCGTGGCTGAGGATCTCCCGGCGGCGCGGGGAGGCGCTGGCCAGCACCACGCGCTTGTGCAGCAGCTTCCCGATCACCGGGCTCAGCACCATGGCGGCCCGACCCCGGCGCCGCGCACGGGGCCTGCAGCCAGACCTGGAGCCCGACCCGCCGCCGCACTCCGCGCGCTTCCGGCCCAGTGAAGCCCCGCCCCCAACGAGG
>NW_022589763.1:992890-1017096 GCF_004348235.1 Phoca vitulina
CCCGCCCCGCCCGCCGGAGCCCCGCCCCGCGCCCCACGTTCTGAGCCGAGTGAGGCCCTGCCCCTAACGAGGCCCCGCCCCGCGCCTCACGTTCCGAGCCGAGTGAGGCCCTGCCCCTAACGAGGCCCCGCCCCGCGCGGCGCCCCGCCCAGGCCCCGGCCCCGCCCGCCGGAGCCCCGCCCCTGCATTCCTATTCCGGACTCTAGGCTGCGCGTCCCCTCCGCCCTGCGCCCCAAAACCAGCTGCGCCCGCCGAGGGGCTGGGGGCGGAGGTCGTTGCGGACGGTCTCCGGGAACCCGACGTCGCGGGACCCCTTGGGAGCCGTGGGGGGCGGACGCAAAGATGGGGGTGTCCTCGGGAGGCAGTGGAGGGACGCGGGCATGGGGGGTGAGGAGATGGGAGTCCCCGGAGCACCGCGGAGGGTGCGGAGATGGGGGTGTCCCCGGGAGGCGGTGGAGGGGCAGAGATGGGGGTTCCCTGGGGGCCTGGTTGAGAACCCTGCCACATATGGACAGATACATAGGTAAACAGGTAGATAGGGAGAGAGAGGGAGAGTCTCTCCTGCTAACGTTTTTAGGGGGCTTTCTCGGCCTCAGCACTACTGACGTTTGGGGGGTCGGATGATTGATTTTTGTGGGGGCGACCTGCGCACACCACGATATTTAGCAGCATGCCCAGTTTCTGCCACTAGATGGCAGTGTCTTCCCTTCAAGTTGTGACAACCCCAATTCTCTCCAGACATTGCCCCGGGCTCCCCGGGGAAAGAATAGCGGTTGATTGAGAACCCTGAGCATAAACCTGCTAGATAGATAGATAGATAGATGATAGATAGATAGATAGATAGATAGATAGATAGATAGATAGATAGATGATAGATAGATAGATAGATGATAGATAGATAGATAGATGATAGATAGATAGATAGATAGATAGATGATAGATAGATAGATAGATAGATAGATGATAGATAGATAGATAGATGATAGATAGATAGATAGATAGATAGATAGATAGATAGATAGATAGATGATAGATAGATAGATGATAGATATAGGGATAGAGATGGATGGATGGATGGATAGATAATAGATATTTTGGATGGATGCATGGATAGAGATGATGGATGGATGGATGGATGGACAGATGATAGATGGCTGGATGGATGGTGGATGGATGAGTAGATAGATGGATGGACAGATAGGCAGACAGATAGATGATAGATGGCTGGATGGATGGTGGATGGATGAGTGGATAGATGGATGGACAGATAGGCAGACAGATAGATGATAGATGGCTGGATGGATGGTGGATGGATGAGTAGATAGATGGATGGACAGATAGGCAGACAGATAGATGATAGGTGGCTGGATGGATGGTGGTTGGATGAGTGGATAGATAGATGGATGGATAGACAGACAGAGCCTGTCATGCAGGTCCGACCTTCTCAGCCTGGGGACTGTTGACGTCTGGGGCTGACTGACTCTGATGTGGGGCGTCCTGGGCGCCGGAGGGTGCTATGCAGCGTCCCTGTCTCTATCTCCCACATGCCCGTAGCGCCCCCGAGTGTTGAGACCACCAGAAATGTCCCCCAGACGAATATGCACATGTGCATACAAACCCATATTGCACATAAGTAGGCCTATGTATATATATGGCACAGACGTATTTCTACGTGGCAGCCTACGATATATTTTGATGGCATTGTTACTTCTCATTTTTTCCCCCTTAATGTTCTGCGCTGGCTGATCCCCCGTGAGGCACGGGATAGGGGTCAAAGCAGGTTTAGATACCCATAGCCCGTGTCGTGATACACATGGAGGGGGCTGGGGTGGTGGGCAGAGCCTGGGGACCTTCCATACAGACCACAGTGGTGCCTTCTGCTTGTCCCCGGCACTCTCCCCGCAGAGAGCCCGAGAACCAGGAGGGCAGGATGCAGGTAATCCCACCCCTTCCTCCCCCCATCCCTATGCCTGTCCATCCCGGCCCCCCAGACCCCTGCAGGGAGCCTCTCTTGGTTAGGGCCGCCCACCAGCCAGCCCCTTGATAGCGGTTCTGATCGCGGGCTGGCCTCACCCAGGGCAGCCTGCCCCAAGCATCCCATGTATTTTGGAAGTCAGTCCTTGGTAGGTTGAGCTTGACATTTCCCTCAAGATCCCCGTCACATCTGCGCACAAGCCACTCATCTCCTTCTTTAAAGAAGAGCCGGTTTATTCTGCGATCCTTTTAGGCTCTCGGGGAGGTTGCCCAAATAGCACAGAGGGTCCCCGCACACCTGTCACGTCCTTCCCTATCCGGTTGACAACACCCTCCCATCACGTGGTGCGTTGGTCGCAAATACGAGCCGGCACGGGCGCATCCCCAGACCACGATCGAAGGCAGCCCGTTTGCCCAGCACCCTTCCACGATCTGGTTAAAGGAATGTCGTTTTCCCCGAGAGGCCCCCCATCCCCCGCTGCTTCTTTGTTGGGACTGCCAACAGGCTGGCTGGTGTTTTGATGGTTTGCCTGGGCTCCAGCGGACGTGGGCTGGAGCTCTGGGGACAGGTGCCAGGTTCAAACCCAGGGTGTCCCACTCGCCGGCTCTGGGACCCCGGACAAGTCCTTCCACCTCTCCATGCCTCAGTTTGTTCCTCTGCAAAATGGACCCAACACTTACCCCACTGTAGTGAGACGGAGGAGCTCATCCACGTGATAGACAGGGGGATGCCCTGGTGTGGGGTTTATCCTATGAAGGCTGCCCGTTGTGTGGGGTTTATCCGTGAATCCCAGAAACTAGCGTACCCATTACATGGCTTATCCTCGTCCGGAGACCCTCTCCCTGTGCCTTCACTTGGATTTATTCCTACCCTAGAAGTACTTTCATGACACACACAAAAAAACCAAAACAAAAAAACCTTCATGGACATTTGCAGAATCGCACAGATTTCCAAAGAGATCAGACTTCAAAAAAAAAAAAAAAAAAAAAGCGAAGGTCAAACATTGAAGCTTTTTAACTAAGTCATTCTGAACCCAAATTATTTCTTCATTGACTGAATAACTATGACGTTCTCAAGTCTTGGTAAGTGGGGGATGCGTTTTCTTGGCTGTCTATTCCAGAAAGAGTGAAAAGTGCAGGGTAGAAATATGTTCCCGGCACCTCGTGAAAGAGGCAGAGTTCTCGATGTCCCGGCTACTTCAGCCCCATTGTTTTTGGTATTTGGATTGGACCCTTCGTTGGAGATTGAGGTCAAAATGTGCCCAACTAGGGCTATTTGGATTTTGTCTCTCGCATGAGAGACAGGCGGTGCTCACCCAGCCCATGGAGCAAAGAGGGAAGAATAGTGATAAACGTTACCACGCGGATGAACCCCAAAATGCCGTATTGAGAAAAAGCACCCCCTGTGCTGTATGATCCCACTGATGTCACAGGGACAGAAAGGACACATCTACAGAAGCAGGAAGTGTACTGTGCACTTGCTTGGGGCTGGCTGTAGGGACGGAGAGCAAACGGGCATCGGACATCTTTTTGGGGTGCTGGAAATGTCCCATAGCTGCATTGTGGTGTTTCTGGGACACCTCTACAAACGTATTAAATACCTGGTGAGCTATGTGGTGGGTAAATGGTACCTTGATTCAACGGTGACGTGGGCGAAGCTGGAGGGACGTGATGGTCCGTCACATAAGCCACACACAAACGGACAAATGCTGCGTGATTCCATGTATATATGGGGCCCCTGGAGGCGTCACTGTTATAGGGACAGAGAGCAGATGGTGGGGGATGGGAATGGTTCCTTGTTTCCTGGGGTCAGAGCTTCCGTTCGACACGATGAAGGATTCAGGACACGGACGTTGGGGACGGTGGCACAGCACCGTGAATGTGTTTGATACCACTGACCCGCACACTCAAACGTGGTTAAAATGGTAAATTTTGTGTGTATGTATTTTACCACAATATAAAAAAATTGGAAGGAAAAGAAAAAAAAAAGAATAGCTGGGTTGGGAATGTTTACTTCTTCCACATTCAGCAATTCGGAGAGGCGACACTGGGCAGAAATCGATGTCTTTGTGTGACATTTCCCAATATACCTCACTTTAAGTATAGATATTTTCAAATATGCTCAAAGGAAAGAGAATTATAGAATGGAACCCCACATTCCTTTCACCCAGCTTCAAGCATTACCAGTGATCAGCATTCTGCCATTTTTCTTCCAGCCCCCCAAATTTGCATGCATGCCCATGTACATGCATATGTATGTGTGTGTGTGTGTGTGCATGCATGGAGGGATGCCCACATGTGTGCATGTGTGCATATGAATATGTGTGCACGTATGTGTGTGCATGCCTGTGTGTGCATGCATGGATGGATGCCCACATGTGTGCATGTGTGCATATGGATACGTTGTGTGCATGTATGTGTGTGTATGCATGTGTGTGCATGCATGGATGGATGCCCACATGTGTGCATGTGGATACATTGTGTGCACGTATGTGTGTGTATGCGCGTGTGTGCATGCATGGATGGATGCCCACATGTGTGCATGTGGATACATTGTGTGCACGTATGTGTGTGCATGCATGGATGGATGCCCACATGTGTGCATGTGTGCATATGGATACGTTGTATGCACGTGTGTGTATGCATGTGTGTGCATGCATGGATGGATGCCCACATGTGTGCATGTGTGCATATAGATACATTGTGTACACGTATGTGTGTGCACGTGTGTGCATGAATGGATGCCTGCATGTGTGCATGCGTGTATATGGGTACATGATGTGCACGTGTGTGTGTGCATGTGTGTGCATGCACAGATGGATGCCGGCATGCATGCACATGGGTACATTGTGTGCATTTGTGCGTGATGGATGCCCGCATACCTGCGTGAATATGGGTACATGTGTGTGCATGCATGCATGTATGTGTGAGTATGCATGTGTTTGCTGTGGTATTTTAATCCAAGCATCAATCATCATATCATTAGACACATGAATATTTACACATGTATCTCTTACAAAAAAAGGATGTCTTTTTAGAGCCCCATCATCCGGGGCAACAAATCCGTGATTACACCCCACACCCCATCCGTGTTGTGCTGCCCCGATTCATGCCGTGTGCTTCCAAGTAACCTGATTCCACCCTCCGTGGAGAGTCTTGGCATTGAAGATCCCGGGGCCTGGCTGGAGGGCATGTGCGATTCAAAGCAAGATGGGACATGTCTTTGGAAAGCGGGGGGCTCAGAGGTCAGAATGAGCAATGCGTTCACCTTCTGCACGGGGAAAAATCAGGGTTGGCATCAAGGATCATAAGTCTCGGGGTGCTTCTGCCTCTCCACGTGCAGCCAGGAGCTGAATCCCAGTATCACATCTTTTGAAAAAGTTCACATCCGTACGTACCCACACACGTGTATACTTTTATTTGCTACTTAGCAGGTGAACAGGTTGAGTTTCTGGGGAACGCACACACAGAGACAGACACAGCACACTACACTATTCGCGTGTTGAACCGGAAGCAAGACCAGTCCTGGCATTTCAGGCCATAGGACAAACACCGTGGCATGAAGCTGGGACCTGTGCATTGGGATCCCCAGCAATGGGAAAGACCCCGTGGGACTGCTTCCCTCCCCGGCCGCCCCCCACTCCACTAACGCCCCATGCTGAGGCGCTGCCCGTTTACTGGACAGTGACACCGGAGACAGTCCCCTCTGTCACCTGAGGGCTCCAGGGGCCTTACATCCTGTGGAGGAGGATATTATGTAGACAGGCTTCCTCCAGAATCAAGGTGTGCGGCTTCTCACGGGCCGCCAAGATGTTCTGTGCGGCTGGTTTGAGGTTTTCACAGCTTTTGTGCATCAGACGCACCGAGGCCCACGCCCAGAGTGTGGGTGGGGGTGTCTTGCTGGCTCAGGATTTCCGAGTCTGGATCCTACTGCCTCGACATTGCTTTCTAGGGTTTGGGTTTGGGAGAGTCAGGAAGAGATAGGGGGATGTGGCTCCTTCCCTGCAGAATTCGGGTCCTTGATGCCAGCCTTCTTGGAGTCACCTGTGCCTCCCCCAGGTAAATCCTTCGCCAGGTAAGTCTCAAGGGGTCTCTCTGAAGGGTCCCTATGGTGGCTCTGAACTCGGTGCACACAGCTGGGCATTCAGGACCAGTATGCTCGGACACTGTCCCCTGTGGGGACATTCTAGCTGCAAGGCGGTGGGCAATGACGATATGCGACCCCGGCGTGGCGTGGGGGGTGTCGAGGGGGACCCCCAAGGCTGACTCTCACAGTTCCCAAGGGCAAGCATAGCATGCACTCACCTACTTTCCACCTGCACGTGCCTCTGCCCCCACCGGACATGCATGGGCACCGGGCAAAGCTAGGAACCTGAGTTTGATTCTAGGACCATGCACAGGGAAGGGGGCCTGGAGCCCCCCAGGCTGGTATCGGGGTCCACAGTTTATACACTGACCTCTGGGGTCCACAGCACGTAACAGGAAGCCGGAACCGTGCGTGCCTCTCCAGTTACTGTGTGCAGCGGGCGCCTCTGTGAAGGGTGGCCACCTGCATCATTTTCAGATTCCAGGCGTGCACATCACTGTGTGCATCGACGAGGGGAGAGGTCACCTCTCGGCCACGTGGTGTTGAGGACTGAGGAGCCCGTGGGTGAGAGTTCCAGCTGGGACTCCGGCCTTCTCTGTGCAAGCTGGAGACTTAAATCCACAGGGGATTCATCCCAGAGTCGGAGGGGATGCTGAGATCCAGGCGGGGCAGGGCCGCTGAGATCCAGGTGGGGCAGGGCCAAGCTCCCTCCAGAGGCTCCAGGGGAGGGTCCTTCCTGCCTCCCAGCTTCTGGGACTCCAGGTGTCCCTGGGCTGGTGGCCATGTTCCCCCCCCATCTCTTCACGTGGCTTCTCCTCTGTATCTCTCTCTCCTATTTTGTCTTTTATAAGCACACCTGCCATTGGATTTAGGGCCACCCCGATCCAGGAGATCACATCCCGAGGTCCTGGGTGGACACGGGTTTGGGGTCACTATTCACTCTAGGACAGGTGTGTCTGTTTTCCTTCCAAAGCAGTGATGGCAGGAGCAGGTGCCCCCAGGGGCCCCTGGACGGCAGCTATCAATCTCCATCTGTATCTCGGACCTCCTGTGGGGAGGCTGCCCGCCCCGCAGCCGTTGCCCCCTGAAGGCCCCTGAGCCCGAAGCCGTGCATCCCCTTGCGATGAAGAAAGTATCAGAAACTTTGCTGTTTCAGGCAAATCGCAGGCTCCTGGAAACGCACTGTTTTGGCATCCCGGACCCCGCGGGGATGCGGTTGCTTGTCTTCCTGAAGCACTATGCATATTGGGGCTGGCACGGCTGTGTCCTGGGCTCAGGAAGAGACAAGGAAGCCCCTGCCCGTGTGCTCAGGCGGCCAGTAGGCACAAAGGGGCCCTGGGCGCTGGTCTTCCCACAGGCTTGTGCGGTCCGCCGTCTTGCTGGGTGCCTGGGTCAGGCCAGGTGCACAAGGCCAACCTCACACCGTGGGAGGCCTTGCCTGTGACTCAGGGTTCTCCGCTGGGAGCAGGATGCAGAGACCCAGCCGGGGGGCACCTCGGGGCAAGCTGCACCCCGAATCATGTCAGGGAGAGCCCGGTCGCAGGTGCTGACAGCATCGTCCTTCACAGAACTCGACCTCAGCAGAGTCTCATCTGCCTGGAGACCCTCCTCCCGCGTGGGGGGCCCGGCCCACCCCTCCTGCACGGATGTCGTTCCCGTCTGGACATTGTGACATGTTGTAGGACGTGAGGCTCGAGGAACCCGAGTGACCAACCCCTTTGGAAGCCCTTGCAACGTTTGTTCCTGGGGGGACCAGGTGACATGGGCTGGTGGGTGGGGGGAGCCTGTGAGCTCCCTGAGCACAGAGGCCAAAGGGGCCCATGCAGCCTGGCGGGGGTGAATCCCAGCGCACACAGTGACCGAGGGCAGTGTGAGCACAAAGTCCAGGCTGTGCCAGGCTGGGGAGCATCAGGTGTCAGCGGCGTCCCCGAGCGAGAGGCACAGAGAACCAGGCAGGCGGATGTTGCGGGTCGATGGGGACGCAGCTGGGCTGGCCGGGCGCTCTGCCAGGTCAGGTTGGGTGGTCATCCTCAGGGAGCAGGGCCAGTGCGCCTGGCACGCTGCGTCCTGTCCCGTTTCAGCGCGGGCTGTTCGGTGTCGCTGCGTCCCTGCGCCCTGCGGCCGTGCTGGGGCACCCGACTCGAGCCCCCCCTGGGGACCCTGTCCGTGCGCACGGACGCAGTAGCAGCGGCTGCGGGGGGCAGGCGGGCGGGGAAGAGCACCGCCCCTTCGTCCCGCACCTGTCCACTGCGCGCTCTGTGGGGGCGCGCGGCTCAGAACACGCTCTCCTGCCTCTTGAGCGAGGGCCGGCTGGGCGTGTCGAGCCCGTCGCCGGGGCCGCTTGACATGGAGCGCGCCGACAGCGTCCGAGTGAAGAACAGGGCGTCCCGGCGCGCGTCCTGGCTGCCGGCGGGCAGCCGCCCGTACCCCAAGTACCTGCGCAGCCTTACCTGGAACTCGCGGGACGCGAAGTAGTACACGAAGGGGTCCAGGCAGTTGTTGAGGCAGCTGAGGCACAGCGTGAGCTTGTAGACGTGGTAGTAGCTGCCGCCCAGGAACAGGCGGCTGACCATGTGCACCAGCAGCACGAAGTTGTTGGGCGCGAAGCACGTGACGAAGGCCAGCAGAACCACGGCGGCCAGGCTGACGGCGCGGCGTCGCTGGCCGTGGCCGTGCGCGTCGGACGTGCGCAGCAGGGTCAGGATGGTGGCCGTGTAGCACGCCACGGTGACCACGAACGGGATGAAGAAGAGCACGATGAACAGGGTGAAGAGGAACATGGCCCACATGGCCACGCTGGGCAGCATGGTGGACTTGAGCACGTCGAAGCAGGTGACGATGCCCAGCGCCTCCACGGTGTAGGTGAGGTCGGTGCGCGCCAGCGGGGACAGCGCGCCCAGGAGAACCAGCCAGACGCAGGCGCACGCGGCCACCGCGTAACGTCGCCGGCGCCAGCGCGCGGAGGCCAGCGGGTACACGACGCCCAGGAAGCGCTCCACGCTGATGCAGGTCATGGTGAGGATGGACGAGTACATGTTGGCGTAGAAGGCCACGGTGACCACGTTGCAGAGCACCTCCCCGAACACCCAGTGGTTCCCGTTGCAGTGGTAGTAGATCTGGAAAGGGAGCACGCTGGCCAGCATGAGGTCCGTGACGCTCAGGTTGATCATGAAGATCACCGACGGGGACTTGGGCCCGATGTGGCAGCACAGCACCCACAGCGAGAACAGGTTGCCGGGGATGCTGACCAGCGCCACCAGCGAGTACACGACGGGCAGGACCACGGCGATGGTCGGGTCCCGCAGCATCAGGATGGTGGCGTTGTCCGGACGCGTCACGTTCATATCCATCCTGCTCCGGCACCTGCTGCTCGCGCGCGCGCGGGTCTGGAAGGCAAGGGGCACCCGGGTGAGGAGGGGAGCACGACGGGGCTGCCGGCCGGCCTCCCTCGCTCGCCTCCGCCGCTGTCCCGCACACTTGTGCGCAACTGGCGTGGTCCCCCCGTGGCACGGAGCGGAGCGGAGGCGCGCTAAATCCTGCGAAGCTGCGTCACACCCAGACGCCTCCCGTGCGCCGGGACACCGGGCGCTTGCTTGGACAGTCGCGCCCTTCCTGCTCCTTGGAAGCGCAGGGAGCGTGCTGCAAGCTAGGGTGCGGCGGCTTCATCATTGGGGCCAGGAGGAAGCCAGGGGAGACGTGCAACACAGTTGCGAGGTTACAGAGTTGCCAAGGCGCTAACCCGGTTTCCAGCTGCAGAAGTTTCTCTGCGACCCCTGGAAGGTGGAGGGGGTCACCCCGGGCCGCCCCCCCCCCCCGCCCCGTCCTGACTATGACTGGCTACTGTACCTGGCCACACGGGGGCGCTGTGCCGCTAGCACTGAAGTCCCAGTAGGTCCATCCTTGTCACCCTGTGCCTGGCCTCCTGCTTTCTTCTGCCTCGCGCTTGGACACCCCAGCTTGGGTGGGACAGAACCGGGTGGTTCTGTCCTGCTCACCTGCAGCTGAGGCCCCAGTCTTGGGGTGCCCACTGGGGGGCCACCCTTTAGCGATGGGGGGACTTTGGAGGCCCTGATGGGGGATCTGGGAGGGCCCCACGCAGACCACGCAGGAAGTCCCCTGCTCCGTCGCCGATGGCCCCGCAGCCCCTCTACCCATGCATTTAAGTGCATGACCACAGGTGCAGGGAAGAGTGCACCCACTTGTCACACGGTTGTTTCACGGCTCTGTTTCAAGGTAACAACCCCCACGCACCTGCTTCAAGGTACAAAACCTATGCACCTGTCCCAACGACCACACACACACACACACACACACACACACACACGTCTCCAGTGTGGTTTGAAAACCCCATAGCCCTCCCAGCCTCCCAGGTACAGGAACCCAGACGCCCAGGTAGGCAGCCCTCTCTGGCTGGGGCAGACAGAGTACCTGACCGGTCTCCACATTGCCATCTGGGTCTTATCTCTGTTTCGTACTCTTGATTTCTTGCCTTAGGTCCCGTGGCTTTCCCCAAACAGACTATGGGCTCTTTGGGGTGGGGTTATGAAATCATCTGAATATATACCAAGAGTGGAGGACACGGCAAACTCTGGGAGTTTTGCTTATCCAAGTTTTCGGGGAACAGTGACTGGGTTTATTTATTTGGGTCCTGGGCCAGGGCACCCGGTCAGGCCCTAGCTGTGCCGTGTCTGTGAGCTGGGGCCGACCAGGCAGGGCTGACCCCGGTGGAGGTCTGCCTGCCGAAGGTGGAGGTGGCGTGCGCACTGGGTAGAGCCGCAAAGCAGTCTTGTGCATGCTGGTGGAGCCCAGGGGCGCAGGAGAGAGAGTGTGCCTGTGCCGGGGAAGGAAGGGTGCGTCCTGGGGTGAGGTCAAGTCCCCCTGGAGTGCTGGCCGATGTGTCCACGCGGCTTGACTACAGCCCCCATCTCTGCAGTTGGGTGTACATGCGAGGGTGTCTGTGAAGGGGTTTCGTAGGTGCGGCTGCAGAGCACCAGCAGCTGCCTTGAAGTAAAGACGTGATGCTCTAATCCTGTGGTGGGCCTCGTCTAATCAGGGGAAGGCCTGAGAAGCAAACACTGAGCCTTCCCAGGGAAGGTGTTCTGCCCCCAGGCTGCAGGGCCCGCTCTCTCCTGAGTCTGCAGCCTGCCCACCTGCCCTGTAGATTCCAGGCTCACCAGCCCTGCAATCGTGTGAGCCCAATTCCTTGATGTATGTTTTTTTGTATCTGTTTCTATATGTGCGTGTGTGTTTATATACATACATACATATGTTCTATTGCGTGTATTTATACAAATATCCTATTGTGTATGCAGTCATTGCATATATATGCATACGTATTGTAAATATATGTATATATACGCACATCCTATTGCACATTTATTCTCTCTCATATATATGCATGTGGGTATACACACAACCTACTACGTGTTTATACACCTGGAGATGGACGTGCTGACGGCCTCAGGCCGCCGCCCCCCGCCCCGCTCACACTGTGATTGCACAGGAGCTCCTGTGATCGCTCGGGTCATGGTAACTTCTCTGAATGGCCGGCACTGCATGGCACAGGGCCCCTCGCCCATTCCCTGGTCCCCACCGCCATGCCCGGAGGTGGTGAGGTGGGCGTCAGGGTCACATCTTACAGATGGGGGCTCATAGGTTGCAAGAGGGGTGAGCATAGAGCTGGGGCTTGGATGGGCCCAGAGCGTGCAGCATGTCCTCAAGCCTTGGTGTTCTTGTGGACCATGAGCCTCTGCACCATTATACTGATGGCCTCAGGCCGGGACGCCGAGTGAGCTGTTCTGGTTCTGACTGGTTCTGTCCTGTTTGGGCAAGCCTCGTTGCTTCCGGCTATCTGCACCTGCAGCTGGTCTTTTCCTGGGGGGGGGGGTGGAAATCATTCCTTGGGAGGAGGGCCTGGGGCTTGGGCGGCAGGTGCCAAGGCCCGTTCTCCTGAGCTTTGCTGGCTTGAGATCCGGACGCGGATTCCTGCTTGCTGTTCTGCAGGGCCTGAGTCTGTGGGCTCCCCACTTGCAAGATGTGGGGCTTCTGAGAGCAGGGCGTGGGGCTCAGGGTGGCCTCTTGGTAGCTCAGGCCTCCCTCATGCAGACGGGAGCCCCAAAGACGCCCTCAGCTCCCCGGGCAGGCCCCACGGCGACCTGCCTCACCCTGACGCCAGCTGGCCTGGGCGTTGGCCGTTTCGTCCTAGGGGACGGGGTGTCCACCAGCACGACGTGCAGGGTCCACATGGCAGAGAGGCTGGCACACCGCCTTCAAAGCCCTTGCAGGTTTCCACCCGACGCCCTGAGCGGGCGTTTCTTCCTGCCTCGAGGACCTGCCAATGTCCGCCGGCATCAGAGAGGTTCCTCAAACCGGTTTAAAAATGGCCCCGAGTTTCAGTTTGAGTGGGATGCTTTCTGTTCCACTAAAGCGTGCTCAGGTGTGCATCCTACAGTTACCCTGGGGCGGCCTCGGTCCACGCTGGGGCGTCAGGGGCTGGACAGAGGGATACATGCTCTTTGGGGTCCCCAGGGGTGCCACGGAGGGACACACGTGGGGGACAGACGCCAAGACCGTGCAGGGTGCAGAGAGGGTGAGTGGGGATGTTGCTGTGTGCTCTGGGGACGTGTCCGGTGCAGGGGGCTGAGCGGATGTCCTGGAGCCCACAAGCATCGGCAGGAAGGCGATCGACCTGTGCGGGACGCTGCCCTGGTGTTCCCAGCACAGAGCAGCCCTGGGGGGGGAACTGTTTCCCTTTCTGCTCACGGAGCGAGGGACGTGGGGATCTATTGTCCCCCCTCCCCCCCCGCAGGTGGCTGCTTGTTAGCCGCACATATTTGCATGCTGTGTGGCCCTCTTGAAAGCAGACGTGCGTGGCAGGTGGTGGGAGGAACAGAGGCTCGGTGAAGCAGCCCCCCTGCCCGCCGGCCCCTGCGTCCCCATGAGTCACCTCTGGAGAGCACTCAGCCCCCTCTGCGCTAGCCCAGCCCCAGCTGCGGCCCGAGGCGTTTGGGCCTCCACGCGGCATGGCCGCCCACTGAGCGGCACGGGTGATTAATAAAGAAATCAGCTCTGGCATGCTGGTCTGAGCGCTGCGGCGGCGAGTGGTGGGGTGGGAAAGTGTATGAACGGGCGAGCGGAGGGGGCTCTTGCAGAGAGACGCGGCTGGGACCGCCTGTCACCCTCTGCCTCACAGGAAATGCATGCTGGTCTGAGCGCACGGCGGCGGGCGAATGCCCTCCTGTCTGGGACGGCTGTATGCGCCTCGTTTTTTTGGTTCTTCACACCTTTATCGAGACCTCATTTACATATTGTCAAGTTCAGCCGTTTAAAGTGGACAATTCTGCGGTTTTGAATATGTTCGCAGATGTGCAGACATCGGCGTAATGCCGTCCCAGAACGTTGTGAGCCGCCCTAAAGGAAATCCTGCACACCGGAGCGCCAGCAGCCCCATTCCCCCCTGGGCCCCAGCCCCACTCCTCCCGGACCCCAGACCCCAGGTGGCCATGCATCGACTTCCCGTCTCTGCGGACGAGCCTGTTCTGAACATTTCATGGACACGGGATCACACACTCTGTGGCCTGGGGCGTCTGCTAGAGCCTTGTGCCCTCAAGGTCCATCCACTGGGCAGCGGGTGTTAGACCTTTGGTCCCTTTTATGGCTGAGTCTTATTCCCCCGTGAGGAAGGGCCCCATATGGTTTATCCATCCCTCCGTGCATGGACACTAGGGTTGTTTCTGCTTTTTGGCGATTGTGAACAATGCTGTTGATCTTGCACCCAGCGCCAGACCCCGTACTTGGAGGCTCCCGGCGCTGAGCACGGGGGTCCTTTGGGCTCAGTTGAGGTGGGGCTTCCTCAGGGGTCAGAAGGCAGCCGACGAAGAGCAGCGGGGACTCAAGCTCATGAGTGCTCCTTCTGGGTCCCCAGCGTCTTCTCTCACGGTCAGGCCTTGTGTTTCCTGCGTGCTGGGGGCTGTCCCAGGTGCTGAGCTCCCTGTGGGGACAGGAAACCATGAGCCAGCCCCCTGCACTGTGGGCTGGTCTCCCTTCTGGTGTCTTGGGTTTTTGTGGTGCTTTGTTATGGCGGCCCTGGGAAACTCCGACGGCCCCCACCCAATGCCACAGCGTTGGAGATGCGGTGCTGTTGGAGAATGCAGATGGGACGTGCCTTTAGTCACGTCGGAGAATGTTCAGTCACTGGGCACGCACGGGCTGAGCTCCCAGCAGCCGTGCCCACATGAGCACAGCACGGGCAAGACTCCACTTCTCTTGGGGTGTTGTCACCAGACTCAGATGCTGGGCCGAGCTGAGCTTGGTTCACCGGCCTCCAGACGTGGGCAGCGCGGGTATCTGGCAGCACTGAGAGTGCCCAGTGTGGTGACTCCACCTGGACCTTTGGTCTCCTCTTCGACTGTGATCCTCGGAGGGTTGCTGTGATATGGGGTGACCCAGTGAAAGGGAAACACTTTGTAAACCGTGCTGTGCTCTGTAAATGTTGTTAGCTAGATCAGCAACTGTACGAATGTCCTGGAGGAGTTCTAACAAGTGACCACAACCTGGGGGCTCCAACCATGGGAATCCATCCTCCTCCCAGCTCTGGAGACCGGAAGTCTGAGATCCAGGCGGGGCAGGGCTGCTGAGATCCAGGCGGGGCAGGACCACTGAGATCCAGGCGGGGCAGGACCGCTGAGATCCAGGCGGGGCAGGGCCGCTGAGATCCAGGCGGGGCAGGACCGCTGAGATCCAGGCGGGGCAGGGCCGCTGAGATCCAGGCGGGGCAGGACCACTGAGATCCAGGCGGGGCAGGACCACTGAGATCCAGGTGGGGCAGGGCCGCTGAGATCCAGGCGGGGCAGGACAGCTGAGATCCAGGCGGGGCAGGACAGCTGAGATCCAGGTGGGGCAGGACCACTGAGATCCAGGTGGGGCAGGGCTGCTGCGATCCAAGCGTATCAGGGCTGCTGAGATCAGGGTGGGGCAGGACCTCTGAGATCCAGGTGGGGCAGGGCCGTGCTCCCTCCCGAGGCTCCAGGGGAGGGTCCTTCCTGCCTCTTCCAGCTTTTGGGCTCCAGGTGTTCCTGGGCTCATGGCCGCATCCCTCCCATCTCTGCCTCCGTCCTCACGTGGCTTCTCCTCTGTGTCTGTGTCTCCTTTTCTGTCCCTTATAAGAACACCTGCCACAGGACTTAGGGCCACTCTGATCCAGAATGATCTCATCTCAGATCCTTCATTAATCACATCTGCAAAGACCCTATTTCCCAACAAATCACATTCCTAGGTGCTGGGGGCCATGTGTTTTGGGGCCCCCCCCACTCAGCCCACTGCAGGACGTGTCAAGAAGGAGAATATTCCTAAGAACTCTTTGTAGTGTTTTCTGGTTCCCCTGCCTTCAATGAACAGACAGAGCCAATAAGCGTCCATCAGGACTGGCTTCTCCTGGGGTGTCATCAGAATGAGAGCCACCCCCCTGAGACCCTCCGTCCAGCCAGCTGCAGCTGACCCTCAGTGCATCCCAGGGTGATGCTCCCAGCAACAGCGATATCCCCACCAGTGCCGAGGGATGTTCTTGGAGAGAAGACTCCCCAGGATGCCCAGCCAGCAGAGGTGGAGGCAGCAAGACTGTGGTTTCGAATCTGACCTTGACGCTCAGAAGTTCTGGCCATTCACACATGGGCTCCAGGAAGCTGTGCACCCCCATCACCAGCCTCGTCTGGGAGACCGCCTTCTTGCCCACAGCCCCAGGACTTGGCCAATGTTTGTTATGCGACCCAGGAGAGGAAGCTGCATTGGGTTTTCTGGCCAACTGTGGGCAACTCACCAAAGACACAAGAAAGTCTGTGGTTGTCATGAGCTGAAATGTGCCTCCCCCAAGCCTGTATGCTGAAGTCCTAATTCTCCATACCTCAGAATGTGACCTTACTTAGAAATAGAGACTTTGCAAGTTGTTAAATTAAGAGGAAGTCATACTGGAGCAGGAGGGGACCTGACTCCAGAATGCCTGGCGTCCTTACAAAAAGGGGAAATTTGGACACAGACAGGCACGTGGGGAGGAGGCCACGTGGAGATGGAGACAGAGACAGGGTGATGCTCCTACAGGTCAAGGAACACCCAGGATTGCCAGCAACCACAAGAAGACAGAACAGGAATGAAACAGACTCTCCCCGAGATGCTCCAGAGAGAACCAGTCCTGCTGACACCTTGGTCTCAGACTCTGGTGCCCAGAGATAAGAGAGAATACATTTGTGCTGTTTCAGCTCCCAGTTTGGGGTAATTTGATACAGCAAATTTCCAGGAAACTAATGCACACACACACACACACACACACACACACACACACACACAAAAGAGGGAAGGGGTTTCATTGACACACTCCGTCAATGAAAGAATGATAGGAACCATGATCATCCTACATTAAAGAAAGGGAAGAGCCTTCAAGAAAAGATAAGGCATGAAAAGAGCAGGATTGCAAGGTAACAGAGAGAGGTGAGGAGCCCACCCACAGGCTCAGGAACTGCATGGAAGAGGACAGAAACATTTTGATTATTGATTCAGAAAAAGGACAGGTCTCTTGGATGGATAAAAGGTACTGGAGGGGTGACAATACATATAGCTCGGGGGTAAGGGTTCTCACCTGGGATACTTTGCTAGACCCACCAGGGGACACTTGGCAACATCTGGAGACAGTTTTGGTTGTCACTACTGGGTGGGGATGGGGTGATACTGCTGTCTGGTATATGGAGACCAGGAATGCTGCTCAACGTCTTACAGTGCATAGGACGTCCCACCCCAGAGTCATCTCTCTATCTATCCATCTGGCCATCCCTGTCTCCCTTCCTCTCTCCATCCATCCAACCATCCATCTGTCCATCCGTCCATCCATCCATATCATCTATCTATCTATCTATCTATCTATCTATCTATCTATCTATCATCATCTATCTATCTATCATCTATCTATCGATCCATTCACCTATTCATACATTCATCCACCCACCCATCTTTTAATTTTGTTGGCGGTGTTTCATGTTGCATTAACATTTTATATCTTTATGTCACAGGATCTTTCCCATGATGTCTTCTGTATTATGTCTTATATCTTTTCCATTCTGTAACTATAAACTATTCTCCTCCCTCTTTTCTAAGTGCTTCCACAGCTTTTTAGTTTCCAATTGTCATCCTCAGGCTGTTGCCCAAGCCGTCTTGTAATTGTCATGGCAATCATGTCATCATGCCTGCTCTTGACCCAGGCCTAGTGTCTGCTGAGTGAACGTATGAATGATCAGATCTAAGAAAACACAACATAAGATCAGAAGCTCTTGGAAACTAATGGTACCTGAGAGATCCCTGAGCTCACTCACCCATCTGAGCTTGACTGTTCCCCCAGCTGAGGTTGTAAGCCCTTGCCTTAACCTGCCATGGCCTGTGTGGGATAGAAGAGAGATACCTCCAATCCCAACACCTCCTTACGAGATGTGGATATCGACAAATTGATCCTAGAGTTTATCTGGAGAGGCAAAAGACTTAGAATAACCAACGCAATACTGAAGGAGAATAACAAAGTTGGAGGACTAACTAACACTATTCGACTTTGTGACTTACTATAAAGCTATAGCAATGAAGATAGCGTGGTATTGGCAAAACAATGGACAAATAGACCGATGAAATGGAATGAGAGCCCAGAAACAGCCCCATAAATATAGTCAACTGATCTTTGACAAAAAAGCAAGGTTGATATACTGGAGCAAAGACAGCTTCTTCAACATACTGATGGAGCAACTGGACATGCACAAACAAAACCCCAAAACCAAAAAAACCGCCCCCAAAAAACCAAGAATGCAGACAGAAACCTTATATCCTTCACAGAAAATGAACTCAAAATGGGTCACGGACCCAAGTGTAAAAATGCAAAAGTATAAAACTTCTCCAGATTAACATAGAACAAAATCTAGATAATCTTGGGCATGGTGATAACTTTTTAGACAGCACGCCAAAGGCACGATGCATGAAAAAAAAATGATGGATAAGCCGGATTTCATCAAAATTAAAAACTTCTGCTCCGGAAAAGACAATGTCCAGAGCATGTGAATACAAGCCAGAGACGGAGAGAAGATATCTGCCAGACACACATCTAAAATATGTATATCTGAAATATACAAAGAACTGTTAAAACTCAACCATAAGAGAACAAACAGCCCCATATGATTATTGATTCAAGTCAAAAGATCTGAACTGACAGCTCACCAAAGAAGACATAACAGATGGCACAGAAGCCTGTTGAAAGGTACCCCCCGTGGTGTGTCATCAGGGAAATGCACGTTAGTGCCACAATGAGATACCACGACGAGACGGGTATCGGTATGACTGGGGTCTAAAAACACCGCCAACAACCAATGCTGGTAAGGATGCGGAACAGTTCTCCGTCCACGAGGGGCCTTCCAAAGGGGGCCTTTGCATCACCGGTGGCCTCCTGGTCACCTTGCAGCCTGTCACGGCATCTTCTTTAAGTATGACAGGATATCACCAATGCCTCCATGCCTCAAGGTCCTTGACCGTTGTAGACCCGAGTCATCCATTACCGCTGCGTCACCTCTGAGTGAACACTCTGCACTTCAAAAAGGTGGCAGAGCAGTAGTCATGGGGACAGCTGGTGGACGAGGCTGGGGGTGGGGGACGGAGGGCCCATCCCTCTGCTCAGATCACAGTGCAAGAATCCTTCCCTCTATGCACACAGGCGCACGTGATGGTCTTACCGCTCTCTGTTCTCCTACTTCTCTCTGCATTGCACAACCCGAGTGCACTGTAAATGACAGATGATTTGCATGCCAGTTGTCTGTCTAAACGTGTGTGGAGTGTGCAGATTTTAATCTCCGCCTCCTGCAAGACAGCAGCCGTGATCGCGGTTCCTTGCCTTCTGTGTCTTTTTCCCGGAGTGGGTCACAACCAAAGGGCTACCTCACCAACCAGAGACCAGATTCTCTGAAGTGCAACAAGCCCCTTGCTTTCTGTTTGCATTACACTGTTGGGTTTTTTTTTTTTTTCCATTTTCAAGCTGCACCCCCTACGCACATGTTCCTTAGCAGTTCTGAGGGGCACCTGTCAAAGCAGCTTCTGTCTGTAAGGCAGGAAGCCACCGTGTGCAGGCATTAATTAACGTGAACAGCCATTCTGTGAAAGAAAACCCAGCCGGCCTGGGGGTTGGGGACCTGCTGGGAAATAGCAGTTTGCAAGCAGCACGTAACAGGAATTTCAGGCACCTCCACCACGAAGGAAACAGAAGGGCAACCGCGTGAATACGTTGGCGAGATCTGCAGAAGGAGTCGATGGAGAGAGGGGCGGGTAGGTCCACAGTCAACGTACTACAGCTGTCCTCTTTTCAAAGATAGCAATTCAAATCTCTTCTCTAGGTTAATATATCGACGTGCCATGTAATAGTTTAACTACAGCTGGGTTCATTGTCCTCATCCAGTTTCTACCAAAGAGAAAACAGTCCAAAGGAACGTTTGAGGAGAGGCCAAGGCATCCCGATTGTCTCGCACCTGCTTGAACCTGAGGATGGGCCCCTTCCCTTGTCCTCTTGATTCCAACCCCCCGGGGACAGGAGCTGTTCGGTGTGAAACGCCCTGGGCAAACACATTTTCCTGTTTTCCAGATAGTGTTTAAACCTCTCTCTTGTGGATGCAAAGAGTTCCCCCAACATGCTGATGAAGACAGACAGACGTGCATCTCCAGGTGATGTCAGGAAGTGCTTGGGTTCCAGAGAAGGGTCTTTTTAAAAAGGGCATCACATATATGTGCAGATCAATACATAGAAAATAGAGACACGTAGATGACTGATGGAACACAGGTTTAGACAGATAGGTAAATAGATAGATGATACATACAGTTAGTTGGATGGATGCATAGGTAGAAGATTGATAAGTAGATGGATAAATAGATAGATGATAGGTAGATGATAGATACATAGATGGTAGGTAGATACATAATAGATAAATAGATAGATAGATAGATAGATAGGTAGATAGATATGATGAGGGGGATGGATGGATGGGCATGCAGATGGGTGGATGGATGGATAGGTAGATAACAGATATAGATGGGCAGATGGATAGATAAATGGATGGATAGACAGATGATAAATGGATGGATAGTTAGATAGACAGACAGATATAAGATAGATGATAGGTATAGATAGATAAATAGATGACAGATACAGATGGGCAGATAGAGAGATAAATAGATGGATGGATAGATAGATGGATAGTTAACAGATAGATATAGATGGACAGATGGATGGATAATGGATGGATGGATGATGGATGATGGATGGATGGATAGACAGATAGATAGACAGATATACATGTACAGAGGGATAGATGGATGGATGGATAGATAGATAGATGATTGATGGATGATGGGTGTAGCTTGATACGTAGATGATAGACAGATAGATATAAATGGTTAGGTGGATGGATTGTCTAGATAAATGGTTGAGAAAGTGAAGCACATTTGCCTCAAATATTTCCCCTTGCTTGCCTCGTTTCAATGTATAATTCATCATTCTGCTTAAGAAAGACCTTGCTTGTTAACTAAAACTCATCTGCTCCAAGCCCCCCATCCACAGTTAAAATTTATATGAAATTAGATGTTTACTTTATTGTTTCATCAAAGAAGCAGTGTCTTAAAATGAATGGAAGGAAGACTGTGGTGACTTGGGGGTGGGGGAGGAGGAAATCCCCTAAATGGACACATTTACATTTTTTTCCGTGTGAAATCGATGGCCTGCCCTGCAGTGTGTCCATGGAGGCTTGATGGCCTGGTGATGAGCAGCCTAGCCTTGGGTGGGGGGTGGGGTTGGTTAGCAAGACCTGGGTTCAAGTCCCAGCTCTTTCAGTGGGAGCTGGATGGCCCCGGGCAGGGACCTCCCTCTGTGAGCCCAGTTTCCACCATGGAAGATGGGACAGTATTGCTTTCCTGTGGCTACAGCAACACGTGACCACAAGTTGGGGACTTAAAACAATGGAAACTTTCTGTCCCAGCTCTGGAGGCCAAAAGTCCCAAATCAAGGTGTCAGCAGGGCTGGTTCCTTCCAAAGGAGGGTTCAATGAAAAGTGAGTTCTTCCTCAAGTAGGATGGTGAACTGTGCATTGAAATGAGGCAATGGAGGGCAAAATATTCCATGTGAATGTTCCTACCCACCTATCTAGACTGTCCATGCACCTATCCATCTATATCTGTTATCTATCTATCTATCTATCTATCTATCTATCTATCTATCTATATCATTCTATCCATCCATCCATCCATCCATCCACCCAATCTATGTATTTGTGTATCTATGTATCTATCTATCATCTCCATCCATCCATCCATCCATCCATCCACCCAATCTATGTATCTGTGTATCTATCTATCATCTCCATCCATCCATCCATCCATCCATCCATCCATCCATCCATCCACCTGATCTATTTATCTGTGTATCTATGTATCTATCTATCATCTCCATCCATCCATCCATCCATCCATCCACCCATCCATCCAATCTATGTGTCTATCTATGTATCTATGTATGTATGTATCTATGTATCTATCTATCAATCATCTATCATCTCCATCCATCCATAATCCCTCATTCATCCATCCATCCATCCATTTATCTATCCATCTGTTCATCTATATGTATCTGTTTATCTATCTATCTATCTATCTATCATCTATCTATCATCTATCATCTCTACACATTCATCCATCCATCCATCCACCCAATCTATGTATCTGTGTGTCTATGTATCTATCTATCATCTCTATCTATGCATCATTCATCACCCATTCTATGTATGTATGTGTGTATGTATGTATTATGTATGTACCCATCTATCTATCACTTAGCAGTTCTGCTCCTACGTAAACCCCAAGAGAAATGAAGATATATGTCCACGCACAAGCATGTACACGCATGTGCATAACAGCACTATTCAAAGCAGCCAAAAGGTAGAAACAACCCACATTTCTATCAACGGATGGATGCATAAGCAGAAGATGGTCCATGCATACAAAGGAATATTACTCAACCATGAAAAATGAGTGAAATTCTGACACCTGCTACGACATAATCGGACCTTGAATACACAACACTCAGGGAGGGATGCAGACATTAAAGGCCACATTCTGTGTGATGCTATTTAGGTGAAACATCCAGAGGGGAAATCCACAGAGAGAAAGCAGATTGGTGGTCACCTGGGGCTGCAGAGAAAGACGGGGAGGGGACTGCATTGTGGGGACGGGGTCTCCTTGTGGGGCGACGAGAATCTTCCCAAACTAGATAGAGGTGGTGGTTGCACGACGTTGTGAATGTACTAAATGCCCCCTGAATTGTTTACTTTTAAAGGGTTGATCGTGTGCTGTGTGAAACTCAGCAAAAACAACTAACTCCGTAACTCCGTAAAAACAAAGGGCCTCGGGGATCGCGGCACGGAAAAAGCCTGAAGACATTTTTGTTGAACTTCCCCGTGTTCTAGCGGGCTTGCGCGGCCCCGTGTCCTCCTGGCTCCCTGCTCACCCCAGCTTCTGAAACTTCCCTCCCTTTGTCTGTGGCGTCCCCACCCCTGGGGGCCCGGCTGGGGTGTCTGGAGCTGGACACCCACGTCTCCTGGCCTGTGGTTGCCGTGGCCAATTGAACCCGTGGCGGGACCAGAGTAAAGAGGAAGGGGTGACAACATCTGCCTTCACTCGTGACATAACACTTTCCCCTCGGGAAGCCAGGGTTTGTGGGTTCAGGGCTCCCAGGGGCTCCTGTTGTTTTCATTTCCTTCTGTCCCAAGGCTGCAGACAGTTTCTTCCTGGCTCGCGTCCCGGGGGTGGTGGGAAGGCTCGGGCTGAGCGTCCGTGAGCCCTCAGACCACGTCTGCGGTGCTCCTGGGCGTGCCCCACATTCAGTGTTTGCAACCTGTTCTCCCCGAGCCGTCCTCGAAACACACGCCTCGCAAGTGGGCAAACCGAGGCACGGAGGCCTTCAGGAAGCTGAGCAGCCAGCGAGAGGTATGGTGAGGACCCAGGCGCACGTTTTCTGACCGCGGGTAGAAACTTCGACGTGTCCGCGCAATGATGTGTGAGCGGCGCTGGCCGCCCTGCTCGTGCCCTGAGTCTAGCTGTCCTGTCCCAGCGTCTGCTGTCCCGGCGGGCATTTCTGGGGCCACGCTGTGTGCTGAGGAGCAGAAGGGGGCCGGCCCAAGACCGTGGCCTGCACCCACCCGCCTGTGACCAGCCCTGGGTTTCCGTCATGCGGGGACGTGTCCTCACGTGAGACCATTGGCCGTGATCCGCCACCAGGTGAGTTCACACCTGCTCTTGGCAGGTGTGAGCCTGGGACGTGGACACAGCTCAAAACAGAGGACAGAAGACGCAGAGGGTGTCGGCAGCGTCCCCGTGTCTGGGGAGTCCCCCCAGGAGCCCCTCGGCCGAGCCCACCTGCTCCCTGAGTCCCCCCACCGTGTTCCTACTCTGTGCCAACGCAGCCCCTCACCCCTCGCACTGGCACAGGTCTGGGGGATCCCGGCCACGCTGCCCTTCTGTCCCCCCGGCCAGCGAGCAGCCAGTCCTGTCTGAGCACCTGTGCGCATCCGCAGGGCACGGTCCCGTGACTGCTGGCTCGGGGAGGTGAGGGTCCTCTCCTCCAGGCGACGCCTGGGAGACACACAGCTCTGTCCTGAGTTTAGGCCCGGACACGCGGGGCGCCCTCGCTAAATGCACACGGGGGGGGGGGGGTGAACAGCACACGGGAGGCTCCCCGTCCGTGCGCACCGAGGAACGCACGGGTGAATGTACGAGGGAGAGAAGGGATGAAGGACACAGGAAGCGCTCCGCAAACGCCGCGTGAGCCCTGCACGCATGAACGGAAGAACGGGGCCGGTGTGCATCTTCGCCCAGCGCCCCTCCTGCACCCTGGGCCCCCTGCCCCAGCTCCTCAGACTCTGCCTGCCGCGCCCCTGCTGCGGGGGAGCCTGCGGTCCAGCTCCCCCCGCCGCCCCCGTGCCGCGGCGGGGCCTGCGATCCAGCTCCCCCCGCCGCCCCCCCTGCCGTGACGGGGCCTGCAGTCCAGCTCACCCCGCCGCCCCCCAGCCGAGGCAGAGCCGGGAGTCCAGCTCCCCCC